>NC_062572.1:13425663-13737806 GCF_022837055.1 Prionailurus viverrinus
TGGGGTCTGCAAAACCAGTGCTTCCCTGATGTTTGGATTTCATACATGGGTACCATCTCCAGAAAGAATGGTGGAGACTGACACAAGGCTGTCAACTTCTGGTTTTGCTAAGAAAGAACCAAAAAAAAAAAAAAATCAAGACTAAAACCTACCATCTAAAAAAACATAGTACTGCCTATCGTCTTATACCCAAAAGAGAGTTCACTCCATTAAAAAATTGAAAAGAGAAACTCTGAGAATAAAGCAAATCCCACTGTAATACATTTGGCCTTGGTTTTCCTGTTTCACTGTGAACTGGGGTAGAGGAGGCAGCCAGGGTCTGATGGATGAGTTTGGATGGGAGCCTGGAAACTACCAGCAGACCTGCGTAGGTGACCCTTCGAGGGCTCTAAATGAGAACAACAAAAGGTAGTTGGAAAAAAATGAAACTGAACGGGGAAGAAATGAAAAGTGTTACAATTGGCTAATTGGGCCCAGTTCTTCTGGATGTAGCTTTATCTTTCCCACTGTGCACAGAGCTGTTCACCACATCAAAGACAAGCCCGCAGAATTGGAACCAATGTTTATGGAGCGCTTTGAAGATGTGAAGTACTGTTTAAATGCTAAGTATTATTATTATTACTTAAAATTTTAAGTCCCCCCCCTTTTTTTTTTTTGGTGGGAATTTTTAATATGTTTGTGATTCTTACTTAACGCCGAAAGCGAGCCTGTCTGTGAAATCCTATCTGGATTCAGGCTGGGGTGGGGCAAGCCACCCGACATACCTTTGGAATACTGAACCAAATGCACCACTCCGTCCCTGTAAATTGTGTTTTCTGGGAAGATGAACACTGTCAATCCGATGCTGTCAGTTTATGTAAGAACATGTCTCGAGATCTAATTGAAATACAGTATCTTTCCAGGCAGAGTTGATAGAGTTATCACATTACAGATTTTATTTGACTCTGCATCTCAATTCATTGCTTTGTATAGTTTCCAGATTTCTTCATAAAACAGAAATTAGACACAGTCTTGACATTAGAATTTCACAAAGAAGCAATCAAATCCAAATTACTTCGAAGAAAGAAAGGACTATAAAAGTGACTAAACCAAATGAAAGGAAAAAACATTCTGGAGGGCCCTAGTTCATGAATTAATTTTCTTATTTGGTCCTTGGGACAAATCCAACTTAATTTAGGAGGTTGCCAGACGTTAAAACACAAGGACAAACTTTTGCATCTGTGGCTACTATGAGCTTAAAGATAAATATTGTAAAGTTTGGAAGTTTTGTTTACTTTCATTCTCCCCCCCCCTTTTTTTTTTGCACAGAACTCAGACAATAAACTTGACTGATTCATGTGTTCACTGTGTGCTAATAGATTTTTTTTTTTTTTTTACTATTGGTAGGGAATTTTTTAAATTAAAAAATCATCAAAGCTGAAATGAATTGCCCGACATAAAACTTGGATCCAAAAAGGAACACGGTCATTGGGCCTTTGCAATTTCCTATGGTAACCAAAGACCACACTGTGTTTTAAAAACTATTCTAGTAATGAGTTCACAAGAGGTCTCAAGTTACTAAGTGGCTTTGAGCCTCTTTTGAAACCAAAGCAAAGGGAAATCTCATTAATTTGAACTGTGCTAATAATGGAATTTGTTATAATTCAACCTGGCCTGAGCTGCAGCTTACCTTTGGTCTACCTACGATGGAAAGTTTACCGGAGCGACCATAAAGAAGGTTGTACAGGAATGTTTCATGTCTTCAAAAGAATAAACTGTTTTAAGGCTTTTAGCACCTCACTCTTAGCCAAATAGATTCCTGCAGCATCCAGATGAGTTTTAAATGTTGATTAGAGCAGACAGAAGTAATACTGTTTGGGAACGCTTTCTTTGTCCAATTCTCCTCTGTACTCAAAAGAAATAAAGGTTCATTTTGTTTAAAGATTCAAAACCGTTCTTTTAATGCAGACAGATCTCTTAACCTGCCCTTCCTACCAGTTGTCATGAAAGAATGAGTTTTTATTGAAGCAGTAGCAATGATCTGTAAGGAAGAAAGGAAGGAACTCAAAATCTTTTTTTTTCCATGACACTTGCATGTGTCAGACCACGCGCTAAGCACTTTGTGGTCTCTTTACACCGTTTCTGGTAACCAATAGGTTTTTAGTAGATGGTCACACTCACCATTAAAGTAAATCTCCTAGCTGCAGGAGGACATCAACATCTGTTGGCCTCACTGGTATCGATAGACAGATAAAAGATGGTCAAATAAAAAGGAAGAAAATATAGAAAAATAAAGCAATAGATTTATAGATGATAGATAGATAGATAGATAGATAGATATAGGGGCAGATGGATGGATGGATGGATAAATGGATAGATAGGTAGGTAGATGGGTAGATGGATACATAGATAGATAGATAGATAGAGGGGGCAGATGGATGGATGGATGGATAAATGGATAGATAGGTAGGTAGATGGGTGGATGAATGGATAGACAGATGGATAGGTAGGTAGATGGATAGATAGATAGATAGATAGATAGATATAAGGGCAGATGGATGGATGGATGGATGGATAAATGGATAGATAGGTAGGTAGATGGGTGGATGAATGGATAGATGGATAGGTAGGTAGATGGATAGATGGATGGAGAGATAGATAGATAGATAGATAGATAGAAATGAGCAAAGCAAAGAAACAGGGAGAGGTGGCACGGTGACGATGCTAGCCAGGTGCACGGAATGGTTTTTCTCTCCACCCAATCAAGAACTGCGGCAGGGCACAATAGAAAGTTAGCCATGAACCAAGAATGACACAGACCTCCTGGCAATCACAGCAAACCAGCTTAGATTCTGTATTTTGGTGCTCTTTTGATGTAGTCCCAAGGGAGGCTATGGAAAGCTGTGGAGGAACTCAAGCAGACTAGTTCCCTGCCTGTTAGGGAGACTGCAGAAAGGCTTGGTGGTGTGGCTGCGGGTGCCAAGTAAACACTAAGGTCCTGCTAACTGGAGGGACTGGTTTGATTCCATTGAGTTTGGATTTTCTACCACAGTGTTATTAGGATGCCATTTAATGGGTACCAAAAGTCCTCCTCCTTACCAGAAGGAAATGCCTCAAATTCCCACCAATCCATTTACATTAAAAAATTTTTAAACCTTGTTTTGCTTTATCTGATTTTAAAAATAATACTAAAACATTAAACGAATAAGATAAAATAAGAGATAAAGAGGGAAAGGAAAAGAAAAACAGCTCTTCATAAAAAATTCAAACAATATGGATGAATATTAATGAGCAAGTGAAAATGATCTATGATCCTATCACTGAGTGATATCTAATGCTAACATGTTGGTAAATATCTAATTAAGCAGTAAAAACACTATATTTAAAGGACACCTACCACACATTGGAGATACAAGGGACAAAATACAGTTACAGTCTCTGAGCCTAGGGACTTCGTAACCTACTAGAAGAAACAAATCAGGTGAGTTATTACAAGTGTGATGAGTACTTTGTCATTTGTTTTTTTTGCACTCAGCAATGGTCATTGGCATGTCCCCATGTCAAATATGTACATAGTTGGTATATATATCAGGGATAAAAAATATTACTAAGCATCATCACTCTTTTCCATTATTGTTTCTTGAAAGAGGATTCAATCTTTGCCTGCTTAACCCCTAGACCTTTGTTGGGCTCATCACGGACTGGAACACGCTTAAAAGTGAGTACCTTAATTCACATCAGGAAGGACCGGAAGCCGCCTGGGGTAGAACGGAGTGGGCCAAAATGGGAAGAGAGGGATTAAGAAGGAAAGACCTGAAGAGATAACGCAGGCTGGGGTCCAGAGGAAGCAAGGGGAAGTATTGGGGAAGTAGCCGTTGTGAAGAGGAAGCCTTTGGATCGCAAGGATTTCTCAGAGACTTCAGTGAAGAGGTCAGTTATTTCCTAATGCCATGGGGATTGGGGACTTGTAATTCTTTGGAAGGTGACACCACATCGAGGCCGGCCACCATATGGCCAGGGATAGTTTGATGCCATGTAGAATGACCTCATTCTTTTTAATCGTGGCACAGCGGACCATTGTGTGTGTAAACCAAACTATTTATTCCTTCCCTATAGGCAGACAGGTAGATTGACATAAATGCTTTTGCTATTTATTGAATATAAATGCCGTGATAACATCTTTACAAGTTAGCTCACTTGTAAAGAAGTGGATAGATGACGATAGATAGATGGTAGACAGCTGGGAGGAAGGAAGGAAGGAAGGAAGGAAGGAAGGAATCAACAAACTGTGGCATATCCATACAATAGAATACTACTCAGCAATAAAAAGGAATGAAGCATCGATAGACAAGTTGGATGAGCCTAAAATTAATCATGAAGGAGGCCAGCCTCCTGTAAGTTTCCATTTATATAAAATTGAGACAGAAAGCAGATCAGCAGTGGCCTGGGCCAGGAAGAGGGGTCATAAAGGGAGACGAGGATACCTTTGGGAGTGATCGTATATTCATGATCCTGATTGTGGTGATAGTTTCCAAGGGGTATGTATATGTCAAAATATATCAGATTGCACAGTTTAAATACATGCAGATTATTGCGTATCAATTCTAACTTAATAAAGCTATAAAGCAGGTGATGATAGACAATTGGGGGGGTGCATTTTACACTTTTTTCTTAACATTTATTTTTGAGAGACAGAGCATGAGCGGGGGGAAGGGCAGAGAGGGAGACACAGAATCCAAAGCAGGCTCCAGGCTCCGAGCTGTCAGCACAGAGCCTGACGCAGGGCTCGAACCCACAGACCGTGAGACCATGACCTGAGCCGAAGTCTGACGCTTAACCGACTGAGCCACCTGGGGAGCCCCTGGGGGGTGCATTTTAAAGTGAACAAGAGAACAGGGACACAGCAGAGACATGTTTATGGGTCGCTGGGCTGAGGCCAGGGGAGAAAGATGAAGAGTCAGGTGTAACAAGGACAAGGACTCCAGTGGGACACCCCAGTACACAAAGGTGGGATTATTTATTTATTTATTTATTTCCTGGGGGAAGGGGGGAATGTAGCCCTGATGATAGGGCTCCTAGGGATGAGGAAGTGGAGAAATGGGCTGGGCAAAGGGTCTCGTAGCTGAGCCCCAAACCATACCAGCTTCCTTCCACAGTGTGGGTCTACATTTGGTACCTCTGCCCCAACCAAGATTGCCCCAGAGCCCAGCACTGTGACTGGCACACGGTACACATTAGCAAACCCATGTCAGCATGAACAGCCCTCACTTAAGCCCCGCCCAGCTGCCATTTATACACAAGCAGACCAGACATCCCATCCTTCTCTCCGCGAAGGCCTGGACCACCTTTCCGCTCCTGGCCTGGCGTCCCCCCGCCCCCTGGCCTGGCGTCCCCCCCCCCTCCATTCCACGATCCCCCAGCCCCTGGCTCTGCCTGCCACCTTCCACTCAAGCTTGTCTCCTGGACCTAATAAACAAATCGGCCTCTCCAGCCCTACCCTGGGAGCCCCTCTCTGGACACGGATGCATTCTCTTTTCCGGCTTCCAGGGATGCCATAGCTTCTACGGAAGGCAGGTTATCTGAGGTCGGTTAGAAAACCGGAACAGACCTGGGTTCGGGCCTCTGCTCTGCCTCTTTTTGACTCCGTGGCTGTGGGCAGGTGACGTTCTCTTTCTGAGCCTCAGTTTTTCCCATCTGTAAAATAGGGTTAAAATGGGGACAGCAAATATTATCTACCATAGTCTTTGTGAGGATTCATGAAATAAAGGCATGAGGTGTTTGGTACACTGTGTGGCCCCGAATAAAAGCTAATTTTATTTTATTTTTTATCTAGTCATTAAGAGGTTAAGAGCTTGGACTCTGAAGACAGGCTGACCCACCTCATTGGGTGATCGATGATCACCCAATGATCGAATCCTGGATCATTGCTCCTGGGCAAGCGACTTACTTTTTCTGAGCTTCGGTTTCCTCCTCTATAAATCAGAGATGATACAAATGCATTGGTCAGGAGCCGGGCAGGTCACATAGGGCGTACTGGCATTGGACAGTTTCACGAGAGTTTAATAAAGAGGTTATTTGCACAGGTACGAACAGTGTTTAGGAAGATAAACAGGGTAAAAAGTGCCATCCCTACGTCTAGCAAAGGGAGACGCTGTGCTAACCCCAAGCCCGCAGGAACAAGGAAGAGGGTTGATTCCAGAACCTGGAAAAGGGAGCTATATGGAGTGAATCACCCATCAGGAACGGTGGCTTTTGGAAGATACACAGCCAGCCCACAGCACGGGCAGGGAGGAGCCTGGGGGATTACTATCCCAACCCCATTGTCTTCCCTCCTCTCATCTCCTGTCGGGGCCCCTTCTCTTCTTGGACAAACCAACCAGAGGCCAGAGTACATGGGAGCCCACTGATGCTGTCCACCCAGGCCGGCCTCCTGGGCTCAGAGCAAGGGGAGAAAAGGAGGGGCAAAGAGATGCAATCCAACAACATAAGGAGTTCTCTCCTTACAGAATCCAAAGGATCCATTGAGATCATGTTGATAAAGCCGTTAGCACGTAGCAAGGCTTTGCTCAGTGGCAGCCAGCCCACGGTTAGCCTGGAGCCCACCCTAGCCCGAGTTCCCAAGGTTGGTACCAGGCCAGCCTTGACCCAACCTAACAGTGTCGGGAAGGGAACAGAGCTGATCTACTACATTCTGTGTTTACTTGGAGAAAACTTGGCTGCTGAGAGGAAGGGCCGGTTGCCTGCGGTTTTCTGCAACAGCTGGGGGTGGAGGGGAGGCGGAGAGAGGGGAGCTGGAGCATATTAGGACTCCTGAAAGCCAGGAGACCCCAGAGCCCAGGGATCTGAGAAGGGTCCACACCGAAGGCAGCGTGTGCCCGTATTCTCTTCGCCAAAGGGCCTGTGGATCTGGGAGCTGAGTGTCCTGACCCCAGGAGGCAGGGCCACGGGGCAAAAGCCCCAGCACCGGCCACGTGGAATGTGCCACTCTTGGAACCAAGGCTCTTGCTTTTTAAAATTGGCTTGTAAATCTCTGTGTAGTTTTCAGAGTTTAGGAATTTTATTTTATCTGGATTAAAGTCGTGTTCTGCTTTGGCATCGGAAGGCGTTTATGACTGTTAAAACAAGAAATGAAAAATATAGGCCTGGAATCAGCGAGGCTGCCTCCTGCCAGGCTCGGGGGGATTTGTCTTGGGGGCCAGGCTGAAGGTTTTCGGCCCCTTCTCCCCAGGCTACTGGGGCATTTCTTGATAAAGCTGCAGCTGCCTGAATGCAAGGGTTTGGGAGGGCGTGTGAAGAAGGCAATCTTCGCCTTCGCTTACGTGAGCTTGTCCACTTTCTCTCCAACTCTGTGCCCCCCCCAACCTCAAAGCATACCTTCTAGAACATTGTTTAATGTCACCGTGACTTGGCTGCACTTGGTTGAGGGGGCAGGTGGCTTAAAACTTTTGATTCATCGTTTTGGGATAATTATGAAATCCCCAAATTGCAATTTTGGACAGGATTTAAATAACTGATATTCCAGCTTCCTTGGCCTACTTTGCCAACTTCTCTATTCCTTCTTGCTTTTAAAGCACTCTCTCTCTCTCTCTCTCTCTCTCTCACACACACACACACACACACCCTTCTTTCCTAATGGCAAAAGTTATACATGCTTCACAAAGAACACATGGAAAGCAAAGAAAAGCACTAGCAAGGGAAGGAGGAAGCAAAAAAAAAAAAAATCATAAGAGAAAATCACTCAAGCTTTTGGCAAAGATTGTTCTAGTATTCTGCCTCCTATCCATCTATCATCTACTATCTTTTTTTAATACAATCACAGACAGTGTGCAATCTTGTTGCCTGTGTTTTCACCTCTGGGTTGTAAGCATCTTTCTATTCCTGCAGATTGTATTTTATCCATTGTATTTTATGACAAAAATAATAATGACTACCACTCACTCGGCACTGAGGTTAAGAATTCAGCCTTTGTAGGGGGCGCCTGGGTGGCTCCGTCGGTTGAGCGTCTCACTTTGGCTCAGGTCATGATCTCGCGGTTGGTGAGTTCAAGCCCCACGTCAGGCTCTGTGCTGACAGCTCAGAGCCTGGAGCCTGCGTCAGATTCTGTGTCTCCCTCTCTCTCTCCCTGCCCCTCCCCAATGTGTGCTCTCTCTCAAAAGTAAATAAATAAAAACATAAGAATTCAGCCTTTGTAGTCAGAGAGATCTGGGCTCCAATCTCAGCTTGGTCAATTTCTTTTTTTTTTTTTTATTTTTTTTATTTTTTTTATTTTTTTATTTTTTTGGGACAGAGAGAGACAGAGCATGAACGGGGGAGGGGCAGAGAGAGAGGGAGACACAGAATCGGAAACAGGCTCCAGGCTCTGAGCCATCAGCCCAGAGCCCGACGCGGGGCTCGAACTCACGGGCCGCGAGATCGTGACCTGGCTGAAGTCGGACGCTCAACCGACTGCGCCACCCAGGCGCCCCTCAGCTTGGTCAATTTCTAGCTGCACCTTTGGGCAAGTTACTTAATCTCGCGGGGCCTCAGTTTCCTCATCTGCAAAATGGGGATAAAAATGTATTCGCCTCAGAGGGAAGGTTGCTCGGAGGATAGTAACATTCCGGCAAATAAAGGAGAGCCTGGGGAAGGCTTGGTTCCCTAGTGAGTGCTCAGTAAATTACAGTCCATATTCTCACCAAGATGTTCAGCAGTGATCCATGGAGGACATTTGTCTGTGTTTTTCTTTTCCTGAGAGTGCTATGTGCAGCATTCTCTCTAAATCAGAGCTTTGGGCTCCACAGCATTTGTTTCATGGTTAACAGCAAGATGATTTTAAACTTCTATCTTCCCCCGAGAACGCTCCACAAAATTGGCAGTCTGCACTATGCAAAAATTCACCCAGAAATGGAAGAGAGGGACATTTGCAAAAGCTGGGTTGTGTCTACAGAATTAGAAGGCACAGTTCGACTAATTTTAGTGCCTAAAAATGGGAAACATTGGAATCATGCTTCGTGGGAAAGGCAAGTTCTTGAAAGTGGCAAAAGGAACCATCAGGACTGGTTGAAATGGGGACCATTCCCCCAACGCTCGGGCATGGTCCCAATCTGCACAGACTATCTCTCTCTCTCTGGCTGGAAAGTGAAAAGGTTTGGGGAGAAAGGGTTAAATGTCTTTCAAGTCTTCAGGTTGGAAAGGATCTTGTTCACAGTGCCTCTTCGTTGTCTTGGTTTTCCCAACTTTCTGCTTTCCTTTGTCTCGCCAGATAATTTTGATCCTGTGACCAGGCAGTCACTGTGTTGGGGCTCTCTGGTATTTTGTCCTTTGGGATTTCCGAGAGGGGCGGACCCCTGTGATGGGCCTCACGTGGGCAAACTGCACATAACTCACTTTGTATCTGAGGACTGGAGCGGGGGGCCTAGCTCGTTTTGGGCGCAGCCAATCGGGCCAGGGCTGGGAGTTTATGAGATGAAGGCGAACCACTTTGAAGAAAGGCGTCCTTGTCTGCTGCTTCGCCATTGCTCTGTGGTGCATGTGGGGAGGTGGGGAGGGGTGGGCACGGCCAGAAGGCGGGTGCCCTGAGGTTGGATGGGGAAAGAAAAGAATCTGAGAAACCAGGGTCAAAAGTCTCTCTGTGAAGAGGAGAGAAACCGAGCAGGCTGCCTTCCTTCCTACAGGTGTGTGTTCTCCCAATGGGGAGCCATGGCCGTCCCCAAGGTCAGGGAAGATGATGGGCACATCCAGCCCCTGGCTGAATTTGCCCCCAGCCTCTACCCCACCAAGAGAACAGAACCAGAGAGGGTAGGATGGGAACACCTCTGGGAGCAATCATGGCAGCCAGTCATCTTTTTGTATAAGTTTATTTATTTATTTGTTTGCTTCAGTAATCTATACACCCAACATGGTGCTCGAACTCATGACCCAAGACCAAGGGTCGCATGCTCTTCAGATTGAGCCAGCCAGGCACCCTGGTGGCCAATGATCTAGAAGCAACATCTCCACCAAGGCAGACAGGTGCGGCTTCAAATCCTAATCTCCTCATCTGCTTTTACTTTGTATCTTGGGAGCCTCAGTTTCCCCCCAAAGAAGTCTTTTTTTTTTTTTTTTTTTTTTAAGTAGGCTTCACGCCCAGCATGGAACCCGACCACGGGCTCGAACTCACGACCCTGAGATCAAGACCCGAGCTGAGATCAAGAGTTGGACGCTTAACTGACTGAGCCACCCAGGCGCCCTGCAAAGTCATTTTTAATAGGATCTTGCTCACAGGGCTGTTGGGAAGACGACGTGAAGCGCTTAGAACAGCCCCGGGTATGCCGTAAGTGCTGACTAGCTAGAAGCTGTCAGTATTAATTGTAGTCACGTTTGGTTTCACAAGAGGTGTGGTGCTTTCATTTAGGCCAGAAGTAAGATCCGTTCATTCAATTGTTCTTGTACCCATTTACTCAACCAAGAAACATTTAATAACGCCTGCTACGTGCTGGCTGTTTTACTGGGGCTGGGGATAACGGTAGCTAACACTTCCTTGGGTCTGCTCGGGGTTTAGGCTCCGTTTGAAGTCCTTCACATGTACGAACGTCTATAACCTTCACAACCACACCGTGGGGTAAGTGTCGAGAATCTGAACTTGGCTGAGATCTCACAGCCAGTTAAGATTAGGAGCTGGGATTTGAACTGAGGTCTGCCTGCCTCTCAAGTCTATGTCTTAAGCGCCCTGCTAGTCCTAAATGAATCAATGACACACGATTTTTGTCCCTCCTAGGCAGCGCTGTGCACTAGAACTTTCTGCGGTGATAGAAATATCTGCCTCTGTGCTGTCCAATATGGTGCCCACTGGTGGCTACTGAGGACTCGAAACACGGCTCGTACAGCTGAGGGACTGGTTTTTAAATTTTATTTAATTTGCATGAAACTCAATGTAGTTTTAGAGAGCCGTGTGTGACTGGTGGCTAACGTATTAGCTAGCACAGACAGCTGGAGGAATTTGGAGGCTACGTGAAGAAATTCACATCCATCAGGGAGTAAGTGCTGTGCCAAGGCTCCGCCCAAGAGCGCAGAGGAGGACACAGCTGTGGTGTGGGGTGTGGCCTGGGCCAAGGTCACAAGAGGTTTCCTAGAGAAAGTCATCTCTGAGCCGAGTCTTAAGGAAGGGGCGGGTATTTTTCGATGTACCCAAATATGCCGCACTTCACAACAGGGCCTGTGGGCAGCCAGTCCTTTGGTGGAGATCGGAACCCATAATCGAGGCCCAGGGTCTTCTTTGAGCTACAAGATAACCAACGGGTGCCCTGGAAGGTACGAAAGAGGAGTGGATTCAGGAGCGTGTCTGCTGGTTTGGTTTTGTTCTGTTCTTGTCTTCAGTTGCAGATATCAGCTTCAGCTTTGCTTTTAACCATCACCCTCTCTGAGGATGTGACAACACCCGGAAACCAAATTTGAAAAATCTACCGGCTCATTGGAATGCTTTGTCAATTTTGCGTGAAGTCCAATGTCCCAGAAGTGTGAGCCCGATCCAGGCAGACAAAAGAGTAGGAATGATAATAAGGATAATGATGATAATAATGAAAAACAGTTACCACTTATGAAGACACTTACTTTGTGCCAGACCCGATGTTAAGTGCTTTCGTGTATTGATCGTCTCACACAATCCTACAGTCCATCCTCTACATGGCAGCAAAGTGGCCTTTTTAAGATATAAACTCTAAATCAGGTCGTACTAGTCTGCGGCTAAAACCCTTAAGTGGCTTCCCATTATACTTAGAATGAAATCAAAGTTTCTTGCCCTGGCCTGCAAGGCTTGGGCCCTGCCTACCTCTCCCCCACATCTGTTCCCATTCTCCACCGACTTGCTAAGCTGCAGATACATAAGACCACTCTCTGGCATAAAGGGTCAAGCTTTGGCGACCCCAGGACCTTTGCACTCGCTATTCCCCCAGCCCTACCCCTCCACTCTGTGCTGGAGGGCAGGAACCTTTTCTCTTTGGTCACTGTTCCCTAAGACAGTAGGTATTCAGTACAAATTTATTACATGACTGGAAGAATTTCAAGCAGGATCATCCTCATGTAACAGATGAAGAAACTGAAGAAGACCAGAGAGGGTAATTTGCTCAAAGCCACACAGGTTGTTTCTGACTACGTATCTGGAAGATTCTGTCCAGTTTCTTCTGCTGGTCAGCTGTGCTGGAGTGGGAGTGTCACCTGGGAGGAGGAGCATTCGCCAAGACATGGTTTTTGTCCCTTCACTCTGCAAATGGCCCTCACTTTGTCCTTTATTGCCAGAATCTGTCTGTATGATAAGAAACCCTAGCCTGCAAAACCACCCAGTCTTCCTGTGGCTTTTACTTTACGTTTTTCTTTGATTATAAAAAATGAGTTTTGTAGGAAGTATAGAAAAATACACAAAGAAGCCGGGGGAAAAAAACGCTACTCATGACCTCACTACCCAAAGGCAACTCGGTGAACGCTTTTTTTCTTTACTGCCAATCTTTTCTATCGTCTTCAACACAGAGTTGTTATTGTCTCTGCATGTGATTTTGTGTCCTAATTTTATCCCTTAATGCCATATTTTAAGAGTGTTCTCAGGACATTGAATTTTTTCCGTATGCATTAAAGCTAACGGTTGCATAATATTCCTCCACTTGGCTAAACCCAATTCACTTAAATAAGTTTCTTCAGTTTGGGGGATTCCCTCTCCTCGGCTTGCAGGTCAGCAAGCCAAAATGAGGACTTAAATGTAAAGAGGCACACCTACAATTATGATTGAAATGTAAAGAAATGCGTGGGCCATTAAGTTGCCCTTTTGAGGTCAGAAAAAGGCATGTCTGTATTCCATCAGAATAATGATTGCTGGGGCGCCTGGGTGGCGCAGTCGGTTAAGCGTCCGACTTCAGCCAGGTCACGATCTCGCGGTCCGTGAGTTCGAGCCCCGCGTCGGGCTCTGGGCTGATGGCCCGGAGCCTGGAGCCTGTTTCCGATTCTGTGTCTCCCTCTCTCTCTGCCCCTCCCCCGTTCATGCTCTGTCTCTCTCTGTCCCAAAAATAAATAAACGTTGAAAAAAAAATTAAAAAAAAAAGAAAAAAAAAGAATAATGATTGCTATGATTTTTATCATTTCCTGAGATTCCATAGTATATGGGAGTTGTGGACATTCTAAAGAAAATCATGAAATTTTACTCAAAAGTCTTCACAGGTTTTAGCGCCGTGTTGACCCTCCGCAAAATCCCCTCGGAGGCCTGGTCACCTGCACCCTCTCAGTGCACCGAAGAGGCAGGGTGGAAAAGAGCCAGAGATCTGGGAAGTTCAAAGTCCCGTTTCTGGGCTTAGCTACGCGCCCTTGGACATGTCACTCCGCTTTCCCATGAAATGTGGATGATGGTCCTCGCCTCAGAGAACTGTGAAGGTCAAATGAGGCATCCGACGGGGAGGGTGTGTGGTAAACTCAAAAGTGCTGTAAAGTTGTTTGGAATTCTTACGATCCGATGAGTTATGACCACAGTGACTCTTTAAAAAGAGTTAAAGGTCAGCAGAGCCAATGTTCTCCAGCCCAAATCTTCAAAAGACTGGCTCTTGTTATAAGACGATATATATAAACTGGATTAGCGGGTCCTCTGCTTGTGATAAATTCACGGGGATTTCAAAGAGTGGGAGTAGCAAGCTTTGCTGGTTGCCTACCCAGCGTCCAGGCCCTGCCTCCACTGGTCCTAACAGAAGTCCTGTCTGGGTCAGTTATTCACCCAATCCCCGCGTAGCATGCGACTCAGGGTGAACTGGCTCCACCCCCCAGCGCCAGGGGTAAGCCTGATTGGTCGAAGGATAACCCCACCCCTTGCCGGTGATTGGTTGGGCAGAGAGCACGTCATCCCATTCTGTCCACTGAGACCTGTGGGGACGTGTGAGGCAGGTGGGGAAAGATCTCCTTGCTCCTAACAAAGTATCCTCGGAAGAGGCAGCCTCTTCTCCCTCTGGATGTCCCACTGTGAACTGCGGCGGCCACCTTGCTACCAGACTGGAGATAAAGCCAACACGGAGAGGGGAAGAGTGGACAGAGGATGATGTTGGTAACAACAACAACAACAACAGTGGCAAACACTTCCTGAGCCTTTAGAGCGTGCAGGGTACTATCCTAAATGTATCATATGCTTTAGCTCAGCAGGGTGGCCCCACCTCTTTTGGTGGCCCGTGAATTAAGAACGGTTTGTACACTTTTAACGGCTGAATAAAAATCAAAAGAGCAATAATATTCCAGGACACGTGAAAATTAGATGAAACTCAACTTTCAGTGTCCCTAAATAAAATTTTATTGGAACACAGCCATGCCTACTCATTTACCTATTGTCCGTGGCCGCTTTCATTCTGCAACAGCCAAACTGAGTAGCTGAAGAGACTGCCAACTACTTTGCCAAGAGCGGAGCCTAAAATATTTACTGTCTGGTCCTTTCTAGAGAAAGTTCGCCCACTCACAACAACCCTGTAAGTGAGGGTACTATTATTATGCTGTTGTTCACAGATGAGAAAACTGAGGCTCCGAGAGGTGAAGTAATGTGTCCCCGGTCACACAGCTCTTAAGAGGTGGACTTGGGATTCACGGTCTAGTTCCAGAGCCACTGCCGTTCACCATTTTGGGAAAGAACCTGGATTCCTGATGACGTCGTTGAGGCGCAAAGTCAACCAGCCCTAAACCCGCGTCCCCTTGGGACTTCAGGTTTCAGAGGTATAGGACATTGCCGTATTATCGAAGCCAGTTTGAGACTGCGTTTCTGCTCTTTGCAGGTGAAAGCATCGCCCCTGATGCCATGAGAGAGAGCACAAGAAAGGTTTTGAGCAGAAAGGGAAGGCGAGCTATCAGCTTCTTGGACCAGCCACCTTTTGTCCTTGCTCAGGAGAATAAAAAGCTTTCTTTCTTCAGACACTTCAAGTCTCCACAAGTTCTTCCCTTTAAAGGGGATTATGAAGTAAATCCTATTTTAGAATTGCTGCTGCTTTTGGCAATCGGCAATATTAGCCTGATGAGGAATTACGCTCGCTAATAAAATATCTCAAGTTGGGTTGCGTCTAATTGTTGCAAGTGCTTATAGGAATAGCCTGTCGCGGGGAATTCTGTGCCGGCGCATCCCTGGCTTGGCTACAGCCCATGTGGAAAATCAATTTCCTCTAAATGTTTGAAGAATGGCACAGAAGGACCTGATTTCTTTTCCCTCTGCTGGAGTCAATCTGGAGACAGTGAGCCTATAAAATGAATGAAAATAGCTGCGGATGCGAGAGGCAGGGTGGACCGCGAAGCCAGGCGGAGCCTAGCCTCCAGCTCTAAGTTCTAGCTTTTTCTGTCCAAAGGCCAGAAGACAATACACATTGGTGTCCTAAAGGGATGTGCTCCTAAAAAGTCACGGATCAGAAAGGCTCTTCCTGGGGCGCCTGGGTGGCTCAGTCGGTTAAGCGTCCAACTTTGGCTGGGGTCCTGATCTCCCACTTTTTGGGTTCGAGCCCCGCAGCGGGCTCTGTGCCGACAGCCTAGAGCCTGGAGCCTGCTTCCAATTCTGTGTCTCCCTCTCTCTCTGCTCCTCCCCCACTCATGCTCTGTCTCTCTCTCTCTCTCTCTCTCTCTCCTTCAAAAATAAATAAAAACATTTAAAGAAAAGAAAAAGAAAAAAAAGAAAGGCTCTTCCTTCGATCCAACAACTTCACTTCCAGGAATCTCTCCCCCAGAAACCCGCTCCGAGGATGCAAGGATACACGAACAGGGTGTTCTTCACAACCTGGTTTGTGATGGCGAAAAATCGGAGGCAAGATAATTATCTGACGAGAGGAGACTAGTTACGTAAATGGTGACAAATTCATGCTCTGCAGCCATGAAGAAAGAGATAAATCTGTACGTGCTCATATGGAAAAATTTTTGTGAGATGGTATTGAGTGAAAAAGAAGGCAATCTGCGGACCAACATATATAGTACAAGCTCGTTTTTGTGAGGCAGCAAAACAAAACAAAACAAAAAAACCTTCAACAAAGATGTGCCCGTTTATAGGGAGATGTTTGCACATGTGCGGGGGAAGGCCTGATCGGCGCCAGGCCATAGATGGCGGAGGCTACACCCAGGGTGGAAATGCCACCGGCAAGTGGGGAAACTTCCCTTCTTATGATTTTAGACTTTTCGCAACAAGGGTATATGGCTTTGGTGATGCAAAAGGACATAAAGAGCCGGCTTTGCGACATGTCTGACTAGTACTGTGCCGGGCCTGCCCCTGTGTCCGAGGCTGTGGAAGATCGGGGCTCAACGCCGTGGCACGGACCGTCTAACCAAGCCACAGGTGCAAGTCTGTTACACAGTTCAGTCTGAAGACCTAGCTCTTCCTGGTCTACAGTGGCCACAAAGGGGCTTTAGCCTTAGCTCCCTGCCTGCCACACCAGGAGCAGACCAACACGTCCTTTTACGAAGGCCAGAATTGAAAGTTCTACTTCTTGAGAAAAATTGTGCTAAAATATATGTCACATACAATGTACCATTTCAACCATTCAAGCAAGTTTTGTAATGTTTATTTACTTTTGAGAGAGAGAGAGAGAGACAGAGCATGAGCGGGTGAGGGGGGCAGAGAGAGACAGGGAAACAGAATTGGAAGCAGGCTCCAGGCTCCGAGCTGTCAGCACAGAGCCGGACGTAGGGCTCGAACTCACGAACTACGAGATCACGACCTGAGCCGAAGACAGACGCTCAACCGACTGAACCACCCAGGCGCCCATTTTAACCATTTTAAAAGTGTATGATTCAGTGGCATTGGGTGCATTTACAGTGTTAGGCAACCGTCAGTGGATCTAGAACTTTCTAATCACTCCCAAAGGAAATCTGGTACCCATTAGTTTTACTCTCCATTCTCCCCACCCCCAGGCCCCTGGAAACCACTAGTCTGCTTTCTGTCTCTGTGGATTTGCCTGTTCTAGACACTTCATATACACCGAACCACACCACGTATGGCCTGTTGTGACCTGTTTCTTTCACTTAGCATCATGTGTTCAAGGTTCATCCATGCTGTAATGCTTTGTTCCTCTTCATGGCTGAATAATGTTCCATTATAAAGACATGCCACAATTTGTTTATCCATTCATCAGTTGATGGACATTTTGGATATTTAATCCTTTAGTATTATGAATAATGCTACCATGAGGATTCCTGTACACACGTTTCTTTGAACATCAATTTTCACTCCTCTTGGGTATATACATAGGAGTGGAATTGTGGGGGCATATGGTAATTATTTGTGTATCCTCATCAAGATTTGCTTTTCAAACCCCAGAAGGCTAGTTTCTGATCACAGAGGCCAGGATGAGTGGGGAAAACTTCCCCTGAATTTCTGTATAATGTTTTCTGAGTCTGGCCAGTAGGACTTAGGCTAAAGTCCCAACTCTGTCATTAATTCACTTATCTTGGGAAAATCACTTAACCCTTCTAAGACCCTCAGTTTCTCCCTCTGCAATATGGGACTGATTATAGGACATACTTCACAGATCACTTACGCATGCTACCAACATTGATCTGAAGCATGCTCCAGGCTCTGAGCTGTCAGCACAGAGCCTGACGCGGGGCTCGAACTCACGAATTGCAAGATGATGACCTGAGCCAAAGTTGGCCGCTTAACCAACTGAGCCACCCAGGCACCCCAACCAACATGTATTATACACCTGCTGTGCAACACATAAATTTATTAGCACTGACAAAAATAGACAAGAATCCCAGCCTGTGGAGAGAGACAGAAAATAAACAATAAGTAATAATAAGGTAGTGAGAGAGTGGTAAGTTTTATGCAGAAAATATAGAACAAGAAGGATCAGGGAAGGCCTGCATTTTATTTTATTTTTAAATTATTTTAAGTTTATTTATTTATTTATTTATTTAATTTTTTTTTTTCAATGTTTATTTATTTTTGGGACAGAGACAGAGCATGAACGGGGGAGGAGCAGAGAGAGAGGGAGACACAGAATCGGAAACAGGCTCCAGGCTCTGAGCCATCAGCCCAGAGCCCGACGCGAGGCTCGAACTCCCGGACCGCGAGATCGTGACCTGGCTGAAGTCGGACGCTTAACCGACTGCGCCACCCAGGCGCCCCTATTTGTTTATTTTTGAGAGAGAGAGAGAGAGAGAGAGAGAGAGAGAGAGAGAAAGGGCACGTGTGTGGGGGGTTGGGGCAGAGAGACAGGAGAGAGAGAATTCCCAGCAGGCTCCACGTGCTGTCGGCGCAAAGCCTGATGTGGGGCTCAAATTCACGAACCATGAGATCATGACCTGAGCTGAAATCAGGAGTCAGATGCTTCACCGACTGAGCCACCCGGGCACCCTGGCAGGCCCGCATTTTAAGTGATGTGATCAGCATAAGCCCCACTAAAAAGATGACATCTGAGCCAAGACTTGAAGGAGGAAAGAGAAGTCATGTGGCTAGCTGGGAGGAAGAGGTAGTTCAAAGGTCCTGGGGCAGGAGTGTCCTGCCATGCTCACATAAAGGCAAGGAGACTGGTGTGCCTGGACCAGAGTGCATGTGAGGGAGAACAGAGGGGCTGATTTTGTGGACCACGGTGAAGACTCTAGATTTTCCCCTGAGAGAGATAAGGAGCCCTGGTCGGTTTTTCACCTGAGCTGACTTTATATTTCAAAAGCATCGTTCAATCTGCTGTGTTGAAAATAGACCACAGACAGACAAGGGCAGCAGCAGGGAGACGAGTTGGGAGCATCTTGCAGTAATCCACGTGAGATAAGTTGGGGGCTTGGGCCGGGGTGCTTGCGTGGAGGTGGTGAGAGATGGTCAGGGTCTAAATGCCTTCTGAAGGTACAAGCCGACACAATTTCCTATTGGGAGCGTTAAATAAGATGATGCGGTAAAAGCTGTTATCACCGAGCCCGCGTGTAGTTAGCACAGAATAATGGTAGCCACGATTATTATCAAGGTATAGCGTGTTCCCCTGCAGGGACTGATCAGGAGCTAAAAAGAAAGTGAACAAGAGGGAAGCTGTTCAGCTTCCTGTGTGATCTGCAGTGAGGTTTAAGGCCACCAAAGGTAACGAGGCTTTAATACAATGTAGACAAGGAAGTCCGCACCTTCCAGAGGACTGGGAAGCCCAAAGCGGCAAAGCCACATCATTTAGACCAAAATAGAGATTTTAGGGCCAAGTGTTCCAGATAACTGCAAAAGCTTCTTAGAGTGTCTGGAAAGCAACATCAGTCAGGGAAATGTTTGTTTCTAGATTCCCTGGCTTTGGAAACGTTCACCGGGGATATCGTTGCAGCCCAGGTGTTTATTTTGGGGTCTTTGACTGAACCACTCAACCTAGAACCCCTCTTAGGAAGAAGAACCAATCACCAAGAGACAATGGATTCCTTTCAACTCACCTTCTCTTCGCTCCAAATTCTGGAGACGAGACAAAAGGTTGTTTCTGAGGCTGATAGAGATGGGTTTTTCCAGGGGGGAGGCCAATGTCGCTCCTCCCACCTCCGGTAATGATGCCAAACCCTTCCCTTCGGACATCTGGTCCCAGCAGGGAGAAACAGGGACCAAGGCACTATCCTTTTGTTTCCATTTTTGCTCTGGATTAAGGTGTGATTCTTTTTTTTTTTTTTTTTTTTTTTTTTTACGGTTAATTAGAAGATAATAATGCCAGTGAGCTTATTGTTAATTATTTGTATCTGTACTTAATACTTGTAAGTGTGCTCAGTTCTCTCGAGCTAATATTTGGCTTGTCAGATGTGTTAGTCATGGTAATTAATTGAGCCCATATACATTTACTGGTGCTGTGGGTAGAGTTACAGGAACAACAGCCGATATGAAATGTCTCCACCACGGCGCACTTAGCCCTCGAAAGAGAACTTTGGGGGATCAGATCTTTCTGCGACACTCACTCTTTACCTGCCTGGTTTCTTTCCTCGCTCCTCTCAAGAGGGTCTTCTTTGTAAGACTGTCGGACCCCACACACACCCGCCCCACCCCTGCCATATCCTCTCTCTTGGCTCGCTGTTAATTCCCTTTATTATTATTTAGGGGGCCTGGTGCAAAATAAAAACACGGGATTCCCTCGTTCGGAAAGAATTAAGAATTTCAAGATGGCGACAGCAGGACATTCAACCAAACATAGAGCCCTGGTGACCGTATAGGTCGAATGCCCGCAAAGCCAGCTCTGATCGTCTTTTGCCTTCCTCCACCCAAATGTCCCCCACCCCTCTTCTCTACAGCTACAACAGTGTGCAGCACACAAAGAGGGCTCAGGAAATGAGCAAAAGACTGTTCTAAATCCAAGATCGAAAGATGCAGCGTGTAACTATGTAACTCTCGTGCCTAAAGTCCTCCTGTGGATGGGACAGAGGGAACTTTCTGGAGGAACAGGTATGTTGTCTATGGATGTAGGGGTGGTGGTCCCATGGGGGTAAACATTTGTCAAAACTCATCAAACTGCAGACTCCAGAAGAATGTGTTACCCTGCGTATGATTACACATCAATGAAAAACTATGCCTAAAGACACCCCAGTGACTCCATATTACCCTCAAGATAAAGTCTATTTTTGTCACATGTCATACGGGGTCCTTCCCCAAGGGTCTGTTCTTCGTTTTCCAGCTTCACCTCCAGCACCTCTGTGGCTCCCCAGTCTCCAGCTATGCTGAGTACTGGCAGGTCCCACCTCTGTGCCTTCTTAATCCAACTGTTCCCTGGCCTAGGGAATGCAAATCAAAAAATAACAGCCAGTATGGCATCAGAACCAACTGGAAAGGGGGGGGCGCCTGGGTGGCTCAGTCAGTTAAGCGTCCGACTTCGGCCCGGGTCACGATCTCGCGGTCCGTGAGTTCGAGCCCCGCGTCGGGCTCTGGGCTGATGGCTCAGAGCCTGGAGCCTGCTTCCGATTCTGTGTCTCCCTCTCTCTCTGCCCCTCCCCCGTTCATGCTCTGTCTCTCTCTGTCCCAAAAATAAATAAACGTTAAAAAAAAAAAAAAAAAAACTTAAAAAAAAAAAAAAAGAAAGGCAGCTGGGTCCTGGGGCTTCCTACCATACCTTCACTCTTTCATATCCGCATCATGGGGAAGAGAGGGTCAGGCAGGTGGACCCTTGGTGGGCTCCAGGTACTGGCTACTTAGCCACCAATATGGAGATAATCACATATTCTACCTGGCTTAACCATGTGAGTCATGCCTGTTGAGCATCGACCCACTGCCTAAAATTCAGACCAGCCCTTCCTTCTCTGGCCGACACCTTCCTCCTCCTCCTTCAGACCTCAGCTCAAGGGTCTTCTCCAGCAGGAAGCCTGCCCGACCCCTCTCTTCTCTCTCTTGACCTCTCCTTCCGTATCTCTACAATAGCATTTACCACACAGAACCAATGCACACATGTGCACGAAGGGATTTTCTTGGCTTTCTTGGCATGTGGTGCGCACAAAGACACACACGTATGGACGGATAAATGAACGGGTGCCCTTCCTCATTACCTCACCTACGTTTCCTTTCATCGAGACACTGGGGATTCTTGGTACATGGGTTTGGAGGGAAAGTGGTGGAGTAGCTAACATCTCAGACTCTGGCCGCAGGCAACCTGGAGAGACCCTAGTACTCGCCACTTGGCATATTCTGGTGAGGGACTTGACCTCCCTGAGCGTCAGATGAGGTCATTATTGATCTGGCCTCGCGGGATTGCTGAGAAACCCACCTGAGACGCGGCCTGCAGCAACTAGCCACCGGCAGCTCTGACTGAAAGGGAAATCGGACCCTGTTCACCTCGGAGCCTGAATCAGTAGATGCAGCCACCAGAGCACAGGAAGAGAAGTTGCCTGCCATTCACAGCCCTCCCCACATCAGCAGCGCAGGTTTTGCCTTCCTGGGTCTCCCCAGTCTCCTGGGTCAGACAGATTGCTCGACAAAAGCGAACATTTCCCTGCCATGAGAATACAACGATGGACAGACGTTACCGAACCGGAGTCTGGAGAATAATAAAAAATGGGCATTTTTCTCATTTGCCTCCCACTTCCTGTTTCTCTTCAAGGAAGACTCCAGTTTCAGCCATGAGAGGGGAAAGACAGGGGGCCTCAATCTTACGGAGACACCAGATTGTTGATTGCCTTCCCGATCAAAAGTTCCTGTTTCTCAGCCTTTCTGGCTGTTCTGCCCAAGAATAGTTCTTGGCTAAATGGGGTCTATACATTGTCCCATCGCCCCTTACCTTCCACCTCCTTCCAAACCACGGCCTCGCAACCAAGTCCTAAACTTCCCAGAAAAAGCAGTTTTGCATCCCACCTAAGAACTCCGACTCCAGACTCAGACACATTGGCGTTCCAGTCCAACCCTTACTGGCTCCTGGCTGTGAGATCTTGGAGATCCAGGAGATCTCTTAACCTCCCATAGTTTGATTGTCCTTCCCCACCTAGCGAGGAAAGAACCGTGTCTGTGCTGCAGAGTATCCGTAAGGACAAAAGGACACTACGTGCGAGAACTTTGGCGAGAGTTTATTAGATGTTGGTTGTTATACTCACTGTTTTCTTAATTTTATTTTATTTATTTTTTAAGTAGCCTCCACCCCCAATGTGGGGCTTGAACTCAGGACCCTGAGATTGAGAGTCACATGCTCTACCGCCTTAGCCAGCCAGGTGCCCCTGTACTCATTGTTTTAAAGAGAAGACACGGGATGGCAAAACTATTTGAAAGTTTTGTAATAAATCCTGCAGGATTGCAAGATCGTAAAGACCCTTATTGGATAAATTGATTTATCTTCTCCTTAAGTGGTGGGCCGAAAAATGCACACGTGAACACACACCCCTCGTCCCCGCCCCCCCCCCCCCCCCCCCGCCCCCTCCCCACCACCGGAAAGATTCAGGATCAAACCGCTGGAACCGTGAATGTGACCTTATTAGGAAGAGGATCTTTGCACGGGTAATTAAGGGTCTTGGGATGAGATCGTCCCAGATCACGTTGGGCCCCAAGTCCCATACAGGTGTCCTTGGAAGACCAGAGAAGGGGAGAGGACACAGAGTAAAGCAGGTCGTGTGAAGACAGGCAGAGCCGGGAGGGATACGGCCATCAAGCCAGGGAAGCTGGAAGGGGCAAGGAAGGATCCTCCTCTAGAGCCTTTGGAGGCGAGCCCAGCCCAGCCCACCCCTTGCTTTCACACTTTTGGCCTCCGGAATTGTGTGAGAATAAATTTCTCTCGTTTTAAGCCGCTCAGTTGGGGGTAATGTGCCGCAGCCACCCCAGAAAAGTAACGCGTCCCTGTGGCATCTGCCGTGGAGAATGGAACCACTTGCCTCTGCTGGGCAGATCTGAAGACGGAGAGGATTACGCTCTTTGGGAGAAGCCAGCACCGGGCTCTTACAGCCTGATCGTTAAGAGCAGACAAGCCTGGGTTCCGAGTCCAGCTTCCCTTTTCACACTGTGTCGTCCTGGATGAGTGACTCAGTCTCGCTGAACTTCAGTTCCTTGGTCACAAAGCAGGAGTAGTAATATGCCTACCCCGTGAGATAATGGGATGATTCGGAGGACACGTCTGATGTGCCCGGTATACAGAAAAAGTGGCCGTGATGTGCCCCCGCCAATCCATCTAGCTTCTGACACCCGGGGCACGATGCCGATGTGGTTGCAGAATGGCCTGTGGCCGTGGGGGACCCACAAAGCTAGATGTGGGTTAAACCCGAGCGGCTTAAACCTGTGGCCCTTACCACCGTTCTTTTCCTTCCGAGTGAACGGCCTGACTGTCTCAAGGTGCCCCGTGGAAGAGCCAGACGTCCTGGCCTGCTGCTTCACCGTGAAGCCAAGGTGATAAGAGACCGCCGCGGGCAGCCCTGTGCTCCCAAGGAGTCCCTTGGTCTGTGACGAAACTTCTGGAGGCAGTGGCTTCCCAACAGGCACTATCCACTCCACGGCGGTTCGGCTCGCGCTCCTTGAGCGTGTCTGTGTTCAGAAGGCTCCACCATCCGTGACCCCCCTACTTACCGCCTAGAAGGGGCACATCCTCTCCACTCAGTTAAAAGGACATTTTTCCAACGAGCACAGGTCATATTTCAAACTGCACTGCCAAGGTATCAGGAGCCAGTAAAAGGGGGCATTTAACACCGTATTTATTTTGACTGGCAAAACAGGTCACGGCTGTAAAAGAAACAGCTCTTGAGAATGAGGCACCCTAGCCGACTCTGGGCTCGCTCTACCCACACACACGCTGTGTAAAGCATTCCAGAGCGGCTGCCAACTTTCCTGGCAGAGCTGTTATTTCTTTACATGTATGTTGCGTCCCGTCTGTTTAATGTGTGCTCTGTGCCATTCGTGGATCTTGGCAAGGCCTGGCGAGGTGGCATGGCGTGCTCAGGCTTGTTCGAAGCAAAACAGGGCACGAGGCGGAGGGAGACGGGAGGCCGATGAAGGAGGCCGGTTTCCCCCTCGGCTCGGGGTGGGGGCCGGCGCTGCGAACACCGGAGGGGGATGGCCGAGCCGTTTTCCTCCAGATGTGGTTGAATCACGAGGGTGCCACTCCTGCATTTCTGCCCTGCACGGGGGTTTGGGGCGGGCGGGGTGGTGTGTGTGCAGTTTTACAGCTTCTGATCCGCGGCCAGATAAAGAAAAGTGGCGGAGAAAGGGGGCGGTGGGGGAAGTCTACTCACGCTCCTGAATCTGGGGGTTTCCCTAGAAACCGTCTAAGGCCTCGAAGGCCAGAAAAGGCCCAACACCTGGATCCCGTGGTCCCACGGCCTAAAGAAAACGGAACTCACCTTTGCGTTATGCTCAAGAACCATTAAGTGCTTGGTGGGAGAAGCCGAGGCAACGTGCTCCGAGTGGGATCCTCATCCGCTTGGAAGGCAGGAAAACCAAGTTTCTGCACTACCAAAACATCTGGCCAAGCGAGTTAAAAAAGAACGCGCACGGTCCGGTGGGGGAGAAAACAAAACCCTCTAGAAACAGTTGTGGCGTATTGGGTGACCAAAGACTTTCCGCTAATTGACTCAGATATTTGCTTTTCCGTCGGTTCCTGTTGAGGAGGGCCCTTCAGAATAGGGACAAGAAGAGTCCGAACAGAGAAAGGAAGATCACGGGGTTAAAACACACACAAAGGCTCTCCCTTTAAGAAAAAGTTTAAGTGCGTTGTTTTGTTTTTTGTTTTTTGTTTTTTTTTCAGTCCAGTCCAGAGTGGGAACAGAATCCCCCTGTTAAGAAACAGAATTATTCACCTGAATCGGGCGGGATGGCACGCACAGGAAAAAATAAGGTCCAGGCTCCTAATAAGAAACAGCCACATGTGGAATAAAGTTAGTGCAAGTTGTGTAATCCTAGTTGGCCAGTTGTAAGAACAGGGAGGAGAGAGGAGCATGGGGAACATGTTTCAGATGTGATTCAAGAGGTCCTGGAGCCGGTCCTGACCCTCTGGGTTGGAATTTCTGACTCTCTTCTCTGCCTTGACTCAGAATAGGAAACAGTATCCTGACCGCGCGTTTCTTTTTATAGAATTAAACTTTCTTGCCAACTTCCTGCAGAACACAAGATCATCCCTCATCGTCTCTAAACACTACGCCAATCATCGGATGGAAGTCAGTGGGGGGGGGAGAGCTGACCTGTTTGCACCAAACATAACCCAGGCCCGGAGCGGAAAACCGACAATGGGAACGGAGTTTGGATTGCGTACCCAGCCTGGTAAATACAGCATGTTCTTACAGGTTGGAAAACCGTCTGGCTCATCTTTGTACTTTCTCTCTTTCTCCCACTTCTCCTGACTTGGATCTCCTCATTCGGCTTTGACGCTGGCCAAGTTCACGTTTGCCAGTTACCGAGTGGATAAGGGATGGCTTGTGAGATTAGTAATATGCTCGGGATGAGGAGACAGGCTGCCAAACGTGTATGTCTGTGTGATACGAGGACTTCTCTTGATCCCGATTCGCCACCCAGCCTGATAGGCTCTCCACACGCTGACAGGAATCAAGGCGGATGAGGACAGAAAAGACTGAATTCCCGTTCATTCGGTCGCCATGTTTGCACCGCCGGCCAAGCCCCCAGGATGCCCCGTGCCCTGGCCCTCAGTGGCGGTCGTTTCTTGCGTGTAAGGTATACTGCGGCTTGGAAGCCCAAAGGGGACATTAATAGAATGCAGAGTGTTTAGTAGTCCCTCATTAAAAATGGATTTTGTTTTCAGTGCTTTCAGGACGGGAACGGTGAGGTTGGAAACTGCTTGTAATTGGGAGCGGTTCTCCTGCCAGATTCTAACAGCTTGAAGGGACATCCAGATTTAGGTTTACAGTACTACATTCTGGCTCATTGAAATCGCATCTAAACGTTGCCAGAATGTGTAATAAACTACAAAATCTGTACAAAAATATATCGACATAATGGCTCTGGAGCCTTAAGTCAGAGGGGTCGGGGGGCACCTTGTCACCAGCAGCACTGCTCTCGCTGTGTCTCGTGGCAGACTTGGGCCACGGCGGGGGACAATTATCATTCATGGGATTCAGACCCTGGTCTGACCAGGTGGCTCCGATGTCTGGAAGATCCATGTCGCAGGGCTGAGGGATCGGCCACATCCTGCCCCGAGGTCACGGCTGGCCTGCCCACCGGTGCCACCCCAGCCGAGGGCCTGGGGATCACACCCAGAAGACCACTCGCGCTTGCTCCT
The DNA here is from genome assembly GCF_022837055.1 of Prionailurus viverrinus. NCBI lineage: Eukaryota > Metazoa > Chordata > Mammalia > Carnivora > Felidae > Prionailurus > Prionailurus viverrinus. Next base: position 13,452,210 of record NC_062572.1, read on the forward strand.
ACGACAGAGTCCCACCTGCCCTGCTCACCTCTCCACCCTCACCCCCTCTTACCCTTCGAAGCTCCCAGGGTTCTCGACGTGAAACGTCTTCCTCCAGACCCTCCAGTGGACCAAGTTCCCTCCTGCTTCTGAGCCTCTGCTCGTGCTGTTCCCCTGGCCAGGAACAGTCTTCTCCCGGCTGATTCCTGCTTCTCATCCAGCACTCAATTTACAGGCCGGAATTTCATGGAAGCCTTCCCTGACCCCTCGGACTGAGTTCCTCCCTAGCTATCTTAGTCCATTCAGGCTGCTGTCGCAGAAACACCACAGACTGGGTGGTTCAGACAGCAAACATGTATTTCTCATGGTTCTGGAGGCTGGGAAGTCCAAGATCAAGGCAGATTCCGCGTCTGGTGAGGGCCGGCTTCCTGGTTCACAGACCGCTTTGTCCTCACGCGGCAGAAGGGGTGAGGGAGCTTCTAGGGGATCGTTTTACAAGGGCACCGATCCCATTCATGAGGGCTCCACACTCACGACCTACTCACCTCCCGGAGGCCCCGCCTCCGGGTGTCCTCACACGATGGGTTAGAATCTCTGCATATGAATTTAGGGAGACACAAACATTCAGTCCGTAGCAGAAGCACTTAGCAACACAGTCACTGAAACCTCCTGCTGATTAGAATAGGAGTCCTCAAACTACCGTGCACACAAATCACCTGAGATCGTGTTAACGTGCAGGTGCTGATTCAGCTGATCTGGGGTCTAAGTCCTGAGACTCTGCATTCCTTTATTTATTTGTTTTTTGTTTTTGTTTTTGTTTTTTTAGTTTATTTATTTTTTTGAGAGAGAGAGAGAACAGGGGAGGGGCAAAGGGAGAGGGGGAGAGAGAATCCCAAGACACTCCACGTTGTCAGCACACAGCCCGACGTGGGGCTTGATCTCACGAACCGTGAGATCATGACCTGAGCAGAAACTAAGAGTGGACGGTTAACCGACTGAGCCACCCAGGCGCCCCGAGACTCTGCCTTTCTAACAAGCCCCCAGGTGATGCTGATGCTGCTGGTCCACGGCCGGTACCCTGAGAGCAATGGTACCAACCTTTCTCAGTCAGGGTCCCATGAGAGAAGAAAGCCAGACAGCAAATAAGTTGAGCTACTACTTTCTTAGTTCTCCTAAGGATGGTACTTAACCAGAACCGGTAACTAGGAGCTAATTCCTTACGTTTCTTGGATGCCTTAGGTCAAGGTTTGCCAACCTCCACACCCTTGACGTCTTGGAGCTGGATAATGCTTTGTGGTAGGGGCTGTCCTGGCAGCATCCCTGGCTCCCACCCACTCCGTGCCAATAGCACCGTCCCCCTAGTTGTGACGACCAAAAATGTCTCTAGACATTGCCCAGTGTTCCCGGGGGGGGGGGTGGGGGGGTGGGGGGGGCGCGGATAACATCAGCCTGATGGGAACTGCTGCCTTGGGACATTAGGGCATCATTCTCTGGTGGTACCCAGTTGACAAGGGTAGGAGGTCAAAGAAATTATTCTGTTTGTGGCTATAATCCCATTGTGTCCCACAGTGTTCTGTCCATGGCGGCCCCTCAGCATGTTTTTGGAATGAATGAATGAATGAATGGAAGTCGATGAATGAAAATGAACTCCAAAATTGTGCTAGGCTGGTGGGTGACTAGAACTGCCTTCACACAGCCTCCAGCCTCCTCCGCCCCACTCTCCCCCTCCCTCGAAAAAAAAGAAAAACACAACACAGTAAAACTTAGTGGGCCAGTTGTCATCCAAGGGCACAATTTTTCTAAATGTAGCATTTTCCCAAAGTAAATATCCTTTTGAAAAAAAAAAATGTGAAGAAAGATTCTCGCTTGAGATCTTTTTTTAAATGTCTCCAATGACTAAAATCCTCTTACAGTAAGTACCTAGAGAATTGCATTTGCTTAAAGAAAAAAAAAAAAACTGCTGTTTTTAGTCTTAAGTGTAGAAAGTACTTGAAAATCATACACTTTTTTTTTTTTTTTTGCATCTGACTGGGCAAATTATAACATGGTAGAATTAATTTTGGTTCTAGATTGTTTCTAAAACCCTATCTCAGGTTGAGGCCTAGTGGATAAAGTCACATCAAGGAGTTATTTGAAAGAAAAAGAGGGGGGAGTCCCTGTAGTAATAATGCCAGGAATTTGAAGAAAAACAGTAGTTTCAGGGTTTGGTTTTTTTTTGGGGGGGGGGGGATCATATAATATTATATGGTTTCAGGAGGTAAATTGTAAAAAAAAAAAAAAAAAAAAAAGATAAATCTGCACCTTGCTTAAAAGTTATGGACTCAGGTTCTATCAAGAAAGAAAGAGAATGGGGCACCTGGGTGGCTGGCTCAGTCGGTTAAGAAAGAAGGAGAATTCATTCAGTTTGCTTGTTTCTGCATAGTTTGCTATGTAGAAAGCAAAACCAACGTGTCCCTCTTCTATTCTAACCTTTGGGCAAACAGGATTTGTGGCACTGAAGAGGTTTCTAGAAAAGGATACAGTGGTGGTGACATTCCAAAGCTCCTCTAAGCATAACTTTCTTTCCCTAGCAGAGGCAGGAAATCTTTTTTATCTTGTGTGCTGACTCTGCAATCAATTGGTGGTGGCTGTATGCATGGTCTTTGGAAAAGAGTGCTATGATCGATTGGTAATGTCTGCCATAGGCAAGGGAATGGAGAGTGGTGGACCTGTTGTGTGTCTGCTACCCCTGGACCCTGGTATGGTCTTGTCTTCTATCACAAGTGTCCTAGGCAAAAGGAGAACATCATGGAGACACACAGCACATCTGAGCATAACACGTCTCACTCCATTTCACACGGATACGCCAAGACAGCATTTCGATTCAAGAAAGCTCTCAAGACAGACATGACACAGAAACACACTTTTGGGAGAAATTTTCCTTCCTTCACTGGACTTATTGGAATAGGATACCAAATGAGTGACTCCCTCTCAGCATCAGTATGGCCAGAAAATGCCATTTCCTTCTGTCTGGTTACCCTCCATTCGACTCTGTCACTGTGACACCATATGCTGCTAGAACAACACTTCCTCCTTGGAATAAAAAGGTCTCTTTCAAAAGACTTATTAAGTCAGAATATTAATCATATTCATCATTATTCAGTCTGCTTGCTGTCCACAATATTTAAATGAAGGGAAATGAAAAATTAAAAAAGACAAGTTTAGGATCTTCAACACACTGACGAATACATAGTGATGGGGAAGAAAGCAACAGTGACCATAAAAAAAAAAAAAAATCTTAAAGTTAAAAAAAATCCACAAATAGACTCTTAAGTTTCAATATTAGTCTGTATTTCAAAAATAAGGGCAGAGATGATTAAAGAGATGAATTCACATTTGAATAGAGTCCAAATGACTTAAGAATTATTTGGATTCAAATATTTCAGTTGGACAGGGAATGATATTAGAGTTATATGATACATTAAGGGTTGAAATGAAATGGAAATATTTCTTTCATTTAAAAGTAATTTTCTTGCCTTTGTGGTCCTTGAGAGTTTCCTAGCATGTGAGGGCCAACCACCTTCCCACCCCTTTGCTATGGACTCACAGAATCCTATCTCAGATCCAGCTTGTTTAGAGGGGAGTGGGGAATGGAGTTGGAGGTCATGAGAGCTCCTTTTTGTAAATCTCGCCATTGCAAGGGAAGTCTCTCCACCTAGAGAGAAGTCAGTAATTTTGAATCCAAAGCCAGCAAACATTTATTTATTAAGTACCTACTACGTGCCAGGCCCTGTACTAAGGTCTCTTATGTATGGCATCTCATTAAACGCCCACGAGAAACAGAAACAACATAGCAGACTCTACCCATGACTCAGTCCTAAGTGCGGATTTGACAGTTAGGTGACAGCAGGGTTTCTCGGCCTCAGCATTTTAGGCTGGATAATCCTTTGTTGTTGAGGACGGTCCCGTGTTGTAGAATGTTTAGCAACATCCGTGGCCTCTACCCGCTAGATGCCAATAGCATAGCCCACGTTAGTTATGACAACCAAAAATGTCTGGAAACATTGCCAAGTGTCCCCTGGCAGGGTGAAACTGCCCTCCGTTGAGACCCTCTTCCTTAGAGACAGAATGGTTTGAGTCCTCGGGCAGCTGGAGACAAACCTTCCTTTTATTCCCTCTTATGGTCTGACTCAGTGGTTCTCAAACCCGAGGGGAGGGGGGGGGGGTCCATACACAATACCGTATATGCCCTACTACGTGGGGAGAGATTTTTCAAAGGTAATTCGACTCCATCCATTTTTGCCTCCCGTGTTTACATACGAAGGTAACCTCTCTCTTAAATTTAACATCTCTGGCCTCCTGAGGAGCCCGGCAGAGGTCACAAAGATCTTACCAGCACAGACTCTCCCTCACGCCTAGGGTTTTTCCTATGAAGCCAACGATGATAACTGTTTTCCTTTTTTTTTTTTTTTTTTATGTCTATTTATTTTTGAGATTGAAAGAGAGAGAGAGTCTGGGGGAGGGGCAGAGAGAGAGAGAAGGACAGAGGATTTGAAGTAGGCCCTGTGCTGACAGCAGAGACCCCGAAGTGGGGCTCAAACTCACAAACCGTGAGGTCGTGACCTGAGCCGAAGTCGGGCGCTGAACCGACTGAGCCAAATAACGGCCATTTTTGAACACTTCCCATGGAGTCAGGCCATCTCACTGCATCCTTCCCTTGACGCTGTGAGATGGGTACTATTTCTGCCCCACTTCAAGGGGAGACACCGAGGCTCACACAAGTGAAATAACTTGCCACCAACTACACAGCCAGTAAATGGTGGGACCTATTTGACGCCAAGCTGTATTGCTTTTCAATAGAAAATATGCCCAGTGTAAACTCGGTAACTCTTAGCGGCTGTTTACTAGTGGGAAACAAATCTGTCTAATTTGATCATGAGCAGTTATTCAGAATGACTCCCCTGGACCAAAGAAGACCGTTTCTACTGGCCAGTTCTCCCAATGTCGTGGCTAGCGAGGATATGGATACTCCAAATTGCGTTTCTCTTCCAGAACGCCAAACAGAAGCTACCCAAACGCGCATTAACTCACCTTCACGACAGAACAGATCATTTCACTCGGAGCTACAAAAAGACCAGAGTGTTGGCGGGTGAGAGGCTAAGAGAAAAATTACCAGGTGTACTCACAACTGCAAAAAAAAGATCTTTCCCCTCCCCCGCCCTTCCCCGAAACCAGCCAGGGCGCGCCCGGTCGTCGTCTGACGTAAAGGCGGGAACCAATCAAGTTCTGCTGAATGGTTTGAAATAAAGGCGGGAACCAATCAAGTTCTGCTGAGCGTTCAAATTTAAATGTCAGCCTATAACAACTCTGTAACCTCAAAAAAATCCCTAACTTGTTTGTGCCTGTCTATAAAAGAAGCTGTAAGATCCTTGCTCGGGGCCCCTTGCGTCACCGGCGACGAGTGCGCGGAGGGCCGGGTTCGAACCTGCAATAAACGACCCTTGCCGCTTGGCTTTGACTCTGGACTCTGGTGGTTTGTTTTGGGGGGGGGGGGGGGGTCTCTCGAATCGGGGCATATCAACGCGTACTATAAAATCATCTCGATCACACTTGCCACCTCACAGCACCATTACACTTTTACTCCTGCATTTCCCCACGTGGCTGGGTGCTTTCCGAGGTCAGGGCCTGACTTACTCGTGGTGACCAGACCCTGGCCCCACACCGCGTTTGTTGAGTTAGTGAATAATACGCGAGCGCGCCCTGGATCCCAACATCTATACACACTTTATCTCCATTCTCCCAGTAACTGTGGGTGGTATAGGTTTTTGAGATCCCCTTCTTCGTAGGAAGAGACGGGCGCTGGGGGAGAGCAAGTGACTGGCCCCAAGGTCACCCCCCGCCCCCCCCCCCCCCCCCCAGTAGACTGTAGTTCCAGGCTTCATACTCAAGTCACAGGCTTCGAAGCCCCGTTTTCATGCTTTTTGTAATAAGGACCTCCAAGGTAAAGGTGTGCTGAACTCAGGAACTAGACTAGCCCTCATGTCTACCGTCTCTGAACTGTCTTATTACTAAGCAAATTGAATAGAGGGAAATCGCAGCCTACACACCTTTAACATACATGGATTCAGTCACGTATGGTGTATGCACCTGCCCACGTGAGTGTGGGTGGGGCCTGCGGGTGCTCGTCCCTTGCCATTTCAGGGGTCATCAGCCTCTCTTGCCCTGAGAGGGAATCCAGTCTTTACAAATGTTTTCCAAGTGGTTAACGGTCGTCATTTCTCATATAATCTGACCCCTAAATTTGAGGCAATTGCTTCATCCTGCTCTCAACCAAAGAATAATGTGGGATAAATTGGCTGGACAGAACATACCGTATTGAGAGATAGTCTGTGGATGACCAGTGTTGCCATTTCCTAAGAGATCTTTTGAGGGATACATGTGGCTATCGTCAAACATGCTGATATTTGATCCCAAGATATACTTGAGAATTGCTGGAAAATCATCAACATCAGTCCTTACGCAAGAGATCTGTGAAGACATACGGGGCACCTGGGTGGCTCAGTTGGTTGAGCACTGACTTCGGCTCAGGTCATGATCTCGCGGCTTGTGAGTTCGAGCCCCAAGTCAGGCTCTGTGCTGACAGCTTGGAGCCTGGGGCCTGCTTCGGATTCTGTCTCCCTCTCTCTCTGCCCCTCCCCCACTCGTGCTCTGTCTCTCTCTTTCTCAAAAATAAATAACCGTTGAAAGAAAGAGATCTATGAAGGCATAAAATAAGAAAGATAACTGCCTTTTTTCCTCAAAAGAAAAAAGTCAGAGTTATCTTTCTTATTTTATGAGAGTTAGGCATTGTTCTATGCAGTTCATATAGACTAACTCATTTAATCGTCTTAACGTAACTATTTGGTAGATACTAGCATTATTATTCCCATTGCACAGATGAAGAACTGAGGTACAGAGGGCTTCAATAAGTTGCCCAAGGACATAGCTAGGAAATGAGAGGCCAGAAATGGAGGTAGACTGGGCTCTCGACACTAAACCACATTCTTATCTCCCCAACCAGGCAGTGATCGCCAGGAGACTTGGACTAGAGTCCCTCATCTTTCCGTCTCTTTCAGACCTGACCCTGCCCTGTAGCCCCTGCAAATCCAGAAAAGACTTGTTTGGATGCGAATCAACCCCTCAGATGGTTGACGGTCCTTTCAAACGTTTTGACAAGGGGAAAGGAACAACTACCCGGGAAACTCAACATTTTGAGGCGATCTACAGCTTGGTAAATACCAAAGAGAGCGGAAACAGGGTGATAAAAAGAAATATGAATAGCCTCACCGTTATCTGCAGCGTACATTATAGCGCGGAACGGCGGCTGGTGGCTCTCTGTAGAAAACACAACCTCTTTGCAACGTTTTGTTTGTGTTACTGTTTCTGTTAGTGTGAACGAATTACAAATAAAGACTCACTTCAATATTTAGTGAGAATTCTACTAATTGGACCAGGGCTTGAATGCGGGCCTAGATTTGTTCTGACTCTGAAAAATGCTTTGCGAAGGCCAAGCGCGCCTGCGAGGTAGCAGGGGAGAAAGGCTTAGCCGACTCAAGACAACTGTTTTCAAGCAAGTTGACAACCACTTTGCCAGGGTTCCTTTAATGAGCTAATTACAAAGGGCTCTTAGGTGTTCTGTGCAGCCAGTCCTGGAGGAGCTCTACTTAAGAAACACTGAATGAGTCATTAGCACCTGAAATACTATAAACACTATAGACTCTTAGGAACTGACAATGAAATGAATGTATCTGCCACTTCAGACTGATCTCCGGTAGCATTCAGGACCTTTTCAGTTGCAAGCAACAGAAAACCAACGAAAACTGGCTGAAACAGAAAGGAATGTTTGCTAGCATTAGGCAAGGCTGAGTCCCCGTGTTTAAAGGATGTCAGCAGGAAACTGACTTTGTCCATTTCCTGGCTTTCCTTCTTTTGTGTCCCTTCCGTTCTCAAGCAGGCTTCCCCTAAATGCCGTGAAAGCTGTTCCTGGCTGTCTCAGCTGTACATTCTACCAGCCCAGCATCCCAGTGGAAAGAAAGCACCTGCTTCTCGATAGGAAAGGTAAAAATCCCGGGGCTAAGAGTCTTTGGCTCTGATTGGCCCAGCTTGGGTCACGTGCTCACCCTTGAGCCAATCCCAGTGGCCAGAACAGTGTTGCTCTTGTAAGTCAAAATTGGTCACTGCCTACCCGCAGGCCCATTGCAACCGCCAGGGTCAAGGGGAGGAGGGCATTCTCCCAGAGAAATATCCAGATTCTGAGGCCTGGCTACGGCGGGGGAGGGGAGGAAGGTCGGTATCAGAGAAGGGTGAACGCCGGGCAGGCAAAACCAGTGAAGGTCCTTGAATCCTTCTCTCGAAATTATCTCCAACAAGCAAGGTGTTACCAAGCGGAGGAACTTCCTATGGTTTACAAGCGTCATCGAGATGTTTGCTTAGGATGTCTGAGGTTTAAAACAAGGTCTGTATTGGCTACAACATTTTGGAAATATTTTCTGCAAGTTGCACTCACCCACATGGCTTGAAGTTTGGGGGGGTTTCTTTCTATCTTTCCTTTTTATTATTATTATTTTTTGTAATTCTTGGAAGAAGTCCTTAAGAACAGAAATGTCACAGGATGATTCAAAACAGACAGACGACTCTGAGAGCAGACAGAGATGGGAAATTAGCACACAGTTGACATTCCTTCTGTCCCAATGACATTTCTCATGTTGAATAATATTCTCGGGGTTCCTCTTCTGCCTCTCCTTTTTTATGGTAATGACTTTGTTCCTAATTACAAAAGCAATACCTGCCTATTTCAGAAAGAATTGAATGCATCCAGAAAGCACCGCGAGGTGAGCACACAAATGTGCCCGCATGCACACACACGCCCACACACCCCCTCAGCCACCATTTTAATTAGAAACGTCTATCTAATGAGAGCCATTCCCTTAGGTGTTATCCAGGCACTATCTGGCCCCGTTTCCGTTTCGCAGATGAGGAAGCTGAGGCTCATAGCACAAGTGTTGAAGCTGGGAATTGAACTCCTGTGTCTGACCTCAAAGCCCTTGCTCTGTAGCCCTCCACTCTATCCTATGAGCCAAAGATTTCCAAAATTGACCTTACAAAAATGGCATATCGTTCATAATGTTTCATGACTTGCTTTCTCACATGCCACATTTTCTCGTGTCAGTTACTATGTTCCTGTGCAATATTTTTGGACTGCACTGAATCTATCCTTTGGCTGTGCCATAATTTACTCAGCCAATCCCTGAATGTTGGACATTTAAGTTGCTCCTAATTTTTCAATATTATATTAATGTTGCCGTGAGCCACCTTGGGAGAACATTTCCACGTACGTCTCTGACCGTGTCCTTCGGGTAAGTTCCTAGAAGGGCCGGACCGCGGGGATTGTATGTTTTTAATGTTTAATACCTATTGCCAAATTGTTCTTCAGAAAGGCAGGCCCAGTTGTACAAAACCTCAGCGACGTATGCATGTCTGTTTCCCCGCTCTGTGTCATTATGCCTCTTCCTCAGAGATTACGAGTCATTAGCTGATTGCGCCTCCCATACCCTGCAAAGGAAAATGGGGACCTTGTCAAAGTGTAAATCATTTAATAGTATTTAAATGGTTTAATGCAAACGCAGTGGTAAAAATTTGTCAGTAATAATTTGCATCCCCATCATTGCTACTGTCTGCATTAGGAGACTTCATAACCTTTTTTCCCTAGCGCATGGGACCGAATCTGCAAGCTTGGCACAGGACTCTAGCCAGTACCATTAAGATAACTGGGTGCACGTCAGGAGTGATGTTTTGGCTTCAGTGAAGGACAGTATGAGGCTGACCTGCTCTAATAATCCTTGCTTATGACTTTAAGCGGCTATGTTAACATGGAGCCCTTCCCACCGAATCTCCCTCTGTATGGAAACCACCCTGATTCAGGGAGCCATTGTGTCCCAGGCCATTCAGGGAGCTGTTTTGTGTCCCAGGATGGGTCCCGATTGGACCCAGGCCGTGGCCTCTGATATAGTGGGACTCGAAACACAAGAGAACCAGACTTCTTTGGGGAATCTGGGGTTGAAAAAATGCCACAATTGAAGCCAAGCAGAGAGTAGCTGAGTCCACTAGTGAGACGTGGAGCATCGGAGGGAAGATTCTAGCCAAGACCCCATGGCTCCGTGTCAGGGACAGGTGTGGCACCTGGTAAGTAGGTCCTCAATACATATTCACTGTTGACTGAAGAAGGACTCTGATTATAGGAGATCTACCTTTTTCTACTCTGTTCGGCACCCCTCTTCCTTCCCCTGGTAGTGTCACCCCTATGCCTTCGGGAATTCCTACGGGAACTGTAATTCTAAAATGTTACTCTAGCGGGAGAAAGGCAGGTTCCCAAAGGAACGGGAAAGAGAGGTCTACTGCACGGGAACCGACACCGTCCGCTTGATCCACCGGAACCGAGAGGTGAAGTGTAGACTCCTCGATTCTTGGGGCCTCTACCTGGTGTGACCCCAACATCCTTGCCCTGCTTCCACACCCACACTCCTCCTTGGTTTATTTCCACACCCAGGACTTGCCCTGCACTTAGGCCTGTGTGCGTTCACACTACTGCCCCTCATGCCTGGAGTATTCCTCCTTCCCTCGCTGCCAGGGAAATCCTACGAGGCCGTCACGAATGCTGCCCCTTCCAAGATCCTGATCTGCCCTAGTTTATTTTTTTCGAAGTACTGGTCAGGACCTAAGATTCCCTTACTTGTTTGTGTGCTTTTGGTCTGTGTTCCCCGCCCCCGGGTCACTCAGGAGAGATCTTGTCTGTCTTGTTTACAGCTGCATCCTTGGGCCTTAAAACAGAGCCTGGGACATGATAGGAACTCAAAGAACCTATCTTCACCGACCCAGCCTTTGGGTGTCACCCAAGCAAGACCAGTGAAAGATTTTGTCTAGAAGCTGGACTCGTCAGGGGAGAGGGTGGACGCCTGCCGAGTCATCTGGTAGTCGTCTGTCATGAGTCCCTGTAGCCAAGCGCTGCAGGTCTGTTCTGGCCTACCCTCTTCCCAAGACCTGGGGGCTCATCTCTCCTTTAATTCCAGAGCCGCGCCACAACCTTCCACAAACTCATTTCTCTATCCAAGTGACTCTCTTTTCTATTTCTGGTCCTCATAGAACCCTAACCAAATACTGAGCTTCATAACTAACATTCATTTGCTCATTTGCACAGGGGGAAACGGAGGCGGGGACTTGCCCCATGTCCCAGGGCCGGCATCACTCGTGGGCTTTGGGAAGCTTTTCCTCATTCATTTCCTGTTAAGCTTGGAGAATCAACAGCCAACTCAGAACAAGACACAGTCCCTCCACACTGTTTTCTAACTTCCCAACCCATTCTTGGCAGCCTGACCTCCACTTGGTAATGAGGACGGGAGTATGATCTTCCAGAAGCAAAGGGCCAGGTGGGAGGTGTCGAGTGCCATCTGGAAAGCTGAGGGCTGGATTTGTTCCTGGGTGACTTCTGTAGCACTGGAGGAGGCACAAAACCAAGCCCCTCCTGGCCTCTACACCTATCACAGACCATCTGATGTTCTGGGTTCACATGCCCTTAGCCCCTCTCTAAGCTCCTGTCTACTCTGAGTGGACTCAATATGGAATTTAAGACATGGCCTTGGGATGATTTCTTGACCTGCCATCTATATTCCTATCATTCATTCACTTACCAAATGTTTATTGAACACCTACTCTGTGTGGCCCTATTCTAGAAAATTGGGATGTATCAGACCCTCACCTTCATCAGTTACTGTCTAGCAGGGGGAGATAAGCAAGAAGTAATAAGTCATAATAAGAAAATTACCTAGTGTGTTAAAAGGTTCTAAATGCTCTGGAACAAAAAGCAGAGCCAGGTAAAGGGGCTTAGGGAGACACAGAGGAGGCAAGTTGCAGTTTTAAACAGATTATTCAGGAATGGCCCCGTGAGAACAGGTTGGAGGAAAGAGCGGGCTGAGTCACATAGGCCCCTAGGGGAAGGGTGTTCCAGGCAGAGGGACCACCAAGTGCCAAGGCCCTTAAGGGAGGGACTTTACAATCCAGCACGTTTGGTTTCCGATGTTGAATTCTCTTACTTTCTCTCTGTGCAAGCACGGGAAAATGAAGTAACCTCTCTGAGCCTCGGTTTCCTTACCCGGGCAATGGGGACAAAAATGAGATAATACTCCTAAAGCAGCTGGACGGAACAGAGCTGATACTGCGTCACCATTGTCAACTACGGGCCCTTCCCAACCCCGGAGATCTGGAGAATCACTGCAGGAAAGCCCGGGGTAGCAGCAGGCAGCGGAGTGCAGTGATTGAGAACATGGGTTCCGGCTCTGGCATTTAGTATCCCGGTGACCTTGGGCTCGTTTATGTAACCTCAGTGTCCTCTCTTTAAAGTCGGATAATAATAGCAGCGACATCAGACAGGCACTGTGAGGAATAAATGAGAGAATCCTGGAACGTGCTCGGGAGGTGGGCTTGGCTCCGAAGAAGCACTCAATGAATGGCAGCTATTTTTTGGCTGAAACCATGGGGAGAGAGGCTTTCTTTTCCTGGTAGGATTGCTAAGCTGGTGGAATGTGAGCTAGTAGCTGCTGGGGGCCATCTGTGGGAGGTCCTGCCTGCAAAGGAAGCCAACCCAAAGAAGGCAGAGCTGAGAGGTGGACAGAAAGGGACTCCTGATGACTTTTTTTTTTTTTAATGTAACTTTAAAGAATAATATTGAAAACTTATTACCACGGGGTTACACCATACATGCGTTTAGCTTATGCAAACCCAACGCTCCGTGCTCGCCTGGGGAGGGAGGAAGTGATTGCCGGCCTCAGGAAGCAGTGTCAGGTGGGAGGTGGTGAGTGTCCAGAAAGGTGAGGAAGAATTTGTCCCTCCTTGGCTTCCGTAGCTGAGGGAGGCACAAAACCGAGCCCCACACTTCTCCCCTGCGGCAACCATCCCCAGCCATCCCAGTGTTTAGCACCGAGATGCCCTCTTTAAAACCTCCCCAAATCTCACCCACCTGCTCACGAACCTGTTTGAGAAAAGGCGTAACAACAAAAAGCCGCTATGAATTATTCCCTGCTTTTAATGGAATTTTTTTCCCCTTGCACTAAAAATCTAGTCATATGCCTACGTGTGGGAGGTATTGTTTATTCATTCTATGGACAATTCTGGCTGTACTTGGGATATGGGGGCCCTCACTGTGACTCCGGAGCCCAACCCCACCCCCGGCCGCCCCCAGACCTCTGCCACCCGCAGGTTTTAGTGGAGTGGCTCTCAGTCCGTGGCCTGCAGCCCCCAGCGTGGGCCCACGGTTCCCACCCAAAGGCCACTCTTCCTCTGGTTCTTATGAACAAGTAACACATCCATTCATCGATTTCCAGCTTTATGCATGACTAAGTGCCACTTTCTAGGAAACTACTAAGTGAGTTACTACGACTTACTAGTCATAACTAAAATTAGGATGTTACTAGGGTTTACCAAGAACTCAGCGCCGTGCTCCTCTTGGAAGTCTGGCTCCTGCTCCACGTTTGCCAACACTGTAAAACTCCTACTGCACAAATCAGAGACGGGAAACCGGGGCTCCGGAGGCAGGAAGAGGCTTTGGCCTTGCCTAAGTGAGCCCAAGGTCAAAACGAATTGGAGAGCCACTGTTCCAAGATCTGGAAATTCAGAAATCCCCTCTCGGGGGTGCTTTAGCTGACCCCCAACTCACACACATGTCAATAGCCCTGACCTTTCCCGCTGCCCTTACGTCAACCCAGACTCTGCACATTTAAACCATAATGACTTATCCACACAACACACTTTAGACAACAAGTATCCATAAATAACATTAAAATTCCAGTCCCGACCTCCAAATGCCAAAGACCTCCTCCATATACTTAATGAATATTCACTAAGACTCTAAAATATGTCAGACATATTTTAGTTCTGGCGCATACAGTGGTAATCCAGCGGCCACACTTCCTGTCTGCATTAAGCTTACAGTCTGGTATCGGAAAAAGACATCACACAAGCAAACAGCAAAGCAATTACATAAATCTGGGTGCTTAAAAAACCAAACAAGGTATTGAGGTGGAGAATAGCAGGGGAGGCCCTGCTTAAACACAGTGGTCAGGGTTCTGTGGGTGCAAGCAACAGAAAATGATGCTGGAAGTTGGTTGGAAAGATGGCAGGTGGCTCACAGAAGCAATGGAAAAGACTGGATGAGGTTCAGGAAAGACAGGAACCAGGGAAATTCTGGGGATCTAGGGAGCAGGAAGGGGTGGAGTGTCTTAAATGTTTCACATAAAGAAATCGCTGTGCTTCCCAGAAGTGGTATATAGTTCCCCATCCCCGACAGACTTGGACATGTGACTGGTTTTGGCCAATGGAGTGTCAGCAGATCTGACTCATATTCACATGCCAGATCTGAACTGAAAGCTTTTTTTTTTTTTTTTTTTTTTAAATTTTTTTTTTCAACGTTTTTTATTTATTTTTGGGACAGAGAGAGACAGAGCATGAACGGGGGAGGGGCAGAGAGAGAGGGAGACACAGAATCAGAAACAGGCTCCAGGCTCCGAGCCATCAGCCCAGAGCCTGACGCGGGGCTCGAACTCACGGACCGCGAGATCGTGACCTGGCTGAAGTCGGACGCTTAACCGACTGCGCCACCCAGGTGCCCCCTGAACTGAAAGCTTTAAGACAGATTGCTCAATTCAGTTCTGTCACCTGCTGTTTTCCATGAGCCATAAAGGCAACTTGTCCCAAATGGGGGCTGCCCCTTCAGTCTGTGTCCCAGCGTAAGAGGTACGTGGATCAGAGCTGTGGCAGCTGAAATGTAATAAACGTGAAATAGATGTTTGTTGTTGGAAACCACTACACTTGGGGTTGTTTGTTACTGCGGCAAAGCTGACGAATCCACTGAAAATGATGCCGTCACCCTGGATGTCAGGCAGGTATGGATGTCAGGCAGACAAAATTGGTATGGATGTCAGGCAGACAAAATGAATGGACACTGACTATTGAAGGCATTACTAAGGAGACGGCAAAAGAAAGCTGAGGCCTAAAGCCTGCAAAATATTCAGCCATGCAAAGAATCAGGTGTAGACTGTTCTAGGTCAGGAAACCACGTGGCCAAAGATACGAAGTAGAAAAGCACTTGGCATTTTTTTAAACGCTGATTTCTTTTGAGAGAGAGAGAGAGTACGTGCACATACGAGCCAGTGGCGGAGGGACAGAGGGAAAGAGAGAAGGAGAGAGAATCCCAAGCAGGCTCCGCACTGTCAGCATAGAGCCCGACGCAGGGCTTGAACTCACGAACCGTGAGATTATGGCCTGAGCCGAAATCCAGAGTCGGACACTTAACTGACTGAGCCGCCCAGGAGTCCCAAGTTCTTGACGTTTTTAAGACCCCTGGAAGAAGGCTGGCATGGCCGGAACATCCTCGTTCTTTGTCCCCACTCTGTTTCCATTCTCCCCGTTTCCAGTCCTTCCGCTTGGACTCACGTCCTGTCCATGAGAGTGCTCGTGTCCGTGGATGTGCTGGCCCACCTCAAATTCACCATCCCTGACCACACACCTCTCGAAGGACCCAGCTTGCGGTTATCTGTGGTTTTCCCCACTCATAGCTATTTGGGATGTTTGCCCATTCTAGCTCTGATCCCCAAACACCAGCCTGAACCCCTCTGAAATCACAGGCGTGGGCATCAGACAAGGTGGGCTCCCTTCCCATGTCACTACCCAAACTTGTTCTGTGGGGCTCCAATTCAGCATCCGGGAAGGAGAAATCCCTCCACACATCTCCTAATTGGTGGCCACACACAGCTCGTTAAGCTTAATTAATGAGCCTCTATCAACTCGTTTCTGAGGCCTTAGTGGAAAGTTGAATTCTACACGCAGTTTGGGGAAACAGATGGAGGGGGTGTATGCGTGGTTCTCAGCAGCAGGTTATATTCCTGCTAGGCACTCATTGGGCACTCGGGCTAAAATCTCAAGCTCATTCAACTGAATGATGTATCTGTTCCTAAGTCCTATGAAATAGACCCACTTTAAGATACCTGCCTGGACTCACGTCCCATGTCGGAGAACCCGCCTCCGTCCCAGCCTGGGAATACTTCCCAGGGGTTTTCCATTTCTCAGTAGGCTTCTCTGTTCTTCATGGATTCCCCGTCCTTGGTTTCTGAGAGAACTCCGTCTTTACAATACGTCCTGTCTTGTCCGTGGGACCTGAGCAGGTCCCCGTTCCTCACAACTCGGGGTGTTCAGACTAGACCACCTGCTCTCAAGTTCGCCCACAGCAGAGACCCTCGCATCATTAACTGGACATGCGCCACCTGTCCACCCCAAGCTGATCCTGCGGGGGAAGCTTTGGTGTTTTTCATCGTGGGGTCAGGGTGAGCCTATCTGTGTAGAGCAGAGCCAAGGAAGGACGGGGAAATGGAGACACGGAGGAAGCCGCCAACTCTTCTGGAGTTCACAAGCTGGGCGGACTACGGAGCCAACTTCAGCCCTGCAAACTTGTTTTGTTTGGCCGGAACTAGGATTTTTAAAGACTGGCCTGCAAATGCTCTGGGGCGAGAATGTACGTATTTTTTGTTTCACCGCAGTCCTCACCACCAATTGTCATGCATCCAGCGGCCTCCTTTGGCTCTGTCACATTACCTGACTGGCTCCCGCGGCCTGTTGGGATGGCCATCGACGCTCTATGTAAACCACCTGGTTAGAAAGGGTTAGCAGGACTCTACATTCACTTCGACACTGACCTCACGCTTCTAGATCTTTCTACCAGAGTCCCACCTTATCAGCCTCTGCTCGTCATTTTAATGCACCGAATGTGCTAAAGGCTGACACGCCGACCTGCGTGGAGAATTAAGGGAGCATGTCACGTTGGTTTTGCACTCGATCGGAGATGCAGAACGATACTTCTTACCAGTTGCTGCAGCTGGAGGAGGAAAATAACCTTGGCGGTGGGGGGAGAGGTTCCTTTGGAAGGCAGGAGGGTCCTCCCTGGGATCATTTTTCTGCCGCTGGGACCGTCTGATGTCTCAGGGGAGGAAAAGCCAAAAACGGCTTTCTAAACTGGAAGAGGGGGCGAAAAGAAAACACACTTGGGGATGATGGGGAGGCCTGGTCCAGGGGCAGTGCCGAAGGCTGGGGGGGTGGGGGGGGGGACCACTGTGCCCCAGCCTGGTAAGAGACACTCGGGCTGCATTCCCCAGCTCAGCCTGAACTTTCGACCCCATTGTCTGCTCTAATTACTGGAACCAGCAGGATTAATTCCTCGACCTACTTTCCAGTCCTTTTTGCTGCCACAGAGCGATAAGGCCTCACTGGGCGTCTCTCTGCCATTTTAATGCGGCAGAACTCACTGAGAAGTTACATGCAAACTTGCATTTGAACCAAAGGAGCATCTCATCTTTGAGCCACAGAAAGGGGCTCAGGATGGCTCCTTGTCAGCTGATTCTGACATTCGGGTTCTCTAAAGTGCCTTCACGAAGAACAACCAAACACGTGAGAAAAATCTCCTACTTTGAGAACAATCAGATGTAGAAATAAAAAACAAGATATCGTTGTATAGCTACTGAATTAGCGGAAAGTTTAGACTGCTAATACCCAGTGCTGGTGAGGTTATAAGAAACCTGTACGTTCACAAGTTGTTGGCTGGCACAAACCTGAAAACACAGCAACGTATATCAGGAGCCATAAAAACATTGCTGCCCAATTACCCGGTAATCTCGTTCCTGGGAAGTTATCCAAAGGAAGTGTTTCAAAAGAAGGAAAAAGCTGTATACATAGAGACCTTCCCTGCAGCCCAGACACCAGGATGGCAAGATGGCCTGTAGGCTGGCAAACCCACGGGTCAAATTCAACCGGAGGCCCGTTTTTTACGCAGTCAACAAGCTAAGAATTTTTTCCGTTTGTTGTGGTTTTTTTTGTTTTTTTTGTTTTTTAAAAGCCTTCTGAAAAGACTGTTAAAACAAACAAGCAAACAATGACTATGTGAAGTTTGCTGACCCCGGAGGAAGGGAAAACTGGACGGAGGCCATAAAATAGCCTGAGGAAACGTTTACAGCACGCCGAGCTTTGCAACATATAAATGGAATGTTCGCTATGACAGCACCTATGTAAAAGTACGTCATGTACATGCAGACAGGATGAGGAGGGAAAAACCGAAATCTGTTGTTTGGGAGTAAGTGGAAATGATTTATTTTTCTTAAAAGAATTCCTCCTTATCAGAAGCAGCCACGTGCTGGTGAGCTGGGGGTTTACTGGGCACCTGCTGTATCTTATGACAGAGTACGACACAGCCATTAAAAATGATGTTGTGGGTCTGCATTCAGTGAGAGGGAAGAATGTTCAGGACATATTGTCAAGCAAAAAGGCACATCACAGAACAGCATGCATGGTGTGATCTCATTTACATAAACTGAATACGGATGCCTCTCTGTAAATGTGTGGAGAATAATCTGGAAGGAAGGAGGGACACTGAGGATGCTCACAGTACTTATCTCTGGGGCATGGCATTTGGAGCGAATTTTATTTTCTTGTTTGAAGGTTTCTGTGGGGTTTGTTTTTTTGTTTTTGCAAGAACCCTTGGTTATTTTTATTTGTTTTTATTTTTTTATTTAAACATTTTTTTCATGCATATTTATTTACTTAGAGAGAGCAAGCGAGCAGGGGAGGGGCAGAGAGAGAGAGAGAATCCCAAGGAGGCACCTTGATGGCAGGGCAAAGCCACATGCAGGGCTCGATCTGACAAACTGTGAGATCATGACCTGAGCTGAAATCAAGTCGGATGTTTGACTGAGTCACCCAGGTACTTCTATTATTATTAGAATCAGAAACAAAGTATGTTCATAACATCTTTGTTTATGTTGTTTGCACATTTTTACAATATAAAAGAAAATTTTGCCACTTACAATGTGACCAAAGTTCTAGGAATCGGAGCAAAATTGTCCCCTCCCAGCTGCTGGCCTGCCTTGTCAGCTGCCTCTACCTGAATTGCTACTTGCTCTAGCCTGGGGCTCTCACACAAAGGCCTGAGATTAGGGAGAGGGGCGGGAGCCACTTGCACTGGGGGGCAAAATTTAAGGTGACACCAAAAACTTCGGTAATCACAGTAAATATTTTATTCTTTTATTTTTTCCTTTTGTAATCACAGTAAATATTTTAATGCCTCATTTTTTAAAAAATCAAAATGAACGGAAAAATCCATGATGAACAAATATTAGGTTTTTAATTTTTAAATTTATAGAATCAGAATGATTTCTTTTTTTTTTTTTTTTTTCCCGCAGGCCCCGATATGGCTCCACACTGCACTGTTACAGATCCTGCCTTTATTTAAAATGTTGATAGTTTATCGTAGATGTTGGGGGGCATTAATTTTTATTTTAAAAAATATCATATTAAAGTATCTTGATACTGAGTTTTTTCACACCCCCTTAAACATATTAAAAAGCACTAGATTCTACACTTTCAAAACATCCTGATAATACATTAATTATATCCCAATGAGGCTGTTTAAAAACTTATAGACACTGAATTTTATGTAGTTTGCACATATGGCCCGCGGGTCATAATTTGCCGACTCCTGAGCTAAAACAAAGGGAGTGTTTGGGGGCGCCTGGGGAGCGCGGTCAGTGAAGCGTCTGACTTCGGCTCAGGTCATGAGCTCCTGGTTCATGGGTTCGAAGCTCCGTCAGGCTCTGTGCTGACAGCTCAGAGCCTGGAGCCTGCTTCCGATTCCGTCTCCCCCTCTTTTCTGCCCATCTCCCACTTGTGCTCTGCCTCTCAAAAATAAATCAACATTAAAAAAAACTTTTTTTTTAAAGAGTCTGACTCTTGATTTTTGGCTCAGGTCATGATGCCAGGGTCGTGGGATCGAGCCGGGCATCGGGCTCCATGCTGAGCATGGAATCTGTGATTCCCTCTCTCTCCCCCTCTCTCTCTGCCCCTCCCCTCCACCCCCAGTTTTTGTCTCTCAAATACATTAATTAATAAATAAGTAAATAAAATACCCTTAAAAAACGGGAAATTCTTGACACAGAGCCCGACAGGCAATAGTTGGAGCTTAAGAGGAGTCAGCTGGGCTCCGTGAGCCTGTTTCCTCCGACAGAAGATGGAACAACACCTGCCACTTCGAGTTATGTTGAAGAAACGCAGGCGGGCACCTAGAGCAGAGAAGCCTCCCTTTGGTGGCCGGTAGGGGGGGGGGGCGTGGAGAAGGGGGTGGGGGTGTCAGTATTTAGGTTCCCCACGAAGTCAGGAGTGAGAGGGCTGAACCAGGCCCCGGGAGCTTGCTCTTGAGGCCCTGGGGCTGTTAGACCAGACTGGATCCCTACTCTGTTCTCCTGGCACCTCTGTCTCTCTCTCCGGCCACGGTTAGTCCCACAACTTGCAGAGTTTCTTGCTGAGAGTTTCTCAGCAGAGTTGTTAATGACGGTCCAAGCAGCCACTACCTAGAAGCTTATCTGCTTCATTACCGCCCTGGCTCTCTGGGCGGGAGGGCCGCTGCCTTATCACCCACTGGCTTCAATAATTAACCATGCGGGGAAATAAAAACAAATATTGGACAGCCAGTGGCTCGTACGTGACCGAAAGCCTGTGTGGGCACCGTCTCTCCACCCACCGGACTCCTGTGTCACCCACCTGTTCCCACCGAGGAGCCACCCCCCACGCCTTAGGCTTCCAGTTTCCACTCACCCTCACCCTTGAAGACCCCCTCCCCGCCCCTCCCCTTCCAAGTCTTTCTTGCCCCCCAGTTCCTCCCCTTCAATCTGTCACGTCAGATCGCCAAGATAGAATGGACTGAGGATGCCTCTGTCATAGGCTCGTTGGAAGGATTAAATGGGACAAAGCACGTGAAGGACCTGGCTTGGTGCCTGACCCAAGACGGGACTCGGTCGATAGCTGTTAGTATCATTTCAGTAGATGTGTTAAATACCCTAGTATTTGAAGGCATGTCCTTATTCCCATCGGTACAGGCTGGCTGTGGTTCAAACTTCATCACCCAAAATGCAGCAAGCGTCTTGCCATTCCAGCATGGTTCATGATCAACATCATTCATTCATTCCTTCATTCATTCCACAGCGAGGGGCTTCTGTGCCATGGTAAGTAATTAGGACTCTTCTGCAGGCATTGAAGGCATTGACATTATTTTTTAATGTTTATTTATTTATTTGGCGGGGGGGGGGGGGCAGAGAGAGAAGGGGAGAGAGAATCCCAAGCAGGCTCCACGCTGTCAGCACGGATCCCGACGCGAGGCTCGATCTCACAAACTGTGAGATCGTGACCTGAGCCAAAATCAAGAGTTGGATGCTTAACTGAGCCACACAGGCGCCCCTGACATTTTTTAAAAGTGAAAAAAAAAAAAAGACTCATCAAAAGTATGTCACTTAACATCTCAGTCCAAGTACTATTCTAGATAAGAGCGACATGGTTCCTGTCCTTAAGGAGCTTAATAAATTCAAGAGGGGCGCTAGGCACATGATGCAGGGAACGCACAGGGTAGATCACTTCAGGCTAAAGGCTCAATCTCAGAGGCTTCCGGGAGGAGGAAGAGGAAGAGTTGCCCTTGAAAGACAACCAGCCGTGGCCCAGACGCAAAGGGGGCTCAGGCATCCGCGTCCCAAACAAGAGAAAAGTGCACACAGCCCTTGTGGTGTTTTTGGTGAACGGTTACACCAGCAGCCGCTCTTAAACATAGTTCAAAGGCTTGCTAGGCTCCCACGTTTTCTCATGAACCCACACCACGTGCACCTGGAGGCTTTGAGCCTTGGCTGCTGCGGGAGGCGGAGCAAGTAAGTCGCTGAAGCTGTCTGAACTCCAGCTGCCGCATCCGAACAAGGTAGATGACACAGACAGCCTCCCAGGGGTGTTATCAGGATAAAATGGAACAACACGCAAAACATTTGGAAGCCAATCAAAGCTAGAGATTGTCATGGCTATTTATCCTTGCCAACTTCTCCCTCCTGCCTGTTCCCCACCCAACCAAAGTCTTTGTATCACCCAAAGCTCCCAGTGATGGGTTAATATGTTTATTCATGACTTTCTCTCGGACGGGAATCTGACTCCTGCCTTTTAGCTGCTTTGACAGTTGGGTAGCCCCTGTTGGAAATGGACTCAATATCCATTCCTTCTTAATGCCCGCGATTTGGTTTGGGGTGGCAATGTGCCGGCCTCCAAGGTTGGCTCACGAAGGGCCTGAGCTAGTCTGGCCGTGTGACCCACTTTTGGACAATGAGACCTCAGCAGAAGGCTTTTGCTTTCTTGACAAATGAGGTCGCAGCTGGTATTGCCTCTGCCTTCATCTTCCTGCCTTGACTTGGGAAAGTGATGGCTGGAGCCGTGGCAGCCATGATACGCTCACGAGCAAGTGGTCAAAAGACTCTCAGAGACAGTAGTCCTGACGTGAGGGAAGCATTCAACCAACACCATCGTTTTAATTTGGTGATTAAACAAAATGTGTTTAGCCACTGTAATGGTTTTGGCTACCAGAGGTAACCCTGACTGATTGAGCAGGATTGATCATCGATAGGCTTTTGTTCAGAGCCCAGAGCACCAGACCAAAGCACCAAGTCATGGGTGTCTGGGGTCTAGAGTCGGGTTAGCAGACAGGCTCAGCAATTTAGAATTCCGGTCCTGACGGGGAGGCCAGGAGCAGAACACAGGAGAGCTGAGCCCCCTTTGCTAAGCCAGAAACTTGGCAACAGGTCAGTTGGAGGGGGAGGAAGTGCCTCCACCGAACCTGGAAGCCTGGGCCACGTCAGGGCCAGGCGAACAGGTCCCTGGCAGGGACAAGAAGCGCTCGGACCCCCTGACACCTGACTGGAGCCTGGGTTCTCACCACACTACATGCCCTGCCCCCTCTGCTTCCTCAACAGGTTTTGGCGTCTTGTTTCTCTGGTTATCTCTCAGGAGGTTAATTTTACGACCTTCTCTCTTTGTTCACTTGCTGCTCAGAATAAGATAGAAAGCTGAGCAAGCAGAAGGCTTAAAAACTCCAAGGGGCCATAGCCCCTTCTCCCCACACCCTGACCATGCATAAACATTTGCTGAGCGAGTACCTGAATGCACGGACGATCGAGTCCTGCAGATTCCACCCCATCACCATCTGTGCTAATCCATAATAATTTCTATTTGACTTTGGAATGCATTATGTAATTTGAATTCTGTAAATTTACCTTCCTAATTATGTTCTTCTTTGGCTAACATAGAAATTACTTTGCACAGATTGAGTGATGGTGGGGAGAAGTTTGCTAGGTGTTGGGATCGTTAGGTAGATCATCCATATATTGGCAGTCGAGAGTTGTCTATATCAGGAAGGTCAACTAGACTGATATTTGAAGCATGGGGAGTGTGTGTGCATGTGTTTGTGTGCCTGGTATCCTGCATCTGTATTAGCCAATCTGTGGAAACTGGGCCTACTTAAAACCCTATCTCCCAGCTCAGTCTTGGCCTAGATTTTTCTGACCCACTCTGTCACTGTTCTCAGAGTTACGAGGTAGTCCATAGCTTCAAAGATCCAACAGTGAGTTAGATTATAACCGGCGCTGCACAGACTTCAGGACCTCAACACCGGGGACTAGGTTTCCAGGTTAGTATGCCAGATACTGGGATACTGAGTTATCACTGTTTGCCCACTATATAAAAGAATGAATGAATGAATGAATGGCTGGACGGTTAGATGGATGGATAGGTGGATGAACTCTATACAATGGGTTCCCAGTCAGAAATCTTGGTTCTCCAGGGATAATTGCTTTTGAGCCATCCGTATTTACTTTTGAGCCATCCGTCTGCCTGGATCTCCACTGGTTGACCCTTCCGTTTGGCTGGGCCTGGGGTTTACTTGGATCTTGGTTAATAGGCTCTTTCCCCTGAAAGGGATCCCAAGGGCCCAACCTGGCTGGAGATTCCCGGCCCTGTGTGCCTGGGCCTGGGATGTCTGTTTCCTGGGCTTGTTCCAATGTTTAGACATTTGATGGGGCCTGGCCTGGCCATGTGCCTTTAAGCTGGCAGGTCTCATCTCAGCTACATGGCCAGCACTCAGTACAAATGAGCCACTGACATTGTCCACTCAACCTTTGTCCTGACCTCTTTGCCTTGACCTCGCTGGCTTGGCTTTTGTTCCTAATATCCTCCAGTTATCTCGGCTCCAACCCCTATACTAACCCCCAGATTGATTTATGATTCCACACCATTGGCTGTGATCTCATGGTTCCCTCCTGAACGATAGGTCACACTTGACTTCCTAACCCACAACTGTGTCACTGAGCTCTGCCTTCCCTCCTCAACGAAGGTTTATGCCAATTCCTATGATGACATCACCCTTGGCAGCTCTGGGTTGACACTTGGCCAAATCCAGGACCCTAGGTCCAGAGCATCTCATCTCCTTTTCTCTCCCGGGTCCATCTGGTCCCAGGATCTAGAGAAGGAATGTCTATCTATACCCGGATCATCTAACACTAGCCTCTTCTGATCTCCTTGGCAGCTTTCATTCATCCAACATTTATCAAATACCTACTACGTGTCAGGCAATGTGCCAGACGCTAGGGATTTAATGGCAGCCTAGAGATACAGTCTGTGCACGAAAACGTTGCAGAGAGACATTTATGTAAACAGGCGATGCCGCGCGTTAAGAGCCAGACCAGAAGTATGAGGGTTCTGTGAACCATCAGGGCACCCCCCCACCCCGACAAAGACCAGTCAGACCCAGAATGGGGGAGAAGAAATGCTGCCAGACGCCAAATGGGTTCCAAAGGGAAACCTCAAGGAATTGCTGACCCGGAGTCCCCTGCCCTGGGTCCCAGACCCACTTTTTCCTTCGAGGGGAAGCGCTGATGCCCCAGAGGCCTTCAGCAACTTTGAATGCCACCAGTCGCTCTGATAACCAGGCTCCAGAGGGCCAGCCAGCCGCTCTCCACACAGAGGAAGACTTGATCATACCTACCCTCTCGTAAGCTGTTTGGCAGTCTCTCTTATCTGTCAGGGATACGTTCCAAGACCCCCAGCGGATGCCAGAAACCGAGGATAGTACCAAACCCTGCACATACCACGTTTCTTCTCCCGTGCATACATACACCTATGGTGCAATCTACTTTATAAAATCAGGCACGGTAGGCGGTGAACAGCAATAACCGATAATACAAACAATGACAACGACCTGTGATCAAAGCTACGCGAACGTGGTCTCTTTCTCTCAAAATACCTTACCGTACTGAACTCACCCTTGCTCTTGTGATGATGTGAGATGATAAAATGCCTACGCGATGAGACGGAGTAGGGCGCGTGACGTAGGCATGGTGACACAGCCGTTAGGCTGCTGTTGACCTTCCGACTATGCTCAGGAGGACCATCTGCTTCCAAACCACGGGTGACCGCGGGGTAACCCCAACCCGGGAAAGTGGCACCGCGGATAAGCTCCAAAGTGCACGTGGTCTTGTTTCCGCCCAAAGGAAAGACTTTGCCGGGTTACTGAAAACACAGCTATTGCCAGTGCTGCCCCCCCCCCCCCCAAGACAATGGGGACAAGGGCTTTTGAAGAATTATCGGAGCCTAAATAAGAATTAGAAGGAAGCTGAACTCTGGTCTCCACGAGGCAAGAAATCACCAGGAGACACCTGCAGTGTAGAAGTCCTGGAGTAAGACAGTGTCGCAGAGTGAAGAGCCAAAAGAACACAAAAAAGGAAGGTTTCTTTTTCCCTCTCTCCCCCAGATACACATTCTCAGCTGATACAGCATGGCATCTGGAAATCCGAACTCACTAATGTGAACTGTGCGAGGAGAGACTATCTACGAGTAAGTGATCTGGGGCACCCGAGTGGCTCAGTCGGCTGAATGTCCAACTTCGGCTCAGATCACCATCTCGCCGTTCACGGGTTCGAGCCCCACGTCGGGGGGCTCACCGTCTCATCTCTCTCTCAAAAATACAGACACGTTAAAAAAACAATTTAAAAAAATAAAACACCAAAAAAAAAAATTAAATAAATAAAAAATAAAAGAGTAAGTGACTCGAGTGATAGAATTTATTTGGAAAGAAAGTCCTTAATTACCTAGCAAAAAGTCTAGTAGCCAAAGTGGTAGCGCTGGGAAGTGGTGGACGGTCTACTTAAAGGGACATGTAAGGCTCAGTGAGTAACAGGACATAAGTTGTTTTATGCATATGATGCCTAGAGTCCCCAGGAAGGTCCTCTTTCCCCTCGGTCTTCCTGTCGAGATGTGGGCTTCTCCCACATCATATGCTCTGTTTGCTTTCTTTCTTTAAAAAAAAAAAAAAATTTTTTTTTAATGTGTAGTTTTGAAAGAGAGAGAGACAGAGCACGAGCAGGGGAGGGGCGGAGAGAGAGACAGAGACACAGAATCCGAAGCAGGCTCCAGGCTCTGAGCTGTCAGCACAGAGCCCCACGTGGGGCTCAAACCAACCAGCTGTGAGATCATGACCTGAGCCGAAATGGGACGCTTCACTGAGCCACCCAGATGCCCCTGTCTGCTTCCTTGAAATGGCATTTATTCTACTCTTGCTCCCCGAACATAAGGTGGACAGAGTGCAAACAGAGAAGCTGGCTTCTCGGTAAAGGAAGGTCCAAAAATGTGATCCCTGTTATACTTGTTAACCAAGTAAATTTTTTTTTAAGTTTATTTATTTATTCTGAGAAACAGAGAGAGAACGAACAGGGGAGGGGCAGAGAGAGAGGAAGAATCCCAAGCAGGCTCCGTGCTGTCCATGCAGAGCCCAACGTGGGGCCTGTACTCACGAAACTGAGCCGAAATCAAGAATCTGGACACTTAACTGAGTGAGCCACCCAGGGTCCCCTAACCAATTAATTTGTATGTCAAATCCTTTTGTGTTAGTCTTGACTCCCCTAGAAGGAGAGGCTCAAATGGGACTGAGAAGGATTTTGTTAGGGGAAAGGTCTGTGTGAGAAAAAAAAATGAGAGAGTCAAGGCAAGGTTAGGAGGACCATCAAGAGACTCCTAGTGAGGAGAGGAAGGAAGGTTTTGTGGGAGCATCCTAGAGCACCGTGCAGTCTACAGAAGGTTTTGGGGGGGTCCCTTGGTGTGTGATTACTGCTGGAAGGTTTGGGGGGGGTCCCTTGGTGTATTATCACTGCTGTGCTCCCATTGGCTGGGAGTAGAAGACCTGGGGATGTCAAAGCCAGTACTGAGGTCCGTGATTGATTACGCGCCCTGTGGTAAGAGGTCCTCGAGGCACATTGCCATGGTTGCTCCTCCTCTCTGTATAGTTACAGTGGCTCCAATTTCAACTTTAATGCATGAAAGTCTGGAGTAGGGCCTTCCTGCACCGCTTTTGGGTATGGGAGGTAACCAAAGAGGTAAAGTTTGCCAGAATATTCCAGTCGCTGAGATATTCCTGTGGTTCGTGGAGACCATGTGGTAAATATTTAAAAATCAAAGCGGAGCCTCTCAAGGGTAGTCCTCTTCTAGCAGAAACGCTCGGAACACTTGTTAAAATTTCTTTATTTTGGGGGCGCCTGGGTGGCCCAGTCAGTTAGGCGTCCAGCTTCAGCTCAGGTAATGACCTCGGGGTTCCTGAGTTCGAGCTCCACGTCAGACTCTCTGCTGTTGGCACAGAGCCTGCTTGGGATCCTCTGTCTCCCTCTCTCTCTGCCCATCCCCTGCCTGCTCTCTCAAAAATAAACACTAAAAAAAATTTTTTTTAAGTTTGTTTATTTATTTATTTATTTATTTATTTTGACTGAGAGACAGAACAGTGGGGGCAGAGCAAAGAGTGAGGGAGAGAGAGAATCCTAAACAGGCACTGACTGCCCTGTCAGCACGGAGCCTGATGCAGGGCTCGAACTCATGAACCAGGAGGTTATGACCTGAGCTGAAACCAAGAGTCTGACTCTCAAGCTAAAAATTGAAAAACATTTTTTTTTCCCCTTTACTTCTGCCCAGACCTGTTGAATTAAAACCTTGGGTGTGGAGAACCAGAGGTCTAATAGATGACATATTTATCAATACTGCCAAGGTACAGGGCAGGTTATTTACACCAAACCCCAATTTTTAAATCTTTCTTTTAATGTTTATTTATTTTTGAGGGAGAGAGAGAGTCGGGGGGGAGGGGCTGGGGCGGGGCGGGGGGGGGGGGGGGGGGGGACAAAGGATCCAACTCTCTAACTCTGAGATCATGACCCGAGCCAAAGTTGATCCCTTACCCAACGGAGCCACCCAGGCGCCCCAACACCAAACCCAAATTAAATGCTCCCCAAGTAAGTGGAATCTGACTATATTTCGATATCACAATCCCCTTACATTTTTATTGTCACTAGTCGCTTACATACACCCTTCTTTCTGCTTCAGATTCCTTCCATTTTCCAAGCCCTCCTTTCAGACACTTAAAAAATAATAATAGGACATTCTCAGAAAATTGCGCCTCAAAGATAGCAGTAAGGTTACTCAGTTGTTTCCCCCTTGTTAATTTGAGGAGCTCAAATTACGCAGTTGTGGTGCAAACATTTGCATGTTCAGTTCACATGCCCCAGCTACTAGCGGACTGCAAGATACAAATCAACCATAATAGTTCAAGTAACCTGTGTCTGGTTTGTCCTCACTCAAATTTCAGGGCTGACGAGGTTTGAGATAAAGGATAGACAATTAAATCACTTGGCAAATGCAGGGGGAGGTTGGCGGGGTCAAGATAGGCCAGTTGGGGTCACCACGCCAACTCCGGCCACTGTCCCTCCCAAACTGTGCACATTTTATCCTTCCACGCCCCCCCCCCCCCCCCCCCCGGATTTCATAACCTCCAGGTGGCCCCTTTCCTAGAAGGGACTGACCCCCCCCCCCCAATCCCAATCCTTAAATTATAGCTGGGCAGGAAGGCTAGAAGCCTAGTTGGTCCTCTGCCTGTCGCGTGGTAACCTTGAATTTAAAGAAACCACCACCGTCCGGATGGCCCTGAAATTTGAACCACACGCGCCGCGATATGCAGATTAGGAAGTCGGAACCACCTGCCCATTAGCCGGTTGCTAGTGTGACGTCACAAAGGCCCAGCCCCAACGGGGCCAGAAGGGGCAAGTTTCTGGGACAAGTCGAAAAGCTTTTATTATTTGCATTTCCTATATCGGGGGAGGAAGAGTGTTCACGGACAGTCAGAGCCGAAGGGCTCAGGACCCAAGAGCATTTTGTTCTCTGTGTGGCGGCTCTGTCCCTTTACTTAGGGTGTTTGGGACAAAAATGACACGGAGGTGGGGGTGAGGGTGGGGGAACCTGTGAATTCCAAATGAGCTATAGGGACCTGATGAACCTCTTCAGTTTAGTGGTTTCCAGGCCGCTCCAGGCCGGCCCAAGCTCTGTGAGTCAGCTGGTGGAAGTCTTTGGCTGTATCTGGACCCCAAACCTAAAGATACTGCAGACATAGGAGATTGGGGGCCTCCCGCCTTTTCCCTCTCTCTCTTTGCCAGGCTCAAGGCAAAGACAGAATCAAGTCCCCTGACTTGTGAGCTTCTGACAGTCGCCCCCTCAACGTGAGCCTCCCGATTGCAATACCTCTGAAGAGTTCAAGTCTGTTGAACAGAGAGAGAAAGCTTATCTAGAGATAACAGAATAACTTCAAGCCTCACCCTGAACGCTTGTCTTTCCCAAACGATCGCCCTTGAAATGTCTGTTAGCAACTATGACACTGCCTGTTTGGTCTCCTAAAGTCACTGAGAATTTTTGCAACATCTCACAGCAGGGGATCCCTGGTCCCCACATTGGCACAGGCAAAGAGTCACACAGAAGAAACGATTTGGGGGGGGGCGGTTGGGGAGTGGCGGGGGGATTCTCAGCCTTGTTGGTTTGCTTTGCCTATATACTGTTTCACTTCCTGGAATACCAACCCTGTTTCTACTTTGGAGAATCATCCTACCTTCATGGTCGGTCTTCGGATGGAGGGGGAACTTCTGCCCGCAGCTTTAGAGGTGAGTACGTGTCCCAGGCCTGGCCGATGGAAGTGTGTTCCATTCTCCTGGCTACACATTGACTGGATCAAGTACAGGGCAAGTCACATTGTGATGGTCAATCCTGGGACTTCGATGGGAACGCTTTGAGAAGAGGTGCTCTCTTTTCTCTTTGGGATCACGACGCTGATGGTGACCATCTTTGCCCCTAGAAAGAAAGAGGCTATTCAACAATGAAGTCAAGTCCCCCTTTCTCCTCCACCCCTCTGCTGAAACCAAAAGAGTTAAAAGAGAGAGACAGATTTCTGGCAATGTTGTTTGAGCATCTGGATCCAGCCATGCTTGAAACTAGCTACCTGTACATTTTTTTAAAGTGTATTCATTTGTTTTGAGAGAAAGAGAGAGTGTGTGTGTGCAAATGGGAGAGGGGGTATAGAGAGAGAATCTGGAGCTGGATCCAGGCAGACAGCACAGAGCCCCACGTGGGGCTCAATCCCATGAACCGTGAGATCATGAGCTGAGCCAAAATCGAGTCGGACGCTTAACTGGCTGAGCCCCCCAGGCGCCCCAGCTATCTGTACATTTTCGTCAATAGTGCCAATACATTTTCCTTTTTACGTAAGTCAGATTGAGTTGAGTTTCTGTTAACTCAGTAAGAGTCCTTGCCTGTACCTCCAACCACTGGGCAAACCTTCATCTCAAGGATGGGTTTAAGGCTACGCTAGTCCCTTCTCTGGGTGGTTTCTTACTGGTTCTTCGGCTCGGTAGACGGGGGAGAGAGAGGGTTGGGGTGATTGGCGTGACGGCATATGGGTGACAGGGCAGGCTGGTTATTCTGGTGTGGTGCACGGCACAGAGATCAAATAGGGGGGATTCGGGTCACATGAAGCTAGGCAACTAATATCATCTCTCTGACCCTCACTGCTCTCATTTGTAACATGGGGACAATGAAAATCCCTCCCTCTTACCACTGCGTGGAGGCTTCATGCACAGCGTCTGGTGCACAGTAAACGGTCAGCAAGTAACGGCCATAAGCTTATTCTAGACAACCCACCGTAGAAGAGACGGGCCCTCTTTTCCTGATGTCCGGTGCAAGGTGGTCACTGCGGAGAGGGGAGGGCTCTGAAAGCCTGCTCTGCAGTTGTGGCCAGCAACTCGGAGCCACGGTCTACACTGCCAGCCACAAGCACCTGCCGAGCGAGCAGCATGCACCTGCCACCTGCCACTCCGAGAAAGGCTTCCAATCCAGCCAGAGCAGGTGGCCTCCATTCTAGGCCAGATCCTGGCTGTGTGCAGAGCCTGTGAGCCTGCCCACCTGTTCTGAAACTCCAGACAGACTCTGATCTTTGCCCGGCCCACCTCCTACCCCCAGCTTCCTTCCTTGACCGGACACCTTCCATGTTCTAGGCACCGTGCTAGGAACCGCCGGGGATGCAGGAGGAGAAGCCTGCCTCAGTGGAGTTCCTACCACCTGCCACCCGGTGCCGGCATCGTCATAGCATAGGCTCATCTCTCAGCTCACAAATCCTGACGCTTACGTTAAACACACCATTTTACGACGGAGGGGTGAACCGAGCAGCACCCGCTATATGTGACAGAATCAAGATCCAAATCCTGGTGTTTCTTCGAAGCCCGTGTTCTTCCCTTTAGCATGCTGCCTACGGCAACAGAGATGATCTGGTGAAATGACGTTACATTAAAACATGTAGTGCACAGTCGCACTCATGGGCCTTTATCCCAGGGAAATAACAACCTACGTTCATACAAAAACCTGAACATGAATATTTATAGTGGCTTTTTTTTTGGGGGGGGGATTACCAAAAACTAGAAACAACCTAAATGCCCCTCAATCGGAGGATGAGTAAAAGCAAAAAAAACCCAAAAAACAAAAAAAAACAAAAACAAAACCCACAAAACAACAAGAGCCAAAAAAAAAAAAAAAAAAACCAACTGTGGTGCATCCACGTCATGAAACGTTACACAGCCACAGAAAAGAATGCACTTTGATACATAAAACAACTCAGATGCATCTCAAGGGCATTGGGCTCCGCGAATGAAAAAGGGCCACTCTCAAAAGTTTGAATGCTGTGTGATTTCATTCATGTAACATTTTCAAAATAACAAACGGAGGACAGATCAGTGGCTGCCAGGGGCTGGAGGGAGGGGGATTGTGGTTGGGCAGCATGAGGGAGAGTCATTTGGCAATGGACCAGTTCTGGGTCCTGACTGCAATGGTGATTCCACAAATCTACATGCACACAAGTGAGTAAACCCAAGCAGGGAAAATACCAACGACCAGTCAAGTGTATCGATGTCAGTTCCTGGTTTGGATATTGTGCTATAAGTTGTGCAACATGTTTCCATTGGGGAAAACTGGGTGAAGGGTATACCAGATCGCCCTATCTTTTTGTTTTTTTAACTTTCTGAGAATCTATAAGTATTAAAAAACCAGATATATTAACATTGACTGGGATACAGAAGGGAGAAAACAGAGATGTGTGATAGAAATATACTGTGAGTCACATATGTAACTAAAAGTTTTCTTTTTTTTAAGTTTTTCTTTCTTTCTTTTTTTTGTTTTAATTACATTTATTTATTTTTGAGAGACAGAGTCAGACAGAGTGTGAGCAGGGGAGGGGCAGAGAGAGGAGACACAGAATCCGAAGCAGGTTCCAGGCTCTGAGCAAGCATTCAGCACGGAGCCCGACAGGGGGCTCGAACCCATGAACCCGTGAGATCATGCCCTGAGCCGAAGTCGGACACTTAACCGACTGAGCCACCCAGGCGCCCCTTTATTTATTTCTTTTGAGAGAGACAGAGACAGCATGAGAAGGGGAGGGGCAGAGAGAGAGAGGGAGAGAGAGAATCCTAAGGAGGCTCAGTGCTGCCCACACAGAGCCTGACGCAGGGCTCAAACCCAAGAAACCAGGAGATCATCACCTGAGCTGAAACCAAGAGTCGGATGCTTAATCAACTGAGCCACCCAGGCACCCGTAACTAAATATTTTCTAACGGCCATGTTAAAAGGGTAAAAAGCGACACATGAAATGAAGTCTAGTAAGATTTTTTATTTAACCCAATATACCCCAAATATTATCATTTCAACATGCAATCAATATGAAATTAATGAGACAGTGTACGTTCTTTTTTTTTTTTTTTTTTTGGAACTACATCTTTCGAAATCTGTGGAAGTTAGCACATCTTAATTCAGATGCTAAATTTTCATTGAAAATACTTGATCCGTATTTAGATTTCATGAAATTTACAGTTGAAAAATTAGATTCACATACCCAAGTCGTTCCAAACATACTTAAAGTTTTCCAGTAACTGAATGCAGTATTAGGTTTTTAAAATTTTAATCTAAATGAAAAATCCAGCCCCATTTCAGTGCTCGGTGGCCACACGTGGCTGTTGTGTGGAGCAATGTAGGTGGAAAAAGATGTGTGCCCGACAGACGATTCTCTGTGAGACTTCAGGGAAAGTGGTGGCATTTGAGTTAAGCTTCAAAGGATCGGTATGATTTTATTTTATTTATTAAAAAAAAATGTTTTTAACGTTTATTTATTTTTGAGACAGAGAGAGACAGAGCATGAACAGGGGAGGGTCAGAGAGAGAGAGGGAGACACAGAATCTGAAGCAGGCTCCAGGCTCTGAGCTGTCAGCACAGAGCCCGACGCGGGGCTCGAACTCACAAACCGCGAGATCACGACCTGAGCCGAAGTTGGCCGCTTCACCGACGGAGCCACCCAGGCACCCCATGGATCGGTATGATTTTAATAGAGAGGGAGTATTGCAAGTACACAAAAAACATCATGGATAAAAAGAGGCAGATTCTGTGGTTGCCCACTCAACGTCGATACCTCCTTTACCTTAGCAACTAAATTTTGACTTTTATTAGAAGTGGCAAGAGACCAACTAAAAATACTACACTTTCCAGCTTCCTTTGTGGATACTGTTAAAGCTCCTTTAAAAATGGGGCTCCCTCTTCCTCCTCCTGCGTGCCTGGAATCACAACATGATGGCTGGGGTTGCAGCAGCAATTTTGCGACCTTGATAATGGAAACCATTCGTGAAGGATAACAGAGAAACGAACAAAATGAAGATGGGCCACACTATGCCAGCCCTGGACTTCTTTTTAAGTGAGAAGAAAACAAACCCCCCTACTTTGTTTAAACCGCTATTATTTCAGTTCTCTATTACTAGCAGCTGAGCACAATTCCTAACCAATTCAAGGTGTGGACACATCAAGAGGAAAGGGAATAGTTTGGTGTGATTAGTGCTTGATCACACCACCCTGGGAAAATTATTTATGGACTACCGCTCAAGGGGCTTAAACAGCATAATTTATGTAATCATCGCCGCAGTAACATTTTGCAGATGAGGAAACTGACACACAGAGAGGTTAAGCAACTTGGTCAAGGTTGCAGAGCTAACAGGGAGTGGATCTGGGCTTCAGGTCCATCCGGGCAGGGTCACCAAAGGGCTGCTGGTCTTGAACGGAATTAAAGGAGTTACGGCCGAATACCATGCAGGAATTTGGACCGCGTTCAGACCCACGAAGCCTGGCCTAGATAGTCAGACCTTTGCCTGCTTTGGCACCCGGGGGCCCTCAGCGACCTCAGCTCTCAGGTTTGCCACGGCATGTGTTGGGTTCACCATGCTGTGTTCTTCCTCTTGGCTGCTTCCAGACTCTGGCCCATGCTTCTGGGGTTTTTCTGGTTCCTTCCTAGGGTACTGACTGGCCTCCTGGAGGTGACCTCTTGGCTACACATCATATTCTTTTCACCCTGGTGCTGGGGCCAGCCCTCTGGTCAACTCCCAAGCTGTCTGAACTAGCAGGAAGCTCCCTCATTTACATCCCACATGCAGCGACCTCCCCAGGAGGGCTCCTTCCAGGTTTAATAGATCGAAGGCAGCCTCACTGAGGCTGCTGTTCAGCTGGGAAGCATGGGCGTGCTGTGTGCTCATAGCTGACATCCGTTCTCGCCTGCCAGTGGCCGTGCTGTGCGGGTCGTTAAAGATTTTTAACAAGGCCCCTGCCTAGGTTTTCAACTCCGTGCGTTAGTAGCCACGGGATCGTGGGCAGGTCGCTCCATCTCCGCGTTTTAACGTGCTCGTCTGCAAAATGGGAATATAATACTCACCTCCCTGGGCTCCTGAGGCGGCAGGATCAGGTCACGCCTGTAAGGAACCTAGCTGCATACCCAGCTTCCTGGCAGCTCTGGGTAACTTAGGCATCAGTCTCCCGCTGGCCGGATCTCAGCCGAAAAGCGGGCCTGTCGGCGGTACTGCTTCCTGGGTCTTGAACGTGAAGGGTGCGGCATCTTGGAAACTGAACCACCACAACCGCACGATTCTAAGCCTCCGTCTGATACAGTGGAGACGATGCAGGTCTTGGATGGCCTGGGGGTCCCGTTCCCGCTTGGCTGCCAGTGGCCGTGTCTGGGTGGCTGTCAGTGAGGGGATGGCAGACAAGGACCCAAGGGGGCCGGGCGGGCTGTGTAAGCGGGGGGACGCCGGTGGGTGGGCGCTCAAGATTGAGACACTGGGAGAGGGGCAAAGGCGGTGGGCATCGGGCACGGGGATGGAGTGGGTCCTCTCTTAAAAAAGGCCAGTCCCAGCAGCCTGGGGTGTCTCCCAGCAACCCCTTGAAGACAAGAGAGGTAGAAATGAACACCAATTCGATTCTTCCCACGTACCAAACTCTGTATGCATTATCTTTCACACTTTTAAAATATCTCTCTATCTTGGGGCGCCTGGGTGGCTCAGTCGGTTAAGCGTCCGACTTCAGCCAGGTCACGATCTCGCGGTCCGGGAGTTCGAGCCCCGCGTCAGGCTCTGGGCTGATGGCTCAGAGCCTGGCGCCTGTTTCCGATTCTGTGTCTCCCTCTCTCTCTGCCCCTCCCCCGTTCATGCTCTGTCTCTCTCTGTCCCAAAAATAAATAAACGTTGAAAAAAAAAAATCTCTCTCTCTATCTATCTAGACAGAGGGAGAGAGAGAGGAAGAGACAGAGAGTCCCAAGCAGGCTCTGTACTGTCAGCACAGAGCTCGACGTGGGGCTAGAACTCATGAGCAGTGAGATGGTGACCCGAGCCGAGATCAAGAGTCGGACGCTCAACCGACTGAGCCGCCCAGGCGCCCCTATCCTACATAATTTTTACAACATGGCTCAAGGAAGGCATTTTAATCCCCCTTTTATAGAGGAGGAGATTAAGGCCCAGAGGGGGGAGTGAACTGCCCAAAGGTCACACAGCCGGGAGACAGCAGAGCCAGAATAAAAACCCATCCGTAGAGGCGTCTTCAGTTCCTTGAAAAATGACAATTACTCTCCCATCTCGGGGTTTTCTCCTGCGTGCACAGCCCCTCTGCCTGACACCTTCTCCAAAGCCCCTAACCGCTCCCCAGGCTGGCTCTTCCTCGTCCTGTAGCCTTCGGTTTAGACATCATCCTTCACGGAGGCCTTCCATGACCCCACCTTCCCCCCCCCACCCCCCTGCTGAACAGGCCACACCTGTCAGTGCTGTTCTCTCTTAACTGCCTATTCACTGTGTCACAAATCACAATCACTTATTAACTTTTTGTTTGCCTCCTTATCTAAACAAGGGCTTTCCTTTCAAGGAGCTCACATTTAAATAGAGAAGAAAGGCACCGAAGCCAAGAAACAAATAGTTATCCAGGACGGTGATAAGCACTGAGAAGAAAATAAAACTAGGCAGCAGGCTAAAAAGTGACAGAGAAGGGAGGGGCACTTCAGAAGTGGGGGAGGCAATGTTTCTGATGAGATCTGAGAGTGAGAAGGAGAGAGTCATGTGAAAACCCAAGGCAAATGTGTTTCAGGCAGCGGAAACAGCATGTGCAAAGGGCCCGGGGTGGGAATAAGTTTGGTGTGTTCAAGAGACGGAAAGAAAGCCAAGTGGTTGGAGCTCGATGGTCCAGGGGAGGGTGACAGGATGAGACAAGGCCAGGGCCAGATCCTTAAAGGCCTTAAAGGCTGAGATAAGGAGTTGTTTCATTGCTTAGGTTTATCTCCCAACTAGACTGTGAGATCTATGAGGGTAGGGACCTTGTCTGTCTCATTCACTGTTGACTCCCTTGGCACATGGCAGGTACTCAGTAAATACTGGCTGAATCAAGGAGTGACTATGCTACCCTACTGCCTCCTATACGCTCAGTACATTCCCCGTATGTTTTTTTGAGCATCTCTCTCCTCCCACGGCTTTCCTCTCTTAGGTGTCCTGTCCATCCCAGCACTATCTTTGACAATGCACTTCAACCATGTGATATTATCTACTCACAGTCTCAAGGGTCTCCCTTCAGGGAGAGCTGAATCTCATAGAACATCTCAGAAAGCTCCCCACAAGCTTTATGATACCCCATGGTGGGGTCTCACATGCACGTGTATATAGTTCAAGGTCCCAGTGCCCCCTCAGATCAGCACAAGAAGGCTACCCTAACCCACCAGCTGTTAGGAAACTCGGTCACATCAATAATTCCTATGCCTTGCTCTACCCCGGTGCCCGGGGGGAGCAGGAAGTTAATTAGCTTTGCCAGAGAGGCCCTGTGAAATGTTTGGAACTCTGCAGCCTGAGAACCCCCTAAACACAAGGTGCAGTTCGGCATTCCAGCCCCAGCCTGGGCTCACTCAGCCAGATCTCACACCTGTTCACAGTGTTGGGTGGTATTTACAAACAGTGGACACTTGTGAGTCAGCAGGAGGACAGGAATGGGGACACCCCTGTGCTGCGTCTGAGTCGTTGCAGAGTTAACTTAATGATGAAACAATCACCATACATTCTCCTTCTCTGGGGAGCGCAAATGGCTTTATAAACACCAGGCCTAGGGCGACCGAGGGGGGAAGGAGGCGGGAGGTTTACCTTGGGTGGGGAGTGAGCGTTCAGTCCATTAAGGGGAGTCTAAGAGCAGAAGTTAATGGTCCCCCCAGGCCTGCAAGTTAATTCGGCCTTGAAAATAGTTCTCAAAATCCATTTGCCAACCACTTCTGCCCACACTGATCTCCACGCCCCGCCTGCAGCTCCCCAGAACCACTCATGGTTTGCTCGGTCTGACTTATTCTAAGACATCCGGAAGTCACTGACCCAGGACTCAAAGAGTGGGACACATTCCTTCTGTACGTAACACAGGGTCCGGACTAGGGTGAGGCGAGTGAGACATTTGCCTCTGGACCCAAATTTAAGTGGTTGCCAAAAAACTCAAGGTGTAATCAGGACAAAATATGGAATGCAATATTAAAAAAAAAATGAAGACTGATGGAAAACACCCATGGGGAACAAACATCAATATTCATAATAAAGACAGGGATCTTATCCTCACTCACCTGACTCCTACCGTCACTTGAATGACCTTGACCCTTAGTCGCATGACCTTGGTGCTCGCCCATCTCACTATGTCCCAGCTCTGATGCAAGCTGATTTTTCGGCGGTCTGTAAGGGAATATTTTAAATTTTAATACTTAGGTATATATATATATATTTTTTTCATGTTTGTTTGTTTATTTTGAAAGAGAGAGTGAGCAGAGGAGGGGCAGAGAGAGAGGGGGACAGAAGATCCAAAGCAGGCTCTGCTTTCACAGCAGAGAGCCTGATGTGGGGCTCGAACTCATGAACCACGAGATCATGACCTGAGCCGAAGCTGAACGCTCAACTGACTGAGCCACCCAGGAGCCCCAGTACTTAGGTATATTTTAAAACTTATGGCAAGTGCTCCCAGCTTTCCATTTATGGCAGAGAGATGACATTTTTCTTTCTCTTTTCTTTTAAAATATGTTAATTTCAATAAATAAAGAACCGGGGCGCCTGCGTGGCTCAGTCGGCTAAGCATCTGACTTCGGCTCAGATCATGATCTTGTGGTTCACGAGTTCAAGCCCCACGTCAGGCTCTGTGCTGACAGCTCAGAGCCTGGAGCCTGCCTCGGATTCTGTGTCTCCCTCTCTCTCTGCCCTGTCTCACTCATACTCTGTCTCTGTCTCTCTGTCTCTCAAAAATAAATAAAACATTTAAAAAAATTAAAAAGGAAGAAAGAAAGAAAGAAAGAAAGAAAGAAAGAAGAAAGAAAGAAGAAAGAAAGAAAGAAGAAAGAAAGAAAGAAAGAAAGAAAGAGAAAAAAAAAGAACCAAGTTCATTTAAGGAAATTTACTGAGTAAATAACACAGGCAGTTTGTGCATGTGGTCAACCCCCCGGTTGGGGGTGCTTGGGCAAAACTCCACCTGTAGCCCCACAGAAAGCAGGACCAGGTTAACATCTGTCCCTTATTGTACAAAGGGGACTTCTGACCTAAAGCAGGCCCTTAACAAGAAAAGCCCTGAACCTCCCTGAGCCCCAAGCTCTTTGCCTCTAAAATGGGGCTCACAATACCCACAGAGAGCAGTGAGGTTTATAGGAAATGATTATGGGATGCTGAGCAGATATCAACAGGGCCACATGAGGACTTTAGTGGGCCCTTTCCCCTTTAAAAAAAAAATACTAAAAATTATATTTAATGATTGTGTGGATATAAAGAAGAATACAATTCAGCCTCAATTATATCCGCCTTTACACCAGCCCAGTCAAGGTACGCACCTTGCTCATCGCAAGAAGTGAAATATTTTTGTGGGTCCCTGGACACGTACCGCGGCTACAGGCACTGTACTTGCTGGGCTCAACAGAGAAGCTGGCCCTGAGCACTCTGGGCGAGCACTTACGTACGCGGTCCTGTAATCTTCCTAACGTCACAAGGCAGTCCCTGTCAGTTCAAGTTTATCCACGAGGAAAAGAAGGCCCAGAGAGTTCCGGCAACTTGCCCCGGGGTCACACAGCCAGGGAGTAGCAGGGCCGAGATTCGAACCCTGATCAGCCTGCTTCTGGAGTCTTCCCCCCTGCCACGCCCAGGACGTGAAATAGTGTGGGAAGCTGCCAACGCCGGGGTGATTGCATCCATTGGTAAGGGAAACGGTCTGTTGTTAGGTGCACAGTGGGCTCCCCCAAGGTCCACGAGGGGCGAGCAATCAGCAACAGGACCCCGGTGTCCTTGCCCTACTAACTTGGCATGGGGCCGTGTGGCCCGCATGCTCAGGCCGGTTGTCGGCGAGTCTGTGGGCATGTAAGCCGCCAACCCCAGACAGCGAGATGTCCTCAGAGCCTCTAGGACGCCCGGCACCAAAGTCCGGTGGGGCGGGTTGCCTTTGCTTCGTGCTCCTGTGTTCTTGAGGGAAGGACAAAGAGAAAGAGAGAGAAAGAACTTTGGATGCAGACCAGAGCCACTCGGGTGTTTCGCTGCGTGTCCCCTTGCAGGCTCCTCAGTGAGGAGGGCCTGACAAGTGTCACGTGAACAAGAGGTCAGCGCCATTCCGTTCCACGCACGCGACCCTGCAATTTTGAACAATTGTGGCTTGAGACAAAGATCCTCCCTGGGAAGGAAAATCCATCCGAGGATGCAGTTTCCAGCTTCGGCGCTTCTTGAATTATACATGGGCAACCCCCCCCCCCGCCCCCCCGAAGGCGGCTTTTTAAGCCGTGAGGGGAAGGCATATAATTTTGGTCGCTGGCATTCTGCTACAACACTTGCTGAAGTGGGGCCCCTCCCATAGCCAAGTGGCGTTTGCCTCGAAACCAAACGGGGGATGTCTGACGCCTCAAATAGCTCCAAGCTGCCAGCAGAAAGGATGCTGAGTTTGCCACGGTCTTGTCGGTCTTGTCTCCTCGAGGCTGGAAGCAACGGGAACCTGGGCTCCGGGCCCTCCGGGGCGCTGGCCTGGCGGTGGCTGCCCTTGCTGGCCGGGCAGAGCGAGCAGTGCTGTATCCAGCCGGAAAGGGCGGCAGGAGACTGGAGAAGCCGTCGGGGAGATGGTAGGTCCGGGTCCAGATGGCCCCAATGTCAGGCCAGGACCAGAGGGGACAGTGCCATTTCTGGCCCTTTAAAGAGGTCGGTAGCTGCAAAATGCTACCCGTCA
Organism: Prionailurus viverrinus; assembly: GCF_022837055.1. Taxonomy (NCBI): domain Eukaryota; kingdom Metazoa; phylum Chordata; class Mammalia; order Carnivora; family Felidae; genus Prionailurus; species Prionailurus viverrinus. Next base: position 13,493,031 of record NC_062572.1, read on the forward strand.
GAAGAGGCTCCTGGGTACTTTTGTCTCCCCAGGTTTGCCCAAGGACAGAGTGGGCAAGGGCATTTGAAGGTCCGGTTGGGTCGGTGGCGGCTAAGGGCGTGGGCGTTGGTGACAGTCATGGGTTGGAATCGTGCTTTGTAACGTATTAGCTATGTGGCCCTGAGAAAGTCGCTGCACCTCTTAGAGCCTCAGTTTCCCTGTCTGTAGAACGGGCTCATCGCCTGCCCCACACTGTTGCTTTGAAAAGGAAACGCACGCAAGTGCCTTGAGCACAGCAGCTGGGCCGATTTTAAGCGCTCAAAATACGGTAGCGATCATGATGATTGCATCGTGAAGATAAGGAAATGGCAAGTGCTATCCGTGCCTGGTGGTAACTCAGTGGGTGGGTGTGCATGTAAATGCCTGTGTGAGCCACGTGCCCTTGAATGTGTGTGTGTGTGTGTGTGTGTGTGTGTGTGCACGCGTGTGTCTGTGCATGTGCACATGCCCCAACCAAAGGTCGGGAGACGAGCATTCCCTGCCCTAGATGTGGAAACCCGAGAAGGGCAAATACTTCATTATTTAGATTCAAAAGCTACTCATTAGGCGAGACCAGAGCACTTAGAAAGCCAAGCTGACCCACAAGTGTGAAATGTTATTATAAGTAATGACAATGATTACTGGATGAGGGGGTGAGCAGAGAGAGGGAAGCCTGAGAGGTTAATGTCCATTAACTACCAGAAATTAGGAGATTGCATTTCTGCTTCCAGGCTAAACCTAACAGTCTGTTTATTTACCTCACAGGGAGCTCTTAGCACATCAAAAAGGTATTTAAAACACAACCCCCCCCCCCCCCCAACAATTAGCTCTAGGAAGAAGAGTAAATATGGACGCAATTTATCACTCGGAGCGCCCTGCTATCAGAGACAGATGCCGTCAGTTAAATAAAACAGACCCGAAGACCTGCCAGAAAGATCAACCCGAGAAACAATTGGCTAATTTGCTGATCGGCAGTGGACAGTGGGCCTTTGGTGACACACACACCAGTCATATCTTTCTGCTAATTCTTACCCGAGTTACACGTTGCTTTTTGCACCCAGCGGGAGAAGAGACACTGAGCGTCTTTAACCGAAAAACGTAACAGAGGTAGGTCCAACCCTGCAAAAGCCGTACGACTGCGGCTTTACTGCAAGGGGCCACCAGACATCCCAGTTCTCCGGGGACCGTGGTTCTCCCCGGGACGTAGGGCGTTCAGCGCCCAATCCCGGACAAACAGGGATGGTGGCCCCAGGTGCGAGTGACAGTCAACCCCAGGGGGAAGCAACATTGGGTGAAAGCTGGCTTGTGCCTAGCCTTGAAGAAATCCTACCTGCCCCCATATGGCAAAACAGACCGTGAACCCATTAGCAGTAAGAATGTGGGGTCACGTGGGACCTGTGCGGGAGGCGCACCAGCCAAGGTAAAAGTCCAGGGAGACCTCGGAGAGGCGAGCGCGCGGGGGGCCGGAAGAGGATCTTGGACAGACAGCTTTTCGCTTCGCAGAGCCCTGCTGATGCAAAACGGCGGAGCCCGGCCTCGCTCATCGGACCCCAGAGCCTCCGCCCCTTCCTCAGGATATATCCGAGTGTGCGCTGTATAATCCGGGGCCGTATCCACGAAATGCACATAATTCTCCCCCTTCAGCTGTTGCCGCTGCTTTCTGAGACTCCGTATATAAATATCTGTGCGTGTGCGTTTGTGTGTACATTTCCTGACATATTTACGAAGTCTCAGTTTGCCAACCTTTGGGGCATAATGCAAGAACTATTTTTCATCCTAATCTGCTGTAATGACATGTTTTATTATACTATTTCAGCTGTTTCCATTGCTTTCGCCGGGCATGTTTTATGTATTTTAACTAATGCTTTGATTTTAGTGCAGCGTGCCCTAAGGTGAGTTCACAAAGCCTTACTTTGGGAAATCCGTGGGGAGTCACAGCCCTGGCCGTGGAGGGCTCGACCCACACGCATCGCACAACCAGGCTCGGAGGAAAGGGTGTCTGAAATGCAGGGCCGGAAGTGCACACGCTTGAAGGCGGGCTGGCCTGGTGTTCAGACTAGGGCTTTTGCCCCCGTTTTCGCCCTGAAGGTCTGGCCCCCTGGAACCTCCTCCCTTCGGAACAAAGCAGGATGTTTGGGCACCTTACCAAGATGGCAGGTGGGACAGCTGGGTGGGCAGGTTCTCAGGAGCTAGAGGGTCTCGTTGGGGCCCAGAGAGAGCCTGGGGTTTGCAATGCCCTCTGCTTAGTTTCAAACCCCAGCTCTGGCAGCTACTGCAATGGTCATTTTTGATTCTGAGCAAGTCAGTTACACCCTCACTAGGCCTCAGTTTCCTCATCTGGAAGACGGGGCTGGGAACGCCTATCTTGCAGGACCGTGATAAGAGACGGCAAAAGCAGTGTGGGTTCTATGCCTGGCACACAGGTTCCCTCTTCCCCAGTCTAACGACGAGGGAGTGGGGCCGGATGCCTCCGAAGGGCTTGAAGATCACATGCTGCGGCAGAGTGAAGGGCCAAGGCCACCACCCAGGCCTCCCAGACTCGGGCAGCAGTATGCCCCCACGGCTCATTTAGACCCCTTGGCGGTCCTCCGTGAGGGGCGTTCTTCGGTTTATTCATGCTTCCTCCGGGCCAGGCATTTCTCTTCCTCATCCCGTTTAACCCCCCAGCAGGACACCTGCCGGGTGGGTGAGATTATAACCCCCATTTTGCAGATGAGGCAATAGAGACTCAGAGAGGGGAAGGCATTTCCCGAAGACCACACAGCAAGCAAATGGTCAACGGGGCCTGTGTGACCACATGGTGTGATTCCAGTGTCTGTCATTTGAACCCTAATGCCCTGCAGCCTCCTTGCCTGGAAGAAGTGGCTGGTCACTCACTGGGGACTGTAAGGCATTGAGAACAAATGGAAAGGGACGGTCCAACAGACAGAGCCGAGAAGCCCTCCGGTTCGTCAGGCCTCTGATGAACATCCCCTTCAGCCCGAAATAATCCTTTCTGCTCTAACCCAAGGTAGAGTGTGGGGAGAGGCCTGATCTTTGACACCTGCCTTTCTCTTTCTCCTTTCTTTTCCACACCCCAGCCCACCCTGGACCCTCCTGCCTCTGTGTCTAGGCACGTGCTATTCTCCTGAGCAGAAATGTCATTTCTTTCCCGTTCTCCTCCACATCGTCTCTCTGAAAACTCCTATTCACCCTGCAAAGCCCAGCTCCTCAGTGCCCGGGCCCTTGTCCCCTCAGACTCCCACTGGTGGCTTATTCGCCAACTTAAGTGCTGCATCTGGCCAGCGCCTGACATGACATGACGGAAAGCTGGCAGAACGTCTGTTGGGCAGAAAAATCTCACTGTCTCACTCGCCCCACCCATCAGCCAAGCTGTTCTGGACCCTGGCAACGTGTGTTTCGTTCCTACTGGAGCCCCAGGAGGTGGGCGTCCTCACTCCCATTTTCTAGACCACGGGGAAGCAAACCACAGCCTGCAGGCCAGCTGTCTGCTTTTGTAAAGTCGTATTGGATGTAGCTCTGCCTCTTCATTTATGTATGGCCATCGCCGCACACAGGCTACAGCAACCAAGTTGAATAGTTGCCACGGAGACTGTATGGCCCGCAAGGATGTTTACCATCTGACCCTTCGCAGAAAGAGCGTGCCAGCCCCCGTAAACCAAGATGAAGACTTGAGGTTCAGAGAGGCTTAGCAACTTGCCACAGTTAACTCAGCTGGACAGCCAAGGACAGGACAGCCCCGGGGTTCAAATCAGGCTTCAACGTGGGAGCTCTTTCTATAGCCCAAGGGCCATCCTTGCTTTCTTCCAAGGTCCCCTTCCACGGGCACTCCCCAGCGCTCTGCATCAGGCCACAGAGGTGGCTCCCTCCCACCTGGCCTGGGAGCCCCAGTGCAGCAGGTGCCCGGGGCGGAGTCAGTCACTTGGGCTCAGGTGTGGGCCCTTTAGGCGCCCTGGGACCCAGAGAAAAAGACAGTGGGCAGGGAAGGTTTTTGTTTTTGTTTCTTAAGGAATGAACATGCATTTGATAAAGAAGCTCACCTCGCCTACTGATTTCATTTTCCAAGCGCTTACAAATCAGCCAGTGGTGCAAAGCCAGTGGATGGATGCTTGCTCAACTGCTCTGCTGTTCCCAGTTTCAGAGGGGCCCGCATCCAGCAAGGGGCAGGGCCTTCTCCGGGGTGGGAGACCGCCCCGCGTTGCAGGAGACAAAACCCCTTCCCACATCCCACTTCCAAGCTCCTCTGATGTCCCCCTCACCCCCAGCCTGCACCCACCTTCCCCACTTCAACCCCCAGCTTCCCTCACCCCAGCATCTCCGGGGGCTGCTTCCCCACCCAGGCCTGGGAGTTTTATTTCAAGCGGAGATACAACTGCAGATCATGTTCCTCCCCCCACCCCTTTTCTTTTTAATAAAGCTGTTTTGTGTCTCTGCCCCCCCCCTTTTCTGCATTCCTCCCATCTGAGCCTTCCCCTTTCCCCCTCCTGTAGGAAATGTCTTAAATTCTCTCACTGGGGTGTAATGGTTAAATTGCTACCAGCTGATTAAACAGCAGAAGCCGAAGCTGTAATCCTCAGCGCTCAGGAACCCAGGGAGGCAGAGGCGAGGGCCCTGACCCGCTTAGCCCCTGCTGACCCCCTGCGATGTGCCAGCCCTGGCTTTCAGTCCATTCATTCGTCCCAGGCTGCCTAACGGGAATCCTCAGGGAGGGGCGAGGGGAGGTAGAGGGGAGGAGAGGGGATGGGAGGGGGGCAGGAGGGGGAGGGGAGGATGCCTTCGCCACCCCTGGCCCAACCTCCAAGGAATGTCTGCCCGCCCCAACCCCTGTCCCTCCCCTACCTACACACACACACACACACACACACACACACACACACACTCTCACTCACTCACTCACTCCTACACACCCAGGCTCTTTCTCATTCTCTGCAGAATGAAGACCAGATGAAGGAGATAGCCCCTTCCCCCAGCCCCCTCCTTCTGGGAAACCTTCCTCCCACACCTGCCCCCACACAGGGAAGGATCAGGAAGACGGAGAAGAGTGGGATCAGAGAGGGGTCTGGGGAGGGTGAAAAGAGGGCTTTGGGGGCTGGGCGGCCTTAGGTTTGACCCTGACTCTGAAGGCTGCGGGCTCATGGAGTCAGAACCGCCCTTCTTTGAACTTTGATTCTATTCTGTCTGAGCCCTGTCTGCAGACTGGGGCAACAGCCTCATCAGGCGGCCACGAGGATGGAGCAAGCGCCTCCCGGCCTAAAGCAGGTGTCATCGCAAACGGTCTGGGCCGAGGGCCGGGGTACCGTGCAATCAGCATAACCTTCCCACAGGGCCACCCCTACGTGCTGTGTCCCTCGGGCTCCTTACAGTATAGCTCTTCCCCCGCACGCTAGACATCGCAAGTGCCGGGCTCCCACCAGCGGTGGCTCTCCTGTCCTGATTGACTTGGCCGTCGAACTCAGGCTCTGGACCGAGAAGAGCAAGGGCAGTGAGCCTCCCTGGGAAAGTTTATGTCCATGGAAAGTACAGTTCAGATGAGCGCAGAGTCTGGCCTTGATTCATCCTCCCCCACACTTACTCAGAAGTGGGAGAAAAGAGCCTGTCGCTGAAGAGGGAACTGGCTGAAGGCAGGGGGGACATCAGTCACCCGCCCAAGCACACTGATCTTGGAAGCGGCCCTTCTCTTTCCATGGGGGAAAAAGCCCCTGTATTCGCCAGAGTTCTCTAGAGAAACAAAACCAGAAAAATATATAATTCTATCTATCTAGATAGTTCTGTATAGAGATATATAGGTACCCTGTATGTGATATAGATCACATATCATATATATCATATATCACATGATATACAGCATATATCACATATATGATATACATGATATGTGATATAGATCAATATAGAGACATTTAGATATAGAATATATGATATAGATATCACATATACCTATCTCCATTGATCTGTCTACTTATTGGGAGGGAGAGGGAGAAAAATAAATTTATTATAAGCAATTGGCTCATGCAAGTATGGAGGCTGAGAAGTCCCACGATCTGCTGTCTGCAAGGTGGAGCCTCGGAGAGCTGGTGGTGAAGCGCCAGTTCAAGGGCAGGAGAAGACAGGGGATCCTCCCTTCCTCCATGATTTTTGTTCCATTCTGGCCCGCAGGGGCTGGACGAGGCCCGCCCACGTGGGGGAGGGGAGGGCCACCTGGTTTACTCCATCTACCCATTCGAATGCTAATCTCATCCTTAAAAAGCCTCCCAGACACAACGAGAAACAATGCTGAACCAAATATCTGGGCATCCATTGGCCCCGTCAAGCTGACCCATAAAATTGAATATTGCAGGGCGCCTGGGTGGCTCAGTGGGTTAAGCACCCGACTCTCTCGGTTTGGGCTCAGGTCATGATCTCACGGTTTGTGAGTTCTAGCCCCACGTCGGGCTCTGCGCTCCCTGCGCAGAGCCTGCTTGGGATTCTCTGTCTCTCCCTCTCCGCCCCTCCCCCGCTCGCGTGCTCTCTCAAAAATAAATAAACATTTATAAACAAATACCTACTGCAGCCTCCACGAGGGGTAGAAGAGAGCAGAGGGGAGATTAGACCTATTTCTGTGTAGTGGCCCCCAAATTCATGTCCCCAGAATCTCAGAGTGTGAATTTATTTGAAAATAGGGTCTTTGCTGGTGTAATTACAGCAGAATCGAGATGCGATCAGAAGGGATTCGGGTGGCCCCTACATCCAGTGACAGTGTCCTTCTAAGACTCAGGAACAAGGCCCTGTGAAGATGGGGCAGAGATTGAAGTGAAGACCCACACCCGTGGCCTGGGGCCACCAGAAGCTGGGAGGGGCCAGAAAGGATTCTCCCTTAGAGCCTTCAGAGGAGCCGACATCTTGATTTTGAACTAGGGGCCTCCAGAACCGTGCAGGAAACAATGACTATTATTATTATAGTTGGTTAGGGCAGCCATAAAAAACTAATACACCCTAAAAGCACGCATCCTTGGTCCCGTCTTACAGATGGGGAAACCGAGGCACACAGAGAGAAAAGTCCATTGCCCAAAAGTCACACAGGTGGTTGGAAGTGAAGGCGGGGCTCAAAACCAGGTCTGGGTGATGACCGTGCCCAGAGCCTGTACCCCCGAGTTTGCCCAGAGGGACATCCCAGCGGGGGAGAGCCACGGTAGACACGGGAAGAAACCAAGTGAGGGCTCCCTCGGCCGCCTGGGCTAGGGGTCCACGAGGCCTCCGAAAATTCCTTTTCCAAGCCTGCTTCCCAAGTCCCCAGGCCAGGAGACAGCTGAAGAGAACCCTGGGGAAGGACGCTGGGAGAAAGAAACTCTGGTCACAGTTGGTTTGACCAGAATGTTCTTCCCGTCTGGGACCTGCCCTGATCTTGGTGTGGGCAAGAGCCTCCTCAGCCGGCCCTGGGGGGTGCGTGAGCCCTCCCCCCATTTTGCAGTGCCTGCTGCACCCCGGTCCTGGCCGGTCCCGGGGGAGTACTTCATCCGGGAACGCAGGGTCTCCAGGGCCACGAGCAGCCCGTGGGCTGTGGAGCACACAGAGCTGGGTTTACATCCTGCCCTTGGCCCCTTGCTAGCTGGGTGACCGCGGAAGGGGCTGTTCTCTTACCCGAACTCAGTTGTCTCCTCTATAAAATGGGGATATGACAGGATAAAACCGACCTGCTAGGTTGCTGCGGGGACTAAACGAGAGTCTGCGGATAAAGTGCCTGGCGCCCAGTGATGTTAGCTATGGTCACTTTTTTTTTTTTTGCAGCTCAGAAAGAGGAAATGAGGGGGGTGGCGGCGCGAGTGGTGGCTGCATCTGGGAGCAGATCAAAGGTGGCCAGCCAAGCCGTTGGGCTGATTGGGGGTGCATCCTCGGCGTTAACGCTAAGTGGTAATTTCTGGTTTAAGAAAAACCCAGACTTAGCCGGGAACAGCTGCGGTGGGTGCCTGGCTGCTTGGGAATCTTCGTGGCTCTTTGTGGAGGGCCACACCTGCCAGCCTCTTCGTCCTGTGCGGACAGGCACCATTAAAGCTCCTGTGGTCACCACCCAGGACGTCTCCTGGTTGAGGAGCACTGGAGACCGAGTCCCGGCTCCCCACCCCCCACCCCCCCACCGCCCCATATTCAGCTCTGAGGACAGGAGCTGGTCACCGCCCAGAGTCCTGTTGCTTCTGTCTGAGCCTCAGAGGACGTTGAGCTGGGTCTCTGGCGATAAGGACAGGTTGGGTTGAGTGAGCGAACCTGTTCCTTATCCAAGCAAACGATCTTTTCTGAAGTTCAGCTTTGGTCTCAGGACGTGGTTCCTCCTCCGACCACTGTGAGTTCAGTTCTCCGGGCAGTGCCTCGCATGACTTGACCAGCTTTTGCTTTTTAAGCCCGCTGATTTGCCTCCCTGTCCCTTGTTCCCACCGCAGAGAGAGGGGCTTACATCCCACGCAAGGGGCAGGCTCAAGGTTCCTATTTGGGCTTCTTTTTCTTCCAGGGTGGGGCGGCCCATCTGCCCAAGAAAACCCCACTTCCAATTTTCCAGCTCCAACTGCACCCCCTGCCTGCTTCCTCACGCCTGGCTTGAACCCAGCTCCTTAGTCTGTCCCTCTGCCAGGCTCCTGACGTGACGTTCACACTTCTCCATTAGTGCCATTGTCACATGAATCATGAGAGCATGTACCATTTATTGAACCGTTACTATGTACGAGGCGCTGTGCTAAACGGCTTTCCCCACCTTATCTCATTTAGACACGACAATAACCCAAAGAGAGGAGAATCGTACGGATGAGCGTAAACCGTTTTGCGCAAGAGGATGATTTTACAGAGAGGGTGAACCGCCTGACCTAGCCGCTCATCTGGGGAGACAGCGTTTGAAGACAGGTCTGTTTGACTTTGCATTCCCAGTGCTAAACGTCCCGATAGATTATACCGTAGCTACAAGCAGACTGGTCCCCACCATCTCAACTTTGGGTCCCCATGCCCCCAAGGTATAGGATTTTGGAGAGCAGGAGGGAACAGCGATTATTTTTAAAAAGAAATCGTATAAATTTACAACTAACTATATTACAAAGGAAATAAATACTCAAAATTCCTCAATTAATTTACTGCAGCTTTCTATTATCTATGCTTCGAGGATTACTTCTATTCTGTCTGTATGATGATAATACCAAACCATGGCGTGTGCTCCAGTGTATCTCTTCCCGGCTCTGTTCAGGGACCTCATGTTGGCGCCTTGAGATTGGCCATGGTGGGAGTATTTGCACCATGGTAATTGGCAAATACTACAAACCAGGGTTTCCTCGAGAGAGAGCGAGAGCGAGTGAGCGAGTGAGAGAGAGAGAGAGAGAGAGAGCTGGTTATTCAGCATTTATCTGCACTCCACTTATCACGACCTTTGTGGGAGGGATTATAATCTCCTTGTAACAAATGAAGCAATTGTAGCTCAGGAATGCTGAGTGATTTTCCCCGAGAAGTGGGAAGGGGTGGGGCCAGGATTTGATCCCAGTTCGTGCCATTTCCACTATACTGATAAATCTTAAGGTCTGCTGAAGACAGAGAAAACAAAAACAAACAAACAAAAAAAAAAACAGAACCCAGACGCTCACTCTGTCCCGACCTACCCAACCCCCAGCTGCTGCCCTGTGTTTGGTGAGTAGAAGCAGAAAGTGGTCAGAAACTGAAGACTCCAGCCTTGCAGAAGGCCTCCGATTTGATTTGGAGAGCAGACTGCTAAATGCTTGGCCTGGGGGGGCGGGGGGGCGCCTGGGTGGCTCGGTCGGTTAAGCGTCCGACTTCGGCTCAGGTCACGATCTCGCGGTCCATGAGTTCGAGCCCCGCATCGGGCTCTGGGCTGACGGCTCGGAGCCTGGAGCCTGCTTCGGATTCTGTGTCTCCCTCTCTCTCTGTCCCTCCCCCGTTCATGCTCTGTCTCTCTCTGTCTCAAAAATAAATAAAAACATTCCAAAAAATAAACAATAAAAAAAAAAATGCTTGGCCTGGGGAAGGTGAGAGAGTGAGACAAGGGAGACAGGTTCAAGGTTGGAACCAAGCGAAATCTCATTCCACTCACGTGAGCGAATATTCAGGAGCTAGTGCTAAGTTGGCTCAATTAGAAGTAATTTCAGCTTTAGTACCTCTCCGAGGGTTATTTAAAGAAGACTGAAAAATGAATCTTTCATTTATCCCAAGAAGACAATAACACTCCTGCCCACCCACTGGCCTCAGACCAAGCTGTTCTTTCCCCAGTGATGAGGTACAGGGTTAAATGCACATTATCCATCGCTGACTTGAACTGTGGTTCTGAACTCCGTGGACCCGGTACAGTTCGCTGCTTCTTCCAGTTACACATGTATTTTTATGTAGATTCACAGTCCCTCTTGTGAAAGAATCGTGAGCTCAGCAAACATCAGAAAAGCCTGAAGCTCGTGGGTTGGTAAATACCATTTGTTCAGTCTTTAGGAGGGCAGAGGACTTGCCCTGTGTGCCCTAGAGGGACGTGATCCTTGCTCCTGGGGATTTTATAATCTTATTTGGGAATCTGAAGGCCAGCAGACATTAAATGGCTGGAGAACTGTTAAGAGAGAATTGCCATTATAAAACCAACAGGGAGAGCCCGCCCTTCAACAACCATTACTAGGGATATACAGGCTAAACCACACTCAGAAATCTGTCTTATAAACTTTCAAACTGGCAACGTTGAGGGAAAGATGGAACCCCAACACTGATGCCGGGGAGAACTTGGTGAGTCAGACATTCTTTTATCCAGGGTAAATAGTACAGTCTGTTAGAAACAAGCCAGGGAGATAACACCTATGCCCATGTAGGGGATCACTACAAGAGCCCCTCAGTGGCTTCAGAGAGGCCTTTGCTCTTTGTCCATGTTGAAGCTATCCTTCTTTCTTCTGGTAAAAGGACCCCACTATTCCTTGGGGCAGTTACTCCCTCCACTTTCCATCCATGTAGTTTGGGCTGATTTCACCTCTGGCTAATACAGGTGTGTGGTAGAGAGTCTTCCAAGATGGCCCCATGATCCCTCTCGCTTGGTATCTACATCCTTGAGTAATCCTTTCCTCCTGCGTGTGGGCTGGCCCTATCAGTTGGCTTTGAAGCCACAGAACAGAGAAAAGGCAATGAGATGTTGCCTCTGTGATTTAATTATAAATGACGGTGATTTCCATCTTGCTAACAGACCGTCTCTGTTGCTCTCTCAGCATGCATGCTTTGAGGAAATAAGTTGCCACGTGGGAGAGCCCATGTGGCAAGGAACTAAGGGCAACCTCCAGCCAAGGTAATAGCCAGTGAGAATCTCAGGCCCTCAGTCCAACATCCTACAAGGAACCAAATCCTGCCAACAACCACTGAGTACGTTTGGAAGTGGATGCTTTCCCAGTTGAGCCTTCAGATGAGACTATGGACCCAGGACCAACACCCTGATGGCAGCCTCGTGAGAGAATGTGAAGCAGAGGATCCAGCTAAGTTGTGCCCTGGATTCCTGACCCACAGAAACTATGGGATAACACACGTGAATTGTTTTAAACTGCTAAGCTTGGGGGTAACTTGTTATGCAGCAGTAGATAGCTAATATAGGGTGAATATGTGACCTAGGTCTAACCAACCGGAGCATTGCATTCCCCTAGCTACAGTGAATTAGTTCAAGGATGTCTGCGTGATTCAATCAGAGACAATCAGAACTGATCCTGAGACTTTCGTAAGATCAGAGGGGAAAGAGATGTTCTGTCCCTTGGTCTCAGAGTTGGGAGCTATAAAAGGCTACCTTGTGAAGACGATCAACCTGAGAATGAAACAACACAGCACCATGAAACAGAGATTCCAGGCCTTGATGACATTGTTTGAGCCCCTAGATCCAGCCTTGCCCAAAGCTTTACCTATGGAATTTTTAGTTATATAATCTGTTTACTGCTTAAATCACTTTGTGTGGAGTTTCTGTTATTTATTAAAGCCTCTCTTAAAACCTCTTTTAGGAGCACCTGGTGGCTCAGTCATTTGAGCACCTGACTCTTGGTTTCGGCTCAGGTCAGGATCTCAGGGTTTGTGGGTTCAAGCCCCACGTCAGGCTCCGTGCTGGCAGTGAGGAGCCTGCTCGGGATTCTCTGTCTCTGTGCCTCACCCCTGCTTCAACTCTCACAATCTCTTTCTCTCTCTCTCTCAAAATGAATAAATAAACTTAAACAAAAACCCTCTATTAGTCATTCATGTAATAGGTATTCATTGAGTTTTCATACACGTGGAGAGCTCTGGGGGTATAAGGATTAGAATTAGTTATTGAACCTGGTCTCAAGGGACTATGGCTACATATGTAACTATAACATCCACTTAAAAACAGAAGAACTTCAATTTCAGGGATAGCATCCATTATCCACGTTTGCACTCTCAATGTCTAACACTCAGTAGATGCTCTATAAATGTCTGTTGGTCCTAAAAGTACATATCAAGTGCTCTAGAAGTGCAGAGAGAAATCACTTTCAAGAAGGACTAAAAAAAGCTTCACATAGAAGAGATTTGAGCCACTGGGTTTGAAAGGATAGAACTTACAGGGATGCGGGAGAGGGTGCTCTAGGCAAAGGAATCAACAGGAGCCTGGAAGAACATGATGTGTAAGGACCACACTGGTGGGAGTATAGGGCGGATGAAGGGCACTATGGGAAATCAGGCTAAGAAAGTACGATGGGGTCAAATCTTAGACGGTCTCGAATAATAGTTGTATGGTGATCTAGTGCCACGTAACAAATCATCGCCAAACTTAGTGGTTCCTAATATTAAACACTGATTAGCTCACGCTCTGTGTGAGTCAGTAATTCAGAAGCAGCTTGGGGGAGCCGGTTCTGGGTCAGGTTCTCTTATAACATTGCAGTCATGATGTCAGCCGGGACTGTAGTCACTTGAAGGCTAGACCGGGGCTGGAGGATCTGTTTCCAAGATGGCGCACTCATGTGCCTGGCAAATTGGTGCTAGCTGTTGGCAAAAGGTCTCAGGACCTCACAGTATGGACCTACTCATAAGGCCGGTTGAGAGTCCTTATGCATAGTATCTGGTTTCCCACCAAGTGAGTGATCCAAGAGAGGGCATGGGTTAGAAGCCACGGTGTCACGTATGACCCAGCCTTAGAAGTCACATCCATCGGGGCACCTGGGTGGCTCAGTTGGTTAAGCGACCGACTTCGGCTCAGGTCATGGTTTCACAGTTTGTGAGTTCGAGCCCCGCGTCGGGCTCTGTGCTGACAGCTCAGAGCCTGAAACCTGCTTCGGATTCTGTGTCTCCCTCTCTCTCTGCCCCTTCCCCGCTCACACTCTGTCTCTCTCTCAAAATAAAATAAAAACATTAAAAAAAAATTTTTTTTAAAGAGTCAGGGATCATTGGAGGCCTTGTTGGATGCTGGCTGGCACAATTAATAATCAGTTATGTATTTGCACATCACAGAAAACTCCACTAATAGTGGCTTACGCTGTATGAATCTTTACTCTTTATTTAACAAAGGGTTAAGGGGCACATGGTCCCACTGTTGTCAGGGCTCAACATATCATCAGGGACTCTAGTCTATTTTTACTTTTTTCCTCTGTCAATCTCAAAGTATTGATGATGTCTGTTCTCATGGTTACAAGAAAGCTGCCACACCACAGGGCACCCCATCTTCACATGACGGCCAAACACAGAATAGGAGAAAGAGACAGGAGTTGTTCTCATGAAATACTTTTTCGTTTGGGAAAGAAAATCTTTCCAAGACACCCCACCCCCAGGATTCTTTCTACATTTGTTTGGCCACAACTGGGTCACCTTCCCAGCCCTTGACCAATCACTGACAAAGAGAATGCCTTAAAAAAAAAAAAAAAAATTAGACCTAACCCATCTTCTGGGCCTGGACAGGTTGCTCTCCTGAACATAATGAGGGGAATTTATCAAGAAAGAAGAAAGAAGGGGTCAGCGGGTGAGTGACCCAGCATGTCTATGACCGTAATGATGATTATCTTAAGTCACTTTTTTTGGGACGCTCACAACCCACCAGGCTTTGCACTAAAGGGCTTTGTGTGCATTAACTCATTCATTCTTTGCAGTCACCCTTCGAGACATGTTCTAGGATGTACCCATTCTTCATGGGTTGAATTATATCCCCCCTACATTCATACGGTGAAGTCCTAATCCCCAGGACCTCTGTTGTTTGGAGGTTGGGTCACTGCAGGTATAACTAGCTAAGCTGAAATCATTAGGGCGGGCCCTGCTCCAAGATGACTGGTGTCCTTCCAGAAAGGGTAAATTTGGACACACACAGAGATGCACGCAGAGGGAAGAGAACGGAAAGATTTGCCAGGAGAGGACAGCTCCCGAACAGGCCCTTCCCGCCACTGCCCTCAGAAGGGAGCAACCTCGCCAACACTTTGATTTCTGACTTCCGGCCTCCAGAACCGTGAGACAATACATGTCTGTGTTGAAGCCCCCCATTCTGTGGAATAAACAACGTTCCACAGTGACAAATCATGGCAGCCGTAGCAAACGAATACATTTCACAGACTCATGGCTGGGAAAGTTAAGTTAATTTCCCAGGCAGTGAGTCCAGCCCAGGTCTCTCTGGCCCTGAGCCCAGGGCCTTAACCATTATTCTCCAACGGATTGTATCCCTCAGCCGATGGGGAGCCAGAGAAAGTTTGAGTGGGAGAGTGAGCCCATCGCAACCATTCGAGCCCTGTTTTGGGGGGCCACGTCATCATTTTCAGAGGTGACAATGTTCCTTTTTGTGCCTGTCATCAAATCTCTTTTATCCCAGGCTCACTGCCTCTGGCCTGGTTTCTAGGAGACAGGCAGAACCCCTCCCCTCCTGGAGTCTTCCTCGTAAAACCCCCCATGCGGACAAGAAGTAGGTAATTAAGTCTCTTCCTTTTTAGGACTCGTGGTCCCAGTCTTTGATCTTTCTTTCCTTCCTCTGCCCTGAAGCTTCCCCAGCTCCTGGAGGAGGTGTGGGCAGGGTGTGAGAATGGCTGGGCAAGGGTACGTGTCTCGAGTACCCAGCACCGACCCAGGGCCAGGGGGATAAGAAGGGGCAGTGGTCCTGGTCTGACCTGCCGTGCACCGTGTGGCCACAGTGAGCCCCGAATCCCCGTCCACTGAGCGAGGGACCATGTTGCCTTCTCTGTTCCTTCTGTCCAGAACCACTTAATAGCTTGGAGACTCTATTTCCCAGACTTCAAAGGTCCAATGTGAACCTTGGAGCTACGTTTTTGGTTAAAAAGAAAGAGAGACAGAGAGAGCAAGAGTGAGCAGAGAGAGAGAGAGAGAAGAAGAAGCTAGTTCTCCTATCTTTGAGTCATTACAGAGCTCCTCTCCCAGCCCTCCCCCCCCACCCCCGCCTGTGGCCTCCCCCCCACTCTTCATTCTTTATTCAGTTTGCAAGGCTGTTATTCCTGCCAAATGAGTCACTGATGTGGGAAAGTTAATTTATTTTGGCAGATTTCACCATTGCTGCGAGAAATGGAGACTGTACCTACTACCGCAAAAGACACAAATTATTGTGATGATTCATTCATTCCTCCCTGCATTCATTCCTTCTCAGGGCACGTGACTGTTTCTTTCACGTTCACACGTGGGCACCCTCACCTGCCGTCTTCTGTCTCCGGGAGTCGCTGCAAGGATTAATCCGGGCAACCCATGTGCACCCGCTCGTCTACTACGACTCAATAGCTAAGACTCATCGAACGCTTACGCGTCAAGCTGCGTGGCAAGCTTTGCACCTGCTTTGTGCTCACCTGCTTTTAATCCTAACACCACCCTCCAGGGCGGGGATGGGTATTGTCTTCGCATCAGAGATGCGGAGGCTGAAGCCCAGAGGGGGTCAAGGTGACCTGGCCGCGGTCATTCCGCAGCTCATAAGCGGCCGAGGGAAGTCCAGGCCAGCTTCCTCTGATCATGACCCACATTTCTAAGGTGCTGACCACGTGGCAGGCCCTGGCCTCAGAACTTGCCTCCCCTCTCCCATCCCATTATTCTTCCCACGGACCAGTGACGCGGGGACTGGGATTCACATCTGTGTGTGCCAGGGGAGCCCAGTGAGGTTTGGACAAGGTGCCCGGGGAGGCATGGCTATTACACGGAGGAGCTGAGCGGAGAGCAGGCAGTCTGGGCTCCGAGGACGCTCTGTCTTCCTTGTGATCAGACGGCCTGGTACTTGGGTGTGAGCGCCCCATTTCTGTTGGCCACACTCGCCACCAGCACCGCGGACACACTCCTTCTGGTCCTGGGCGCAAAGACGCGGTGACAGAGACCATGCTGGGCACTCACCAAACGCCGCGACTTTATTCCCTGAGGCATACACGCGGATCCTGGCAGTTAGCTGGCTTCATGTGCCTAAATTCTGAGCACTGGCAGGTCACTTGCCGGCCCGGCCCTTTAAAGAGCCCACGGTTCTTGAGGCTGGGCGGCTCGGTCGGTGGAGCGTCCGACATTGGCTCCGGTCATGATCTCGCGGTCCCTGAGTTCGAGCCCTGCGTCGGGCTCTGCGCTGACAGCTGGGAGCCTGGAGCCTAGTTCAGATTCTGTGCGCCCCCCCCCCCCGCCCCTCCCCCACTCAGGCTCTGCCTCTGTCTCTCTCAAAACTAAATAAACATAAGAAAAAAATGTTTTTAATGTTTTTTACATTTACGTGTTTTTGAGAAACAGAGTGAGACAAAGCGTGAGTGGGGGGAGGGGTAGAGGGAGAGGGAGCCACAGAACCCGAAGCAGGCTCCAGGCTCCGAGCCGTCGGCCCAGAGCCCGACGCGGGGCTGGAACCCACGAACCGTGAGATCGTGACCTGAGCCGAAGTCGGACGCTCAGCCGACTGAGCCACCCAGGCGCCCCAAGAAAAAAAAATTTTAAAGCCCAGATTCTGCCAGACACAGAGGATCCCATGGAAGATTCTGAGACCCAAGGGGAGGGATGGTAGCACCACTGAATGGAAGATGCCTGGGTCCCCGAGTGACCGGATGGAGCCAGGCTCCTTCCAAACTCCCAGCTCAGATGCACACGGCTGTGATGAAAACCCCCACCCCTACTGGGGTGCCCACTGAGACGAGGCTTTGTCACTAGCCTGCCCTCACTCATCACACTCATCATATGATGTCTCATGTGTTTGACACAACGAAATTGTGGTTTAGGGTCTCCTTGGGAAAGGGCTCCCCTCCACCAGAACTCAAGCTTCGTAAAGGTGGGATCCTCCCGGGGGCCAGGCCCAGAGATTCACACACAGTAGGTCTTCAGGAAATACTTGTGGGAGGGAAGCTGCCTGCTTGGTAACGTTTCAACAGAGTCTCACTCGTGCCGCTTAATATCCATCCTTTCCCGACACTCACACCATCACCCCTCCCTCCTCCCCGCCACGTCACCAGCGCAGCGACATCTAGAACCTGCTTGTCCAGCCAGATGTCGGACGTCACTATACCAACACCGAGCTGACTTCGTTCCCTCCCCACTGGCGGTAAAATCCGGGAAAAGCCAACCCGTGTGGGCTCCAAGCTGCACACGCTATATTCAGATGTTTACAGAAAGCCAGTGCACAAGGATTTGCTCGAAAGCTAAATTTCCTCTCAGCCAAAGCCCAGAAATACCTTTTAAACCTTGAGCAAATAAGCCAGAGAAGAAGGCATTTTTCCCTATGACGGAGACTTCAGAGCCTGGAGATGCTCATCTTTCCAAGGAAACAAGCTTGCTGCAAAGGCCCACACCCAGAAGGCTCTCTGAACTTGCCGTCTGGCCCCAGCGCGGGTGGGACAGTGTCACCCGTCCCAGGCCTGACTTCAGACTGGACTTGGGGGTAACCCTCAGAGGCACGTCTAAGTCCACTCAGAGAGAGAACAGGACAAAAATAGTGATGGTACCTATTTCATAAATTTAAGTGAGATGATAAGATGTGAAAGTAGCTAAAACGTTCGCTTTTCTCCTTGCATTTCATCTTGTGTGTTGTTTTATTTAGAAGGCGGGACTCAGGCTGCTGGCTGCGGGAAGCAGAACTCTGCGAGCCAGGCGTCTGGGTGGGCGCGGGCGGGGCAGGGGGAGCTGTGGGCCAGGAGGCAGGCGGTAGGGGTGGGGGTGGGGGCTGAGCGAGTTGGCAGGGTTTGAGGCGGTGAGAAGAGGCAGCGGCAGGGCTTGGCACGGTGAGCAGGGAGACCTCCAAAGCCAGCAGCGTCACCAGTGAAAACAACATCTTAGATGTGGCCGCAAAGGCACCCCACCAGATTTGGGCCGCAAAGGCACCCCACCTTTGTCCTTGCAGTGGGGAAAATGGTTTGGCTGAGCAAGAAGGAAGTCGGGGAGGGAAGAAAGAAAGGCTGTGGGCTTCCGGGAAGGTCGGCTTGAGGGATGCTTGGGAGAAGGAAGGAGCCACGCTTCCTCCGGAGGCTCTGGAGGGAGGATCCCTTCTCCCATCCTCCAGCTTCTGGTGGCCACAGGTGGCTTGTGGCCGCTTTAACTCCAATGTCTGTCTCTGTCTTTGCATGGCCTCTCCCTTCTCCTTTTCTCTTCTAAGGTCATTCATCATCAGATTTAGGGACCACCTTAACCCGGAATGATCTCCTCTTGAGATCCTTACCTTTATTACATCTACAAGGGCCCATTTTTCAAATAGGGTCACCTCCACAGGGGGATGTATCTTTTGGGGGTTACCGTTCAGCCCGCTAAGGAAATAGAAGGATTCCCTTGCCCCCCCCCCCTTAAAACTCAACAATCACGAACGAGTTCAAATATAAACAAATACAGAATATAAAATAACAGTTATCCGTGTACCCAGAATCCAAATTTAACAGATGTTAACATTTTCCCATAATTGCTCTGATCTCTGTCTTGGAAAAAAAAAATAATAAAACATTACAAACACCTTCCTTCTCCTCCTTCTCTCCTTCGAGATAACCACAGTCCTGAATTTTGTCTTTTGTTCTCGAACATGTTGTTACATTTCCACTGCATGGGTATGTAACGTTAAATAATTGATAGTATTAGTTCGTGTGCGCTTTAAAAATTTTATATAAATGGTAGCACACTGCATTTATCCTTTTAAAAATTAGCAGCTTTATAAAGATACAATTCACACATCAGAAAGCTTATCCTTGTCAAATGTACGAGTCGGTGCCTTTGAGTATGTTCACA
Organism: Prionailurus viverrinus; assembly: GCF_022837055.1. NCBI lineage: Eukaryota > Metazoa > Chordata > Mammalia > Carnivora > Felidae > Prionailurus > Prionailurus viverrinus. The sequence continues at coordinate 13,512,156 of NC_062572.1, forward strand.
GAATGGTGCGACCATCACCCCTGTCTAATTCCAGAACATTTTCATCACCCCCCAAAGAAGCCCATATCTGTTTCCTCTCCCCTCAACCTCTGGCCAGCACTAATCCGCTTTCTGCCTCTATGAACTTGTCTATTCTAGACACTTCATAAAATATATGTGGTCTTAGGGGACTGGTTTCTTTAATCTAGCCTCATGTTTTCAAGATTCGTCCATGTCGTAGCATGTATCAATATTTCGTTCCTTTTTATGGCCCCAGATAGTCCTTTGGTTTATGCCACAGTTTGTTTATCCATTCATCGGTTGATGGACCTTCGGGTTGTTTCTGCTCTTCGGCTCTCATGGATAATGCTGCCATGAGCATTCACGTACAAGTTTTTGTGCGGACATTATGTTTCACTTCTCTTGGGTACATACTTAGGAGTTATTTTTTTTCTGTTTTTTAAAGTTTTTATTCAAGTTCCAGTTAGTTCACACACACGGCGTACTGTTAGTTTCAGGTGTACAACATAGTGATTCAACAATTCCATACATTACCTGGTGCTCATCGCAACAAGTGCCCTCCTCAATCCCCATCATCCATTTCACCCATCCCCCCCCCCACGTACCTCCCCTCTGGTAGCCATCAGTTCGTTCTCTATACTTAAGAGTCCGTTTCTTGGTTTGCCTCTCTCTCGCTCTCTCTCTTTTGCCCCCTCCCTGCCCATTTGTGTCATTTCTTAAATTCCACATAGGACTGCAATCATATGGTATTTGTCTTTGTCCGACGGACTTATTGTGCTTAGCGTTAGACTCTCTAGCTCCATCCATGTCGTTGCAGAGGGCAAGACTTCATTCTTTTTCATGGCTGAGTAATGTTCCATTGTATACGCATATATATATATATATATATATATATATATATATATCACCTCTTCATTATTCTGTCATCCATCAACGGACACTTGGGCTGTTTACATAATTTGGCTGTTCCAGATAATGTTGCCATAAACACCGGGGTGCGTGTGCCCCTTTGACTTAGTATTTTTGTGTCCTTTGGGTGAATACCTAGTAGTGCAATTGCTGGATCCTAAGGCAGCTTTATTTTTAACTTTTTGAGGACCCTCCATACCATCTTCCAGAGGAAGTCTGCATTCCTTAGGAGTAGTATTACTGGGCCATATGGTAGCTCTCTGTTTAATTTTGGGGGAACTGCCCGTTTTCCAGAGTGGCTACAGTATTTCACTGTACCACCAGCAATGTTGAGGGTTCCAATCTCTCCCCATTCTTGTCAATACCTGTCATTGGCTCTCTTTTTGATTATAGCCATCCGAGTGGGTTTGAAGCAGTCTCTCATTGAGGTTTAGATTCTCATTTTTCTGAGAGCTAATGATACTGGGCATCTTTTCCTGTGTGTATTTTCATTGGAGAAATGGTCTGTTCACATCCTCTGCCCACTTAAAAATTGGCATATTTGTTTTTTTTATTTTTGAGTTGTACGAGTTTTAAAAATATATTCTGGATACAAGTGCTTTATCAGATATACGATCTGTAGATATTTCCTCCCATTCTGTGGGAGCATGCACAAAAGTTTGAAATTTTGATGAAGTTCAATTTATCTGTTTTTTTCTTTTGTCATTTTTGCTTTTTTTTTTTTTTTTGGAACCTTTCAAAGAAAATGTTGCCCAATCCAAGGTCCTGAAGCTTTATGCCTATGTTTTCTTCCAAAAATTTTAGTTTTAGCTCTGACATTTCACTCTTTGATCCATTTTGAGTTAATTTTCATATATGGCATGAAGTAGGGGTCTGGCTTCATTCTTCCGCATTTTGCCCCAGAACAACGGGTGGAAAAGACTATTCTTTTCCCACTGAATTGGCTTGGTACCTTTGTTGAAAATCCGTTGACCACAAATGTCGGAGTTAAATTTGGGGCTCTCAATTATGTTTCATTGATCTATAATGTCTGCCTTTATGTAGTTCCACACTGTCTTGATTACTGTAGCTTAGTAGTAAATGAGGACATGTAAGTCCTCCAACTTTGTTCTTTTTCAAGATAGTTTTGGCTATTCTGGGTCTCTTGCATTTCCATATGAATAGTGGGATCAGCTTGTCAATTTCTGCAAAAAAGACATCTGGAATTTTGATGGAGGTGGGTTGGACCTGTAGATGAATTCGAGAGGCACTGCCAACTTAACAGTATTGTGTCCTCCAACCCATAATCATGCGATGTCTTTCTTTTTTTCTTATTTTTTATTTATTTTTTTTAATGTTTATTCATTTTTGAGAGAAAGACAAGAGCATGAGTGGGGGAGGGACAGAGCGAGAGGGAGACACAGAATCCAAAGCAGGCTCCAGGCACAGAGCTCCATGTGGGGCTCAAACCCCCGAAACTGCGAGATCATGACCTGAACCAAAGTCGGATGTTCAACCAACTGAGCCCCCCAGGTGCCCCTCGCGGGATGTCTTTCAATTTATCTAGGCCTTCTTTAATTTTTCAGTAATGTTTTATAGTTTTAAATATTTAAGTCTTGTAGTTTTGTTAACTGTATCCCTGAGTATTTTAGGTTTATTGTTTTTCTTTTAATTTTTTTTAATGTTTATTTATTTTTGAGACAGAGAGAGATAGAGCGTGAACAGGGGAGGGGCAGAGAGAGGGAGACACAGAATCCGAAGCAGGCTCCAGGCTCTGAGCTGTGAGCACAGAGCCCAAAGCAGAGCTCGAACTCACAGACCGTGAGATCATGACCTGAGCCGAGGTCGGACGCTCAACCGACTGAGCCACCCAGGCGCCCCTATTTTTTATGTTTGTTGCAAATGGGATTGTTTTATTAATTTTGTTTTCAGATGGTTTATTACTGACGTATCGAAATACAATTGATTTTTGTATGTTTGGTACTGCGTCCTGCAACTCTGCCTAACTCCTACTTAAGTCTGAATGGTTTTTTGTTTCCGTTGTTGCTGTTTGCATTTGTGGATTCTTTAGGATTTTTTATATACAAGATCACGCCATTTGCAAATAGAGGCAGGTTTAGATTTTCCTTTCTATCTGGTTGCCTTTTATTTCTTTTTCTTGCTTAATTACCCTAGCTAAAACCTCCAGTGCAATGTTGAATAGAAGTGGCAAGAGTGGATAGCCTTGTCTTGCTTCTAATCTTGAGAGAAAGCATTCAGTCTCTCATCATTAAGTATGATATCAGCTATGGATTTTCCATATATACATGCCCTTCATCAGATTGTGGAAAATCCCTTCTATTCCTCATTTTTGAGTGTTATTTTTTTTTTTTTTATCATGAAAGGATGCTGGATTTTATCTTTTTAATTTTTTTTTTTTTTTTTAAGTAGGCTCCATGCCCGACATGGGGCTTGAACTCACGACCCCGAGATCAAGAATTACATGCTCTGCTGACTGAGCCAGCCAGGTGCCCCTGCCCCGGTCAAATATTCTTTCTGCACCTATTGAAATTTTGCATCTATATTCATAAGAGATATTGGTCTATAGTTTTCTTTTGATGTCTTGGTTTTGATATCACGGTAATGCTGGTCACAGAGGATGATTTGGGAGGTGTTCTCTCCTTTTGTATTTTTGGGAAGAGTGTCTAAAGAATCGGTGTTCGTTTTTCTTTAAATGTTAGGCAGAATTCACCAGTGAAGCCATCTGTGCCTGGGCTTTTCTTCGAAGGAAGTTTCTTTAATTACAAATTCAATCCTTTAAAATTTAATGAGGATTTTTCAATGGCCTAACATATGGTCTATCCTGGAGAATGTTCCATGTGCGCTCGAGAGGAATGTTTTCTGCTCGTGTTGGGTGAAGTATTCTTTGCAGATCTGTGAGGATTGGTCGGTGAATAGTATAGTTCACGTCTTCTATTCTTTGTTAATCTTCTGCCTTATTGGAAGGATAGCCTGGGAGTCTCCAACTCTTATTCTCGAATAGCTTCCTCCTTGCAGTTCTGTCAGTTTTTGCTTCGTGCATTTCGGAGCCGTGTTGTTACATATTTATAATGATTCTATCACCTTGACTGACGGACTGTTACCATCGTGAAATGTCCTTTGCCTCAAGTACAGTTATTGTCTTTTTTTTTTTTTAATTTTTTTTTTTCAACGTTTATTTATTTTGGGGACAGAGAGAGACAGAGCATGAACGGGGGAGGGGCAGAGAGAGAGGGAGACACAGAATCGGAAACAGGCTCCAGGCTCCGAGCCATCAGCCCAGAGCCCGACGCGGGGCTCGAACTCACGGACCGCGAGATCGTGACCTGGCTGAAGTCGGACGCTTAACCGACTGCGCCACCCAGGCGCCCCTACAGTTATTGTCTTAATGTCAGTTTTGTCTGATATTAGTATAGCCTTTCCAGTTCCTTTTTGGCCACTATTTGCACTGTATTTCTCTCTTCCTTCCTTCCTTCCTTTCTCTCTTCTCTTTCTTTTCACCTTCTTTGTTTTTAAAATATCCCTACTATAGACAGTACACAGTTGGATTATTTTTTAAATTTGTTCTGCTCCTTTCAAATTTTTGATTGGAGGGTTTAGTTCACTCATGTTTCATACAGTTACTGATAGGCCAGGGCTTAATGTAATTACCGATAAGGTCTCTGGAATTTTGTCATTTGTTCCCTATGTGTCTATGTCTTGTTTTACTTCTATTCCTTTATTATTGCTTTCTTTAGTGTTAAATACTTTCCGGTGTACCATTTTTATACCCTTGTTCTATCTTTTACTGTATTTGGGGTGTGATTTTCTTAGTGGTTGTCCTGGGGTTTATAAATATCATCTTAAGACAAAATTAATGCCATCTTGATTTCAACAGTAAACACAAACTTTCCTCCAGTCTAACTCTGATTCTTCACCCCTTCTCTGTGCTATTGCTGTCTTACCATATAATACAAAGAAAAATTAGAGCTCTCACACGTTTTTTAAAAAATTAAAAAAAAAATTGTTTTTAACGTTTACTTATTTTTGAGCGACAGAGAGATACAGAGCATGAGCAGGGGAGGGGCAGAGAGAGAGAGGGAGAGACAGCATCTGAAGCAGCTCCGGGCTCTGAGCTGTCAGCACAGAGCCCGACGCGGGGCTTGAACTCACAAACCAGGAGATCACGACCTGAGTCGAAGTCGGACGCTTAACCAACTGAGCCACCCAGGCACCCCCGCTCGCACATATTATAAGCCCATCAGCACAGGTCTGTAGCAGTATTTTATGAGTTGTCCTTTAAATAAGAAAGGACAAGAAAATATATCTCTGCCTTATTTTATATTTACTAGTGTGATTACTTTTACCTGTGTTCTTTATTTCTATGTGTGGATTCAAGTTACTACCTACTGTCCTTTCAATTTATCTTGATGGACTCCCTTTAGGATTTCTTATAGGGTAGGTCTCCTGGCAAGAAATGTTCTTAGTTTTGGTTGTTTGTCACTTCCATCATTTCATCCTGGTTTTTGAAGGGCAGATTTACTGCGTATAGAATTCCTGGTTGGCAGCCTTTTCCATTCAGCCCCTTCAACGTCCCCTCCCACCGATTTCTAAACTCCGCGGTTTCTGATGAGAAATTCACTGTTCATTTTATTGAGACGATGAGTCGCTTTTCTCAGCTTTTAAGGTTCTCTCTTGGTCTTCTGCTTTTGACAGTTGAACCATCTATGACATAGCTGTGTCTAGATATGGATCTCTTGGAGTTTATCCTATTTGGAATTGGTTACGCTTCTTGGATGTGCAGATTAATTTTTGCTTTTCAAAAATCAAATTTGTGATCTTTTCAGCCATGATTAGTCTTTAAGTATTCCTCTACCCCATTCTCTCTCTTCTTCCCTTTTTGGACTGCCATTATACATGTTTTGGTGTGTTTGATGGGATCCCATTCTTTTCTTTTCCCTTGGCTACTCAAACTGGATGCTCTCAATTGGCCTCTGTGTTCCAGTTGGCTAATTCTTTCTTCTGTCCGCTCATATCTGCCGTTGAGTTCCTTACTGAATTTTTCATTCTAATTCTTGCATTGCACTTTTCAAGTCCAGATTTTCTATTTGGTTCTTTTTGTAAGTGCCCTTTATTGATATCCCTATTTGGTAATACGTCATCTCATACTGTCCTTTCATTCTTTGACATATTTAAAATAGCTGATAAAAATCTTTGTCTAGTAAGTCCTATGTCTTGGTTCCCAAAGGGACTGGTTCTTGAGTATAGGCCAGGTATTCCTTTTTTTTTCCCCCCAATGTCTTACTTTTTTTTAAAATTGAAAACTAGAAATTCTTCGTGATCTATGGTGGCAGCTCTGTCAATTAGACTCCCCTCATCCCTGGCAACCTTTGCTGTTTTACTGTTTGCTAGTGATTTTCCTGGACTAGACCTAGAAAGTCTTTATTCTTTGTTGTACATAGCCACTGAAATCTCTGCTTGGTTAGTTTAGTGGTAACATTTTATTGGACCAGGAATTTCTTTTAAAAAAAATTTTTTTAATGTTTATTTATTTTTGAGAGAGAGAGAGAGAGAGACGGAGCATAGGCAGGGGAAGGGCAGAGAGAGAGGGAGACACAGAATCCCAAGCAGCTCCAGGCTCTGAGCCGTCAGCACAGAGCCCGACACGGGGCTCAAACCCACGAGCCGTGAGATCATGACCTGAGCCGAAGTCGGACGCACAACCAACTGAGCCACCCAGGCGCCCCTGGACAAAGAGTTTACTAAATGGCTTGAATTAGTCTCCCAGGCTTTGCTGAGGGCCTGTATATGTGTTGGGCACACTTCCCATGCTGTGGCAGGCAGTTTATAATGTCTAGGCTTCACTTCTGCTTTTGCAGACCCTCAAAGTCAGCCAGAGTTGAGAGAGGAGGGCCTTCTCAAGTATTTCTCGGGCATACACATAGTTCTGCATGTGTGCATGGCCCTCTACATTCCCGGGACTACATCAGAGCTTTTCATGGACAGCGGATACCCCAGTTTTTTCTCTGCAGTTGTTTGGTTAGCCTCTTTCATCCCCAGATGGTAGAACAGCCCCAGTGACTGTGATGTTAAAGAATTGCCACTGATTGTTTTTGACAAATGCCCTGGGGCTATAACTAAGTGAGTTCTGGGTCAGGTCAGATAAAGACAAACCCTAAGAATGGAGCTTTCCAGCTGTCTGTCAGACAGGCCACATGGTGACAATTCTCTGGGAATGGGATTTTTAGGGAGCTCTAAACGCCCTTGACCCCTCCAGTGACGGCTAGGCTGTGAGGCTGTTGGTTTTCCTAGCTATGACAGTTGCCTTGGAAACCAAGGCCACCACAGAACTGGGGGAGGAGGACGGGATTAGGTTAAGTTAAAACATTGCAAAGCTCACTATTTTCACTGAGATTAAGCCATTAAAAAATATGTATGGCTATATATGTATATCCATACCTATACATATATATATCTCCCTGGGTTGTTGTCTTTCATTAATTTTCAAAGTCCTGAAAAAGTTGATTTTGACAGTTTTTATAGTGTCCCCATGGCTTTTATGGAGGAGTAGAATTTCAGAGGTCTTTTCTCTCCCATTCTGGAAGTGCTTCCATAGATATATAAAATTTGGGAGCTTGTTCTTTCATAATTGCCTTTCTCTATATATGCTGACACCTAGTTTATTCATGTTAACTTCTGTGTAGTATTCTAATTTGTAAATAAACCACAGCTTATTAATCTACCCTCTTAGTAAAAGAGAGCTATTGCTTTCTAATTTTTGTTTGTATCAATAATGCAATAATAAACATCTTTGTACAGGTCTCTGTGCACACGTGTTTGAGTGTCTCTAGGGCGTCTATCTAGAAATGTATTTGCTGCAGCATAGGGTATGTGTATCTTTAGTTTTACTTGGTATTTCCAAATTTCTAATCCACCAGAAAATGCCAAGCCACCGGGAGCAAATAAGAGTTCTAATTTTTGTCACATTCTTGCCAACATTTGGAATCATCAGATTTTATTCAATTTTGATGACCGAATGGGCATGAAATGCCCATCTCATTGTTTCTTAATTTGTATTTGGAGGTGGCTATTAGCCTGGTAAGGTGTAGAGAAGCCAGTGGGAGCCAGTATTCTCAGTGAAAAATGTATCTTTTAGCTGTCCCCTCTGAGGCCAGACCCTAATGGGCAACTCTGCCCCTCTCCTCCCACAGCTGCAGATCTCTTCCCAGTTGAGCTTCAGATGAGACCACAGCCCTGCCAGATCTCTTGCTCGCAGCCTCGTGCGATCCTAAGTAGTGGGCCAAGAGAAGCCATGTGTGGACTCCAATCCACGGGAACTATAGGATCATAAATATGTGTTGTTCAAAGCCTCTAAGCTTGTGGGAATGTTGCTCTGCAGTGATAGGTAACTAATATAGGAGGGATGGAGAGGTTGCCAACCTTTGGGATTCGGAGGGTCTCCTTTAGTGGGTCTGGGCTCTACCCCATGAGAGAACACAGGACCTAAGTCCCAGAGACCATCATCTGTTTACTTTTCTGTCTCTCTGATGTCATGCCCCTGCAGGAGGGGGCCATGTCTATACCCCCGGGGCCCTGCACAGAGTGTGGCACAGCATGGGTGATCCATCGTTACATGTCAAATCCTAAATCGATATGTGAGATCCAACGGCCTCGGATCTGGGGAAGCACAGTTACAAAACTCAACGAACCAGGCCTAAAGATCCTCAGGAACAAGTTCAGTGTCTGAAGCTGAAATAACCCATTTGGTCTCTTTATGAGGAGCAACGAGGGAGCCCCATGGGAAGCAGGAGCGTTACCCCAGCTGACTATAACCTTGAGTGTGCACTGGGTCCTGATGAAGGCTTGGGGAGGTACAGGGCAGTGGTGAATACAAGGGCTCTGGAGCCCATCAGATTTGGCCCAAAAGCTTGACTCAGCCCCTCCCTGGTTTCCTTTCATTGCTAAGCCTCCGCTTCTCATCTGTAAAATGGGGCTAATAGTCATCCTTCTCTTGCACGGCTATTGTGAGGATTAATGAACACATGTGAATCCTTAGCACGTAGTAAATGCTCAGTTAACACTTCCAGTGAGACACACACTCGAACAGATCTCCTTCGTGGAAGTTGGTGAGTCCCAGGCAGCGAAAGACACGCAGACCAGAGCCCAACTTTCCTTTCCTGGTGCCACAGGAAGCTGGCTCCACCCGACGCATGCCAAGGAGAAGAGGAAACTTGGAGGGGTGCCGGGGCAGTAGCGGGGGAGGGACGATGCTAAGAAGCTGCTAGTTTCTCTTTCTCTTTCTTAGAGAACTGCTGTCCGGGCCCAGAGAGTTACAGGCGACAGGACCAGCCTGACATGCAAATGTACAGTCATAGCTGTACAATTGAGGTAACTAGAGGCACACAGAGAATCCCCACCCCCCACCCCCAAATCACCCACAGGCCTATCACTGCACCTGCGATTTCCACCATCCAAACTGCTCCTAGAGGTCCCTGGCGAATTTACCCACACTCACCCAACGTCTGTTTAGTGCCCACTGCGTACAGATCATTGTGGGAGAAAGATCCACGCGCGTCTGTCTTGTGCTTTACAAGGTACTTGAGTAGCTAATCTGGTCACTGCAACAACGGTATGAGGTAGGTATTTACGATTATCCCCATTTTGCAGAGGAGGAAACTGAGGCCCGGTGATCGAGGGGCTTACGTAAGTAGCAGAGCCAGAAAGCAAACCAGGGTTTGGCTCCAGGTGTTTTCTCGTTCGTCCCAGCTGCTCTCCAGAAGTTTACAGAAAACAAATAGGTCAGCCCATCGAGAAAGTGGTCAACGGCTTCTCAAACTTAGTTCTCTGGGGTTCTGGGGGGTCCCCGGGATGCTGGAGGGTGGAAGAGGGTGACGGGTGGTAGCCCTGAGCCCTGGATGCCCCACGCACCTTCCCCACACCCTCCTCCCTTTCTTCTGTCTCCAGAGGTACACTGTGCTCGATGTGCCAGGGCACATGATACAACAGTAAAACCCACCAAGAGTTTCTGGAACATCTATCGTGCATCAAGCCCGGAATGGGGGTTGTGGCGGGGAGCCATTTCAGGGACTGTAAGAGGAGCCTACGAAACAACCCCCTTGTGAAAACTTGCAGAACAATGAAAAGTGAGGGAACGGCTCAATCTAGCAACGGATGAGCTGTCCCACAGCCGCATCCGCTTCCCTAATTAATCGCTCCAACGGGGACTTGGGTGGTCAAGGGAGGGCACGGATCTGTTGAACTGAGTAGCCCAGCACCACCCATTATCAGCCTGGGGTGATGAAACCGGGGCCAGGCAAGTTGGAACAGGGAGGAGCCACAGGGAAGACACTCCTTAGCGAGGTGTTTCGGACCGGCTAGGTGCAGAACTGCCTCTCTGAACAGCACCCAACTCTGCACCCCGCAGATGAGGGCTGACCTTCTGAAAAGCACTCCCCCACCCCTCCTGCACCTCCTCCTATCCCCCCTCCCTCTTGCCGGCCCACCAAACCCTGCTGGACAGGGACCGCAAGGCAGGCCATCCTGCAGACCGGGCTGAAATCCCGGCCTTACTGATCTGTTACTTAAATGTTTGGACAATAATGTCGCCCGTCCAATGGGGCTTCCTGGATAGCGAGCCAGATAATGCGCACGCGGGGCCTGGTGCCATTGGTTCCTGGCACGTGACAAGTCCTCAATGAATGTTATTGGCTATCCTCTGCGGCCACATTCAATGCGGGCAGGCTGGGAATGAGGTCTCCTTGGCTTTTACTCACTCATTTAACAGGCTTTTCACGGGCGCCCACTCCGAAACAGCCACTGCACAGGGAGCTGGGACCAGAGGTTGAAAAGTGGATTTTCCTCAAGCAGCTCCCGGTCTGGAGGGAGGCAGATAGCGGAAACAGTTTCAGTTCCTTGTAAGTATTGGGACGTCTGCTTGATGACAAGGGGGTAGCTGCTATTTACCGAGCACCTGCCATGTGCCAGTTATGACGCCCTTGTATTCCCATCTCATTTGATGCAGAGGAGAGTCTTCCTTTTACAGATGGAAAAGCTGAGGTCTGCAAGGCTCTGAAAGGTCACTGCCCAAAGTCACATGGCCAGCGGTGGCCCATCTGGGCTTCCAGTCCAGGGTGGATGACAGTTCACCAAAGGTCGCAGCAAATGTAAAGTTGTGGAGGTTTTCGAGACCACGGAGAAGTCAGAACGGACAAGACAAAACGTAAAATGCTTGGGACTCTGGGCCCCCGGCAGGTAATTCAGGCCTTGAAGCAGAGCCACCAGGATGGAGCAAGCAGGTGCCCCCCAACTTTCAGCCTCACAACGGATCAGCTTCTGGCAATTTACATTCACGAGATGCGTTAATATACGTGAAGCACTTAGGATCAGGCTTTGACTTGAACGCGGGTCTGGGTTTAAGCCTGGTGCAAAGTCAGTGCTCTGACGTGTCAGCCGCTGCTTGATATCCCAGCAGGCCTTGCTTCCGCACGGTTCCCAGATGCGTGCATCTCAGTGCCCATGCTTACACAGGAACAGCAGCCCCCGCCCCCCCAACAACACGGCTCAGACGTCACTTAGCGGGGGTTCGGAGTGTGCGTCCTCACGCAAAGCACAAACTTCGCTGTTAAGCCCTTCCGTCCCCAGATCGCTGTGTAAATAATAGATGCGTGTCACGACCGGTGACCGAGCGTGTCACTTCCTTCAAAGTCTGCTCCTGATTGGTCACCGGGCCCCTGCTGCTCAGTGCACGCATGGACAGCTAGGCGTGTAGCTGCGTTGCCTCCTTGCCACCCGGGGACAGCCCATGTGACATTTTACACGAATAGGTCATGAAAAGAAGAACCTGGCCAGCAAAGATGAAAGTTCAGGGCAGCAAAGAAAAGATAGATAGATAGATAGATAGATAGTAGAGGCTGGTAAGTCCAAAACCTGCAGGGTAGGCTGGCAGGTTGGAGAGCAGCTGATGCTGCAGCTTGGTCCAAAGGCCATCTGGTGGCTGAATTCCCTCTTCCTTGCAGGAGGTTAGTCATTTCCTATTGAGGCCTTCCACTGATTAGATGAGGCCCACCCACAATATGGAGAATCACCCGCTTTACTCAAAGCCCACCAATTTAAATGTTAATTGCATCTGAAAAATACCTTCACAGACATACCCAGAGTCATCTTTGACCAAATATCTGGGTACCGTGGCCTAGCTGAGTTGACATAAAATAACCATTCAAAAATTATAGAAATAGATGACTATGAGAATGTTGATGCTGTTTCAATTTAAGAGGTTCTAGAACTGCCACCAGAGGAAGACAGATTTACTGACATAAATGAGGGAAGTAGTTGTGACGAAAAGGATGAAGACATCCCAGAGAAAGTGAGGCCAGCGGGAACTCTCAGAATGTCACGACACTGGAAGGTACAAAGGATAAGATGTGGGAAGGTGATCCTATCTTGTGCCAAGGCTTATAAAAGATGCTCCCTCCACAGTATTAGTTAAACAACCAGAAGAAGGAGGCGAGCGCTGTTCAAACTATTCTGGACAATTTTTTATTTTTATTTTTTTAATTGTTTTTATTTATTTTTGAAGGCGAGAGAGAGACAGAGCATGAGCAGGGGAGGGGCAGAGAAAGAGGGAGACATAGAATCCGAAGCAGCTCCAGACTCTAAGCTGTCAGCACAGAGCCCGACGCGGGGCTCGAACTCACAAACTGTGAGATCGTGACCTGAGCCGAAGTCAGATGCTTAACCGACTGAGCCACCCAGGCGCCCCCTGGACAATTTTTATACAAAGAAGTACAACACTCCTACTCTCAGTGTTTCCGATGTTCTAAATTAAAGTATATTAAATACATGTTAGTGTTGCTATCTTTTCATGTCCTTAAACTTTTATCACTGACAGTAAGAGAGTTTGCAATGTTTTGACAAAAAAATGCTAAAGGTCACACAATAATGTTATTTTATCCCATCGATTCGCAAGATCGTTTTGTGTCATTCCTGCTGGTGCAGTCATTCTTACCGTCTGCACGACCGTCTGACCGTCGAAGGTCTGTCTGCTTTCCTCGTAACACCACTAACATTACCATCATCGTCGTCACCATGGTCACTGGCACCAGGCAGGCTGGGCAAATGCCCGGGATGGCCGGCTGGACATCCAGCTCCTTCTGACACCCTTTTCTGAGTCAGGAATAGGGGGCCTCCTTGCAAAATGCCAGGCCAACGCCCTGCCCTGCGCTGGCCAACACCATCCTCCCTCTCCAAGGGCTGTGGGACTCTCTGTAGCCCCAGAAAGTTCCCAAGGAGGACAACTCGATTTACACACCAATAAAAATAACTCAGGGGTGATAAACAGCCTCACGTCTCCAGAATAAGCCACTCTTACGCAACGTGTCTTGATTTCACCAGCCCTACAGGACACTGGGAGGCGTCACTGAGGCCAACTGAGACGTACGCCCTGGCTGACCCCACAGGGCGGGGGCCCCTCTGGCCATAACGTCTAGAGACCAACGACTTTGGCTGGGATTTGGGGTGGTTGGTTCATTCCCAACAGAAGACACATTGAAAGAGCACAGCCAACTGACTGATGGAGTGATCGATTGATTGGTTGATTGGAATATGTGATACTTCTTTTCACGCTTTATTTTTGGCAGGGTGCATGAGAAACTGATGGTCATAGCAGAAGACTCGGATTACACACAGGCCAAGAGGAAAAAAAATCAAAAGCACCCAGAGTCCAACCACCAGGGAGCATCACTGTTGCCTTCACTCTTGCAGACCTTGCCAGAAGCTGTCGAGAGTACACGGTATAGGGCTTCAGACTGTGGCCCACGGGCTTGCTTCACTTCTCTGCATGGTTTCCCCATCAGTAAACCAGGGATAACAATAGCGGGGGGGCGCCCAGGGGCTCAGTCGGTGAAGCGTCTGACTCTTGATTTTGGATCAGGTCCTGATCTCACGGTTTGTGAGTTTGAGCCCCCCATCAGACTCTGTGCTGACAGCGCAGAGCCTGCTTGGGATTCTCTCTCTCTCTCTCTCTCTCTCTCTCTCGGCCCCTCTCCTGCTCTCTCTCTCTCTCAAAATAAAGAAATAAAACTTTAAAAGGTTGCCGTACGGAAAGAAGCCAAAACCAAGACCCTTGTGGTTAAGTCTTTGTGCGTATCCTTAATTGTTTCTTACGGATAAATTCTTGGGCGGACAACCATAGCGTCAAAGAGGATGCACATTTTGATGGTTTTGTTCATCTCTTTCCAAGGCAGCGACCTGATTGAAATGGGCTACTTGGGACTTGACTAATGGTTAAGCCTCTGACCGGGGCCACACAACAGCTGTCACAACTCAAATGTCAGCTCCATGAAGGCAAGGAGAGTGTCTGCCCTGTTCACTGCTGTATCCCCACTGCCTCCTGCAAAAACCAAATCAACTCAGAAGAACCAGCTGGGACCAACAGAAGCCCTAAGGTCTCTCTACAGTTGTGCTAAGCACTTTATATAGAGGCTAACCTGGATTCTTTCACCATGCAGGCTTTGTTAAATTCTGTAATGAATAAAATATCAGCCAACGCACTTCAAAGAGAAAAGGAGGGTGCGAGAAACTCCCCAGAAGGAGAAAGCTAGAACAAAGCAAGGCGGCTATGAGAGGCGTAAATAAATAAATGCATCATTTGTATTGTCATTTGATTGACACGTCTTGAATCATTTATGGCGAGCTCCACCTCTTTCTAATAATATGGAAATCGGAAACATGTTGCTTTCAGTCCCGATTATGAGTGAGTCTCAGAGAATGTTCACAGGTGAGGGAGACGGATGTCGGCGTCAGCACAGCCACGAAGGTGCTCCGTGCTTGACGGGTTTCCCCGTGCAGCCACTGCGGGCTTCCCGAGGTGACACGTGGTCAGAGAGGGGGGTGTTGCTGGACCTTGTAAAAATGATCACCCGGTCGTCAAATGCGTATCAAGCGCCCACCGTGCACCAGGCACTGTGCTGAAGGCCAGGGCTGCACGGGACTGACCACTTGCTTCGCTGAGACCAAACTGTGCGGGGGCCTAGGGGCCACTTGGCACCACGGGGGATGCGTGCCAGCAGAAACTCAACAGATGCGCAGAAACAGGAGAGCGAGACAGGTGCAGAAACAGGCAGCCACCTCCCCCACCTCGGCAGGGCTTACTCTCTCTCTCTCTCTCTCTCTCTTTTAATGTTTATTCAGTTTGAGAGAGAGAGAGAGAGAGAGAGAGAGAGAGAGAGCATGAGCCGGGGAAGGGCAGAGAGCGGGGCTGGGGGAAGACAGAATCCCAAGCAGGCTCCACATTGGCAGCTCAGAGCCTGAGCTTGAACTCACGAGCCGTGAGATCGTGACCTGAGCCGAGATTAAGAGCCAGATGCTTAGCCAACGGAGCCACTCAGGTGCCCCTGGGCTTACTCTTTTAAAATAATGCTTCCTGCGCCTCAACTGCTCCCATTCTCCCGGATGCCTTAGAGGTCATAGGCTGAGGAGTCTTCTGGGTGCTGCAGACCGACCCAGCTTTGGCTCCTGGCTCTGCAGCTTACTGGAGGAATTGACTCATCTTTCCTAGCCTCCTTTTTCTCATCTGAAAGAGGGGAGTACTGCCAGATAAAAACAAGTCGCTTTGTTAACATAAGTATATCCCAACTACGGAATGGGATATACTTATACTGAAAATCGTATTCGTTGTTCCTCTGAAATTCCAGTTGAACTTGACGGCTGTTGTTTTGTTTTTCACTAAAACCAGCAGCCCTAGAAGGGGAGATTGTGATGGCTTCTGATGGATGCCTCTCAAGAGCGTGGCGTTGAGTGAAAAAGGCAACAGAATGGGATTTATTGCTCAATAACATTTATGTAAATCAAATGCACACAAAATGGTATAGATTTTCACTTATAGGTAAATAAACACATGGGGAGTGCTGGCCTCTGGCAGGTGGCCAGATGCACTGAAAGGACATGCAGTAAATAAGCGGGTGCTGAGGTGGAGGGTGGCAGCTGAAGAGGAGAATGGGGGTGGAGGAGGAATAATAACCTGCAAAATGGGGGGTGCTGGGGTAGCATGGTCCGTTAAGCATCTGAGTCTTGACTTCGGCTCAGATCATGATCTCACAGTTTGTGAGATCGAGCCCCATGTTGGGCTCCGTGCCGACAGCGCAGAGCCTGCTTGGGATTCTCTCTCTCCCTCTCTCTCTCTTCCCCTCCACTGCTCTCTCTCTTTCTCTCAAAATAAATAAATACACTTTATTTTTTTATAGGTAAAGAAAGCCCATTTAATTTTTTTATTAACGTTTATTTTTAAGAGAGACAGAGACAGAACGCGAGTGGAGGAGGGGCAGAGACAGAGGGAGACACAGACTCCGAAGCAGGCTCCAGGCTCCGAGCTGTCAGCACAGAGCCCGACGCGGGGCTTGAGCCCACAAACCGTGAGAT
The DNA here is from genome assembly GCF_022837055.1 of Prionailurus viverrinus. Taxonomy (NCBI): domain Eukaryota; kingdom Metazoa; phylum Chordata; class Mammalia; order Carnivora; family Felidae; genus Prionailurus; species Prionailurus viverrinus. Next base: position 13,528,455 of record NC_062572.1, read on the forward strand.
CATGACCTGAACCGAAGGTCAGATGCTTAACCGACTGAGGCCCCCAGGCGCCCCATCAATAAACTTTAAAATCAAATAAAGTAGGGGCGCCTGGGTGGCTCAGTCCGTTAAGCGTCCGACTTCAGCTCGGGTCATGATCTCACAGTCTGTGAGTTCGAGCCCCGCGTTGGGCTCTGTGCTGACAGCTCGGAGCCTGGAGCCTGCTTCCGATTCTGTGACTCCTTGCCCCTCTGCCCCTCCGCCTCTCACGCTCTGTCTCTCTCTCAAAAATAAATAAACATTAAAAAAACATTTAAATAATAATAAAATAAAAAACAGGAAGGATCTTGTACATCAGAGATGAGAGTATGCACCAAAGGTGTGCACTCAACCATGGCACTGTGACTGAACACAGTGAGTGAAATGCCCAGATGTCAGGAGGAATTAGCTTTGGGTCATAAGTTGCCCACTCGTTGGCCACGTGACTTCAGGCGAGCAACGTCTCTGGAATGTTTTCCAGTACCACCAACCACGGCTCTGATTCTTTGTACATCAGCTGGGCGTCCGCCATTCAACTCGACTCTGACACTCGCCACCCAGAGCTCACACAGACCCTTAGGTTAAGGGGGCTCAGTCCCACAAGACTGCCCCCACTTCGGGCCCCAACCCAAGCCCAGGCTGTTACTGTGCTTCTGACCGACCAGGTATAAATCAGGGATTCTCATGACCGACCCCCCTTGGGTTTGACCATTTGCTAGAACGGCTCCCCAAACTCAGGGAAACATTTACTTATTATAAAGGATATATAGGTTTCTTATCAAGGACACAGGTGAACAGCCAGATGAAGAGGCACATGAGGGGAGGTCAGGAAGGGCTCCAGGTGCAGGAGCTTCTGTCCCCACAAAGCTGGGGTGCACCACCCTCCTGGCACAAGGATGTGCTCACCATCCCGGAAGTTCGTCGAATCTCCCTGCTCAAGAGAAATTTAACCTCCACTTCCCCTCTTCCCAGAGGTCTGGTGGATGGGATGGGAAGGTCCATCCCTCTAATCACGTGGTCTTTCCGGTGACCAGCCCCATCCTGAGGCTATGTAGGGGCCCCACCCTAAGTCATCCTCATTAGAATAAACTCAGGTGTGGCTGAAAGGGGTTTACTGCCGACAACAAAAGATACTCCTCTAGGCTCATCACTCTGGAGGCTTTCAGGAACTGGGGACAGAACCGAAAATTTTTTTTGTTTAAGTTTGTTTATTTTGAGAAAGGGGGCACAGAGAGTGGGGGAGGGGCAGAGAAGGAGAGACAGAATCCCAAGCAGGCTCCACGCCATCAGCGCAGAGCCCCATGTGGGACTCAAACGCAAGCCCCACGTGACCTGAGCCAAAATCTGGAGTCAAGACGCTTAACCGACTGCACCACCCAGGAACCCCAATAACCCAAATATTATAATAAAAGACACTCTTATGACTCTTACCACCTAGGACATTACAAAGGCTTTAGGAGCTTTGTGCCAGGAACAGGGCATGGGACAAAGGCCAAAATGTATTTCGTATTCCATCACCAGTTGCTTTTGCTGTCTCAGGGTTCTCTTCTGGGATGATATCGAGCCATCTCCTAGTGAGGGCTGTGGTAGTGTTAGATATAACGCCAGCACTGGGTTGTGCACATTGTCTGATACTCATCATAAAGATATTAACAGCGGTAATTAATTATTCATATTAACCCAGAGGGAGACGGTCACACACACACCATTGAGGTAGGCGTGTGGGCCTTTTGCACCTTGTCGGTCAGTCCTTGGCTAGGGGCTGCTCCGGGAGTGAGGACAGACCAGGCGAGGCAGCTCCCACTTGGTCGAGACACAGCGGAGGGCCCTGCACTGGTCCCGTAAAGGGGTCCTGCCAGGGCACCAACAGCATCCTTGAACTTCACATCCGGTGGACTCCCAGGCCCAGCAAAACGGCAGGTCCAGAAATCAAGTTCGCAAGCTAAGACTCATAGATTTTCTGCTGAAAAGACCCTTGTCGGTGAGGTCTGGAGAGGTTCAGTCACTGGCCGCAGCTTTGGGGGTCACAAACTCCATGGCCGCGGGGACCAGCCAGCAGAAACCGATGCCATCGGAGAAGACGATAAGGCCTGGTGGGGACTGTGGCAAACAGGAGAGAAGGAGCCCCTCTAACAAGACAGCAGCAGCCTGTTTCTCACAGCCGTGAGGGGAACAAGGACCCGGAGCTGCGGTCAGGGCCTCCGAGATCCTCCAGAGAAGCTGGAAATGCGTGTGTTTCGGTGTGTGTGTGTTTCATGGAAAATCTCTCAGTTTTGAAACATTGGCAACCGAATGGAGGTTCTTAAGAACAACGTATGAGCCAAGGAAAATATGTCAATAGGCTAGACAGGGCCCTGGAGTCAGCAGCGTGCAATCTCTGGCCTCCGGCCCCACAGCACATCCCGACAGCCAGGGCTCCTGGGCCAAGGTGCTTTCTGTCAGGCCAGTAGAGGACAAGAGGAGGGACGTGACAAGGGCGGAGGGGAAGAGGAGGGCCCCAGAGGAAGGGAACGGGAGCAGAAAACTGGGGAGAACCGCCAGGGCTTTGTACCCAGAGGCTCCAGTGTGATGTGGAAAGAGAAACCCCATGGCTCGCTGTTACTTTGTTTGAATTGAGGTGAAATGCGTGTAATATAAAATTAACGACTTTAAAACGTACAGTTGAGCGGCATTTCGTACACCCCCAATGTTGTTCAACCCCTTACCGCTACCCAGTTCCAAAACCTTCTCCTCGCCCCCAGAGGAAACTCTGTCCCATGAAGCAGTCATTCCCGCCCCCCCCCCCCCCCCCCCCCCCCAGCCTCTGGCAACCGTGACCCTTTCTATCTCTGTGGATTTTCCCGTTCTGGATAGTTCACACAAACGGGATCATACGCCATGTGACCTCTGTGTCGGCACGATGCCTTCAAGATTTACCCACTTTGTGCTGTGTGCCGGGGCTCTGCCCCTGTTCTCGGCTGCATGATAGTCCGTTGCTTGGATGAGTCACGTTTTGCTAATTCACCCGTTGGCGGATATTTGGGCGTTTCCGCCTCGTGGCCACGGTGAATAGGTCCCAAGGCTCACTTTTCGAGGGGAGGTAACCCCACTCCGGAGTTAAGGGACACAGCACAGACCGACCCTGTGTGCATTCTGTGCAGCAGGCACAGTGCTGTGGTCCCATGCTCACACCTTGATTTCTTTCAAAATCTGAAGACCGAGGACTTTCAGGGTCAAAGGAAAGGTTTTGATGTGGCCTGGATTACACTTGTCTGTAGCCACAAATGGTCACATTGGAGGAAGTGGTCCACAAACGCCAAAGTGCCTGGGGACACACAAGTGGCCCTGGAGGGACATAGGAAAATCAAGGACTCTGGAGTCAGAAGAACCACAGGGGGACTCCCGCCTGCCCCACTCACTAGCCTTGGGAACGTACGCGCAGGGCCGACTTCTGTGCTCCATTCGGCGTCGCCTCCCCTGCTACCAGAACAGGGCCTGGCACGTAATAGCCACTCAATAAATATGTTTTGAAAGAACTGATCCGACAGAGATGAGTCCCTGGGCCTCTCTGCGCCTTGCCTTCGTCATCCAAGGCCTGGGAAAGATAATCTTCATCTCTCAGGGTGGTATGGAGGGCAAGACGCCTTTGCCCGGTGCCAGGGACTAGGAAGGCCTTCCAGAATTCACTTCCTTCCCTTTGTCTTCCAGCAGGATGAAGCTGACAGGCCCCTCACAAGAAGCAAATTTCCAACGAACCCGGGGTGCATTTGCTCTGTGTGTGTGTCAGACACGAGATATTCTGACATCTGGACGGAGGATCCCAGGGCCTGGAGAGAGGGGTTGATGGGCGGGCAAAGCCATGAAGAAAACGACAAGGGAATGGGTGCTACCAGGGGAGGGTACACACGGGGGAGTGTGAGCACCGTGTGCGCACATGTGTCCTGAGGTTGCATGAGCGCCCCTGCGTGGATGTGTGTGTGCGTATGCGAGTGTCTGTAAATCTGTTTTGTGCGTGTGTGTGTGAGAACTGTGTGCGCACACACACGCATGAGCATGTTGGGCGCACGTGTGCACATGTGTGTGCGTGCACACGTGAGCATGCGCACGATGGGGAGAGGTGGTGGAAGGGAAGCGGGGGGGGGGGGGGGGGGGGGGGGAGAGGAGGAGGGGGAGAAAAGCGGCCAGATGATCCCAGATTCGGGAATTCTGCTTTGACTGGAGCCACATTCCAGAAGGATGCTAGGGGCGGGCAGCGGGTGGGGTCTGAAAGGGGAAGTGGCCACGGCTGGGTTTTGTCTTGATGAGAGGAAATTCTTTGCCCGAGGCAACAGTCCCCCCTGGGGTGTGCCCTCCTCTGTGGGTGACTGGGAACTCCAGAGAGCCCAGCGACCCTCTTCAGACCCAATTTGCATTAGAAATCAATGTGGGTTTCTTTCTTTCTTCTCCCGAGGCCCTGAGATGCCAAGATCCTCAGGTAAGTAATAATGATGCTTTTCAGACCACGGCTTCAAACTGCTTCGCTATGATTAGTCTCCTTTTAAACAGAGGAAAACTGGGGTGACTTGAGGGAACTCCACTGACTCGGTGACCCCAGGGGTCAAAGAGAGCTGGGCCTCACGCTGGGTCCCACTTACCTGGAAGCCACGGCACAAGGAGGCCCTGCTGGGCTCTGGACAGAAGTAAATTGAGTCTCCTGTTGACGTCTCGAGGGCAAACCCTGCAGGCTGAGGAGGTAGGTTACCCGTGAGAACATTCCGGAAGACCTTCTGTGGTCGGCTCTGTCTGAAGGTAGCAGAGTGTCACGGAGTTAAGAGGCAGCCTATCGCTCAGAATGGGGTCTCGGGCCTGTGCGAGTGAACTTAGTTTCCTTGCCTGTGAAATGGGGATGGTGTCCATCTGCGGAGGGAGATTACTTGAGGCCTAAACAGATGTGGGAAAGTTCAGCGCAGTGCACGGCCCAGACCACACGTGTTCATCGTCCGAGTTATCATATCATGGTCATCATCATCATCTCCCCCAAGAACAGACTCTTTCCCTGGCAATGGAGATCCTGAGACTCTGAAAGCTCAGAGATTTGAGGGGGGCCAGGAAAAGTCACCCCACCCTGCTGGGCCCCCCAGCGCAGTGTTGTTGAGGGGTGCGGTCAACTTCGCAGGAACAAGATTTCCCGGTAGGAGGTCGCTGTCCGCTGGCCTTCTTGAGGAACCTCAGTCACGTGGGCTGAAGAGGTTCTAGAGGAACCCAGTATAAAGAGGTTTGACTTCAGGATGGGCTGTTTTTGCACTTACTCTCTTGAAAGAACTAGACTAAGGCTGTGTGTCCGCAGTCCCCAAAGAGATGATTTGGCGTGGGGGGAGTAGGTCCTGGAAAGGCACTGGGTACGGAGGGAACCCCAGAGTTCTGCAGACTGGGGTTCAAATGCCACCTCTGATGTGTCTCAGCTGTGTGAGCCTGAGCGAATGATGCTGCCGTTCCGAGCCTCAGTCACCTCGTCTGTAGTTGTACACTCTCACAACTTTTTGTGATAATCTCACAAATATCAGACCACGGGCACCAAGTAGGAAGTCCAAAATGGCGGCTTTGTTGGTGGAAACCATTCAGTCAGTGAATAGACTGGTTTGACACAATTGAAACGATTCTCTACAGTGAATCCGGGGTTTGTTCAGTCCACAAACACAAAGAACCTGTTCTGTGCCAGCTCCTGGGAACTCACTGGGAAAAGGGAACAGGGCCACCGTCCAGTGAGAGCAGGGTGCAGCTGAACAGTGATAGCGCGATCTGATCCTCATGCCTCTCATGAGAGACACTCGCTCAAACAGGGTGACACGCTCCTTCTCAGAGGCTTCCCTGGTAGGCCGGCCTCCTGGGAGGGCGGACCCAACCACAGAGTATTGAGGGAACTGCTGTGGCCGTCCCTGGAGACACAGGGCAAGGCAGAGGCGTCTTCAATCCCAAACAGAAAAACAGAAAAAGAAAAAACGTCTCTGAGCTGTCGGCCGCGAGGGTGTGTCTGGACACGGAACTGCGTTTCGGAATACCGAAGGGTGGCCTTGCTCCTCAGAAGCCCAGGGGCCTCATGGGGTGGCCTGGTCTCTCTGAGGCAAAACTCCCCCAGCATCACACAACGTGGACACAAGGGCCACCGAGCCACCAGCTAGAAAGAAACTGTCGGCATCATTCACTGATAGGAAGGAGCCTTTTTTCCCGTCCTCTGTACACACGGTACCTTTGCAGAGGCCTGAAGGGCGAGCTGGGGACAGATTCCTGAGGAAAAGAAGTGGGAGGGGAAGGGACGGGTCACTTTGGCCTCTGGTTTCTCTCTCATCAGGGGCCAGGAAGCAGCCTGGTCCTAGAGCTCCCTAGGTTTGGTCGTGGCAGAGAGATGACTACGGGTGGAGTTGGGACAACGCAGGACAGGGCATGCGGTGTGAGCAACCTCCCCGGCCTCTCCCAGGGCCCCCGGCACGAAACTCCGTCTTGCCAAAGTGCCTGTGTTAGTCTCCAAGGACCGCTGTCACAAAAATACCACAAACCGGGTGTTTTGTTTTAAATTAATTTTGAAGTTTATTTATTTTGAGAGACAGAGCCAGCAGAGAGGGGCAGAGAGGGAGAGAGAGAGAATCCCAAACAGGATCCACACCGTCAGCGCGGAGGCCGACGCGGGGCTTGAACACACAAACTGTGAGACCGTGACCTGAGTCAAAACTAAGAGTAGGTGGCTTAACGGACAGGGCCACCCAGGCGCCCCCAAACTGGACGTTTTATTTTTTTTTTTTAATTTTTTTTTTCAACGTTTATTTATTTTTGGGACAGAGAGAGACAGAGCATGAACGGGGGAGGGGCAGAGAGAGAGGGAGACACAGAATCGGAAACAGGCTCCAGGCTCCGAGCCATCAGCCCAGAGCCTGACACGGGGCTCGAACTCCGGGACCGCGAGATCGTGACCTGGCTGAAGTCGGACGCTTAACCGACTGCGCCACCCAGGCGCCCCCCAAACTGGACGTTTTAAAACAACAGAAATGTGTTGTCTCCCAGCTGTGGAAGCCAGGAGTCTGATATCAAGACATCTGCAGGGCCATGATTCCCCCAAAGTCTCGAGAGGACGATCCTTCCTCTTCTAGCTTCTGGTGGCCGGCAGTGGCTGGCCTTCTGGGGATTACGGCTGCATCGCTCCAATCCCTGCCATCATCGTCCCTTCCGCGAATCCCCGTGTGTGTCTGGTTTCTGGGTCCAAACTGCCCTCTTCACGGAAGCGCACCAGATCGGATGAGGACCTGTCCTACACCAGTATGAGCCCCTCTTAAGTAGTTACATCTGCAAATACTCTATTTCCAGATAAGGTCACATTCACAGGTTCGGCATGGACGTGAATCTGTGTGTATGCGGGGGGGTCCCTACTGAACTCTGTCCGACAACCAAGCGGTAGAGTCATAAAGTCCTGGGATCAAATCCTGGCTTTGTCACTAATGGGTTATGGACGTTGGGTCTGCTTCTTTTTTTCTTTTTTTTGGAAGTTTTTTTTAATACTTATTTTTGAGAGAGAGAGTGTGTGTGTGTGTGATTGCGGAGGGGTGGAGACAGAGGGAGAGGGAGAGAGAATCCGACAGCCTCCGCGCTATCAGCACAGAGCCCGAGGCGGGGCTCAATCTCACAAGCCATGAGATCACGACCTGAGCCAAAGTCAAGAGTGGGACGCTTAACCGACTGAGCCACTGAGGCACCGCTTGGGGCTGCTTCTTAACCTCTCCCGGCCTCTGATTCCTCAACGGAAGAATGAGGGCATCATGCATGCCCGACAGGGCGTTGTCAGGATTTGAGCGCGTGTACACAGAATAGATAGGAGGTCTCACGAAACTGAAATCTTTATGTTTCTTACTGTGGAAATCCGTCTTGGATCTGTCCACCCCCCGCAGCTGCTGTAAAGCTCTGGTTCCAGGTGTTTCCAACCCGACACACGTCAGTGCCCCCTACACCTCCCGGGGGCCCTGGAGCATGACCATGGATGCACGGGAAACCTCCTGTCCCTGTTGCTGCTGAGTTCCCTGGTGCACCTGCTTGTTTTCCGGGCAGAGGCCAGGAAATGGCATTCCCCACAAGCGAAAGCGTATGTCCAGGGGAAGACAAGGGGGCAGAAGGGTGTGATCCCAGCAGGGGAACATCCACAGGGCTCTTTCCATTGTTCCCAAGGTCCAGGCTTCCAGGTCGAGCGGGCAGGAGTGAGGCTGTCTTCAGACAGGAGGCCTCGCTCCCAGACCATGGTATCTGGCTGCAGCCGCACCTAAACAGCTGTGTAGACATTATAAATCTCTCTCCTGGAGATGAGGCGCAGAGGCTCTCGACGTGTCCTGCTAATGGCAAATCTGTCAGCGCCCACAGCACAAGCTTTGGACGCTGAAAGCATCAAGGTGAGACTGTCTGCCTCCCTCAAGCCTGTTAATTGTACCTGCAATCTATTGCCCTCCAAATGTGGAAGGCTGTCTCTTTCTATTTTAACTGCAAAGGAGGCTGTGCTCCAACTCCAATCTAAGTGCCCCTGAACCTGAGCTCTGACCTGAGTTCGGAGGCCGGGAAGTCAGAAAAACTCTCTGCCCGGAGGAATCCCCCTTGGGCAAGACACGGGGTGATTTGGATGAGTTTAGGCCAGACGGTGTCCCCTCGGGTACTGTGGAGGTCTGCATGGCTTTTGTTTGGGAGCCTGTTTGCTTTTGGGTGGAATTTTGTCTTTAAATCTTCGCTTTTCAAGGGGGAAAAAAAGGGGGGTCATTTGCTTTATTTTGAATGTGAAATCAGAGGTTCGGGTCCCGAATTTATCACCCCATAGATGTATGACTTTGAACAATCCTTTCATCTTTTTTAGATTCCTCACTGTAGAAAGATGATTATCAAATCTTTCTTCCCAGCTAGAGACGGGGATGAAATGAGATATTCGATGGCCATCCATCAGAGTTTTAGTTGGAAACAACCTGTGGATTGCTGATAAATCAACTCTCCAGAAACAGAGAACTCTGGTTTATTGCACAGGCCAATTTCCGTGGTGTAAATACGCCCGTGGTGGCTGATTTTAAGGCACCCACATGACATCACAAGAATGAGGATCCGGAAAGGGCGGTGAACAACCGGTACTCCTGGGCTGACGTGAGCTGGCTTCAGCACGTCCCCGAAGACAACAGCCACTGTTTGATTTTATCAGCAAGCAAATGTACCCAAAAGATAGGGCGGAGCTTGCGGAATTTCCAGTTGGCAACTCTGACTTGGGAGTCTGTGTAGCCAGGAGTTATGCCCCGAAATCACCCCAGAAACAATCCGATAGTGAAGACGCTGCCGCTGTCCCCTCTGGCACAGATACAGTAATAGGCTCCGTCGTCACCAACAATTCTGGACACCGGCCAACGCCACTAAAGCTACAGACACTGGCGTCCCTGAAAGCCACCTGGCAGCAGCCCCCACCCTCGCGAGCACGAAGAAGGCAAGTGAGGGTGTAGGTCTGGTTCCCTCCAACCAATAGCTTCCCACTTCATCTAGGAAGTTGCATGTGATTGGTCGAGCAAAGTCACATGTCTGTGCCCCAGCCGCGAGGGAGAAAGGGCGTCGGTATTTGTTCCCTGTAGCAGCGATAACAAATTAGCAGCAACCTGATGGTTTAAAACGAGGGAAATTGACTTGTAGTTCGGGGGGCCTGAAGTTCAAAATCTAAATGGCGGCAGGGCTGCCCTTCCTCTGAAGGTTCTAGGAAGGAAGGGATTCTTCTTACAGCCACTCCAATCTCTCCGTCTTCACTCGGCCTTCTCTTCTCTTCCTCTGTGTCTCTCCTATGTGTGTCTCTTATAGAAACACTGATTGGATTTAGGGCCCATCTGGATCATCCAGGGAGAGCTCACCCTGAGATCCTTAACTTAATCACACCAGCAAAGATTCTTTTACCGAGTAAGGTCACATTCACAGGTTCTGGGGTTTAGGACATGGGCATATCTTTCGGGGGCCACCGTTCAGCCCATTATAGTGGGTAGCTGTCTGGACGTCCGGCCTCTGTAGCCAGCAGTAGGCTTTGCTTCACTGGAGGGCAAGTTCCTCAATTACAAGGAGGAAGTTCGGAGGCTGGGAAGTCAGAAAAACGTCCCGCCTCTTCTAGAACCGGGGTCGCAAATGTTTTTGGTAAATGGTCAGACAGCAAATATTTTTTGCTTTGGGGTCATATGGTCACAGCAACTCATCTCTGCTGTTAGAGCATAGACAGAGCTGTAGACATTTTGTAAACAAATGGGGGTGGCTGTGTTCCAATAAAACTTTATTTACAAAAGCAGGCATCTGTCCAGATTTGTCCCGAGGGCTGTAGATTGCTGACCCTGGTTCTAGAACACGACGAAACCCAGCATGATGAGGGGCGAACGGCACCCCGTTAGGGGCGAATGACAGGTAACCCAGATGTCTATTCCCAGGGTAGTAAAACATCACAAGAAGCTGTATCTGAACTGGGGGTGGGGGTGGGGGAGGGAGGGAACAGGCAATGTGGTACTTGTAGTAAAAAACACATCAGTTTTGAATGCTGACAGATCTGGGTCCAAGACTCAGCCCCTCAGTGAGCCAATAAGGCACCAGGGCCAGCGCCCTCACCTCTCGGAGCCTCAACTTTTTCATCCGTACAATGGGGAGTGTTAGATCCATCCCGCGATTGTGAGGATTAAATGAGATAATATTTCTAAAAACATGGCACCTAGTGAACGCCCGGTAAACCAACGCTCAATCGAATTTTTGAAAATCAACACACCCGAACATACATAATGAAGTAAGTGTGATCCTTCAAAGGAGGCCTCTGGGAGGCCAGCCAGGCTGCTGGGCACGACACGTTTTGGGCACCAGCTGCTGCTTAGCCTTTGACGCCTTGGCAGTTTCCTCAGACTGTCCTCCGTGGCGGCAGGTCTTCCTTCTTGGAGACTGGACTTGATTTCTGGACAGAGCCCAAAGCTAAATGGAGCCAGGTCTGATGAACAAGGTAGAAGATGAAGCTGGCTGGGATCGCTTTGGGTGATAAAGACCCATGATTGCAAAATAACGAGCAGGGGTTACTTGTGTGGCTTGGAACCTGGCTCTGAAGGAGATCCCCAGAGAGGACTTCCAATAGTGCTCTGAGCACCGGTGGCCCGGTGGGAATAAGCGAAGGGCCGATTATGGCAGGGGAAACACCTTTTTGGAAGGGCAAGATCTGGGGTGTTTGTGGTCTTTTTATGTTATAGTCATACCTTACAGGATTTGTTTCTTCATTCACTCATTCATTCATTCATTCATCCCTAGCTCCAAGCTTGTAGTCGGAAACAGATACAATTCCAACAAAGAAGCATCTAGGGGCACCTGAGCGGCTTCAGTCGCTTAAGCGTTAGACTCTTGGTTTTGGCTCAGGTCATGATCTCACAGTTCATGAGATCGAGCCCTACTGTGGGCTCTGCGCTGACAGTGTGGAGCCTGCTCGGGATTCTCCTTTCCCTCTCTTTCTGCACACCCCCCTCAAAATAAATACATAAACATTAAAAAAAAAGAAGAAGAAACATCTGTGCCATGGTGGACTAGGCAAATGGGGCCTCGAGCGCTGTGCAGTGTGCAACCTGTACAATGGTATGTGTCAGCCTTACTTTATGGGAGAAAAAAAATAAGGATATGAGTTACATTCATAGGGCCAGGGAGGCATGTGAGCTGGATCATTAGGGAGTGAAGGGATTTTCAAGGCACACGGGGTGGGGGAAGGGAACATCAGACTCAGGCACAGAGTGTACCAAAGCACAGAAAAGAGTATGTGCAGTGAGGAAGTATGGCCAGTGGCTACCGAGACATCTGGCGGATTTGGGGAGGAGGCAGGCAGGCTGGGGGCAGCGAGGCTGAGGGGACTGAGTCAAGATCTCCCAGGGGGCTGCTGGGGGAGTCGGAGAGGTCCACGAATGTCAGACATTCCATTCCTCTGAGTTGGCCTCCCAGCCTCTGCCCCAGGGAGAGATTCGAGAAAGAACACCGGCCTCGGTGCGGCACACGTCTGGATCCCAGCTCTGTGGCCTGTAAGCTGTGTGTCGTCCCTCCAGTCACTTAACCTCTCTGAGCAGGAGTTTCCTAACTGCAAAATGGAGGTCCCAGTAGTGTCTACTGCTGGGGGGGGGGGTGGGGGGCGGGGGAGGAGGCGGGGGGGGGGGATTTGGCAAGATACAGAGTCAGAGACCTAGTAGGTCTGGTCTCTGTCAACCTCCCATGAGGATGACAACCATGAAACCAACCATGAGGAAGACAGCACCAGTCCCCGGTAGGGAGAGTAAGCAGGTGATTATTCTCACTTCCCAAAGTCCCTGGAAAGTTGGCCTCGGTCTCCACTTTGCCCTCCTTAGCATTAGCATCAGAGAGCACTTTCCCTGCGTTTAGCACCGCCCTGCTTCCTCAGAGGTCTTTTAAAATGCAAATCTGCCCCCTTGGTCCCCGAGCCTCAGGTAAACCGGTCAATGACTTTTGTCAGCATATTCCATTTACCCTGGAGCGGAAGGGTGGGGCGCAGAGAAGTGCGGAAGGGAGGAGGTGGGGGCTCACTTACGTCCCCCCTGGAGACATAGAGGAGAAGCTCCTGGGCCTGAAATCACAAGGATGAAAGTTAAGATCCCCAAGGGCGTACCAAATTCCCCAGCGCACGGGGGTGTGGCGTGGGGTCCAGCGGACGTCCCTCGTTTTCACTGGGTCTGTTCTGTGTGCAGGGCTGGCTCTGGAAGCAAGACTGGGACTCAGGCCCTGCCCTCGGGGGACAAACAGTCTGGCTGGAACACCCACCGTAAACAGATAAGTAAGGCACCGAGGGCAAGGTGGTGTCGTCATCGTTGTGTCCTGATGGCCACCTGTTACTGAGCATTTACCCCGAGACAGGTCACATGCTGAGAACCTTGTTACCTGTTATTTCTAACTGCGGGTGGCTGTTAGTAACCGCTTTTTTGCAGGTGAGCAAACTGAGGCTCAGATCGACCACAACGTGCATTGCTCGGGGTCAGAAAGCCGGAAAGTGGTAGGGACTCCGACACCCAAGTTCTCGGCCAGAACTGGAAGATCAGCCCACGTGTCTGAGCTCCAGAGAGGGGCTCCCTTTCTGCGTTTGGGTCTCACGTGGGAGAGAGACACGACGAAAAAAAGAGAGAACTGCAAATTTGAAGTAGCAAAGTATAAAAAGATGTACGAAACAAAGCCTCCTTTTAGGTGCAAAATGTGGAAGAATGCAAATCTCTCCGGTTTTAAAAAGGACATCTGTAACTGTATCATTTCAGAGCCAAGTGGGGCCCGAGTGAAATTTAAATGGTGGTAAACAATTGCCCTGCGTTCGTGACATTTTAATGGATAAAGAGACACGCTCCCCATCCCCTTTCAGGGGTTTGCTTGGATTGTTTGAGTTTTAAGTGATGTAAAGATCCTCAAGAATAAACTCCTTGTAAAACTGCGACCTCCGGGGCCCACGGGCGGCTCGGTTGGTTAAGTGCCCCACTTTGGCTCAGGTATGATCTCATGGTTCGTGGGTTCGAGCCCCACACTGGGCTCTGCACCAAGGGGAGTCTGCTAAGCATTCTCTCTGCCCCTCCCTTGCTTGTGCTCTTTCTCTTTCTCAATAAATAAATGAAAACTCTTAAAAAAAATTGAAAACTGCGACCTCCCTTAGGACCGTTTGTGCACGCGAAAAAGAATACGTAACCCGTGTAAATTACAGGTCCCTGCGTGGCTTCTTTATGGACCTAGTTGCGTGCAACTTTAGCTCTCAAATTGCATTTCTCTACAAAGTCCTCCTCCCCACCTTTGCACGTCTGGGTTCAGTGGGATCCTACGGAGTCTAGTCAGAGACTAAAGATCTGTCTTGGGGGAGAAAGAGAAGAAGATGAGAAGCACCACATCGGTGGGCTGTAGAGTTCTAGCTCGTGGCTGCCCCCAGGTCTTGCCCTTTGGCACTCTCTCTGTGCCCCACCGCACCTTGTGGATAAGCATTCCCAGCAGGGGGTAGTTCCCAACGCACCCACCGCCTACCCTAGGCTGTCCCCTCTGCCTGGCTTGCCCATGTGCCCCTTTAGGAGTCGGCTCCGGCGCTGTCCCCGTCTGTCCATGTCCCTTCCCTAGTGCCCACCCCCCATCCTTCTTCTGCATTCCACCCCCAGCACACCTGCTCCCGTGACAATGACCTGCAAAGCTTTGCGTATAGGGTCACTTTTATCTGTAGGCAGTGAGTTCCCAGAGGGTAAGGACCAACTCACTTTCATTCCCCCTATCCTCAGCACTGAGCCCCACATACATAGTAGGTCCTCAATAAATACCACCACACAGTAGGCGCCTAGGAAAGGCTTTTGGGAATTGCACTGAATTAAAAAGGAGAGCAAGAGGGAAACATTCCAAGCACAGGGACGGCTATTCCTGTGGGAAAGGCAGCTTGCCCAGCCCTTCCTTTCAGCAGTCTTGCACGTTCTGGGCAAGTAAGCAGGTACGCTTGGTGCGCTCGGTCCCCACCTGGGCTCCGCTGCTTCCGAAGACGGCTGAGGAAATTATTCCTATCTCACGTGCTCTTTTGCAACGAATGCTGCCCCTGTTCCCATCCAAAGCCCGGGTTACGTATCCTGTGCTTGAGTCTGGGCCGGCCCTCTGCCTTGCCCTGAACAAGGCCAAACCGAGGCTGGTCAACTTCTAGGCTTCGGCCCCAAGAGGTCTTGCAGCTTCTTTTTTTTTTTTTTTTTTTTCCTTCACTTTCTTGACACTCAGCCACCATGTAAAGAAGCCCAAGCAATCCTGCTGGAAAGGCCACGCGGAGGAAAACCAAACACCCCTGCTGGTGGCCAACACCAACTACCAGACATGGGAGTGGGAGCCATCTTGGATTCTGCAGCCCCAGCCAAGGTCCCGGGCGGGGCACAGCCACACATGTGAGTCCAGCCAGCACTCCGTGAGACCAAAGAACTGCCCGCCTGGGGTCCCCCTGCCGACCTGAATTCCCGACCCACAGAATCAGGAGCAATAAAATGGTTACTCTTTCAAGCCACTGTGGTTTGGGGTAGTCTGTTACACAGCAAGAGATAACAAATACGTCGACTTTCTCCGTGTGAGCGAAAATTTGGGGGAGGGGGTATCTGCGGCTTTTGATCTGCGAGGTGGGAGACGGTATACTAGAATTCAAGCTTCGCTGTTTTGTTTTGTTTTTTTTAATTTTTTGTTTCAACTTTTTTTTATTTATTTTTGGGACAGAGAGAGACAGAGCATGAACGGGCGAGGGGCAGAGAGAGAGGGAGACACAGAATCGGAAACAGGCTCCAGGCTCCGAGCCATCAGCCCAGAGCCCGACGCGGGGCTCGAACTCACGCGAGATCACGCGAGATCTCGCGAGATCTCGCGAGATCGTGACCTGGCTGAAGTCGGACGCTTAACCGACTGCGCCACCCAGGCGCCCCAAGCTTCGCTGTTTTTAAGTGTCCCTTTGTTTTTCGTTTTAAAATATTGCAGGGTCCCTCAATGCAGCGATCAAAGATGGCATCACCAGAATGGGCAACATGACGGTATACACCAGCCATCTGATCAGGATAGGTTGGGAAGCATGAAACACGTTTCTGCCACGGTCCAGCTGAATGTACATAACCTGAACACAATCACAAAGAAACATCGGACAAACCCAGGCTGAGGGACATTCTATAAAATAACAGACCCGTTCTGTGAAAAAAAAAAAAAAAAACGTCAATGTCCTGAAAGACAAAGAAAGACCAAGGAAATGTTCTAGATTATAAGAAGCTAAAGAGACACAACGGCTGAATGCCATCTGTGACCCAGAGTTTCCTTTTGTTTATAAAGGACGTTGTAGGGACAAATGATGAGACCTGGAGAAAGTCTGCAGATCAGATAATAGGACTGTAGTGGTGCAGGGATGCCTGGGTGGCTCAGTCAGTTAAGCGTCCGACTTCGGCTCAAGTTCATGATCTCACAGCTCATGAGTTCAAGCCCTGCGTCGAGCTCTGTGATGACAGCTCAGAGCCTGGAGCCTGCTTCAGATTCTGTGTCTCCCTCTCTCTGACCCTCCCCCGTTCATGCTCTGTCTCTCTCTGTCTCAAAAATAAATTAAAAAAAAATTTTTTTTTAATAAAAAAATAAAATAAAATAAAAATTAAAAAAAAAGAAAGAAAGATGTGTTGGGGCACCTGGGTGGCTCAGTCAGTTGAGCGTCCGACTTCATCTCTGGTCATGATCTCCCAATTCACGAGTTCGAGCCCCGTGTCGGGCTCTGTGTGGACAGCTCAGAGCCTGGAGCCTGCTTCGGGTTCTGTGTCTCCCTCTCTCTCTGCCCCTCTCCCTCCCCAGCTGGTGCTCTGTCTCTCTCTCTCTCTCTCTCTCAAAAACAAATAAAAACATTAAAAAAAATTTTAGAAAGAAAGATGTGTTATGTTTGCACCTTACTGGGGAACAGCTCTGAAAAAAGAACGTACACGTTTTCTCTTCTATATGTCCATATCTACAGAGAGAGAAAGGGACCAGGGTGAAACGCAGGTGGCCAAAGCATTCACATTTGGGGAATCTGGGTAGGGAGTGTGTGGGAATTCTTTGTACTGTTCTTGCAACTTCTCTGTAAGTCTGATGTTATTTTTAAATAAAAAAGAATTTTTTAAGTTTATTTATTTATTTTGAGAAAGAGAGAGAGAGAGAGAGAGAGAGAGAGAGAGAGATGCATGAGTGGGGGAGGGACAGAGAGAGAGGGAGAGAGAGAGGGAATCCCAAGCAGGCTCCACACTGTCAGCATGGAGCCCGATGCGGGGCTCGGTCTCACGAACCATGAGATCACGACCTGAGCGGAAATCAAGAGTCAGAGGCTTAACCAACTGAGTCACCGAGGTGCCCCTGAGTTTTTTTTTTTCAAAGGCAGAAGGAGATTCTGGTGTTTGCATGGATGCCCCTAAAGAGGAAAAAACTATCCACTTTGGGGGCAGGACTCTCCCTGGAAATCCCTGACACAGAGAGCTGACTTTTGCCCCTTTCTGGTCTCCCTCTGGTGGCACACGTGTGACAGGGAACCGCTCTGTGTCCCACAGGCCGCCTGGCATCTGGCAATGATCAGGAGCTTCCACTGAAGTCACCACCTCCGTCCCCATTCACGTCCAGCCTTCTCCCAAGGCAAGGCCAGGTTCTGGATTTTTCACAACGACAGTCCTTCCCCGGAGATCTCCGGCGCACTTTGCCAAGGGCTCAGCTACAAGTCTGTCTTCCCTGTTCACCTGAATTTGGGGGATTCCCATTTAGAGGCCACAAGCACAGGATAATGGAGTTGAGGGGCTAGAGGAGCCCCTCTCTGGTAACGAACATCGCTGAGAGCACACCGCTGGGGCCGTTTCACTGTTTTATCTGCCTCGGCCAGTGACCAGGGGCGAGAGAGGAGAGGACGTATGTGCCCAAAGGAATGGCACGGGCGGTGTTGACCAGATCAGGGCCACCCAAGGCCCCCAGGCTCAGCGATGCCAACCATGCATGTTTCTGGGCAGAGCTTCTGGAGGGGAGCAGGCTGGGCCAGAAGAAGCCGGGAGTTTGGGATCCAAGAGACCCAGGAGGGCAGTCCCTGACTTGCTACATCCTGGCTAGGTGGTACCAGCTGGGAGACTTCCGCCGGCGCCCGGTTTAAGGCCCCCACCCACAGCGGAAATGATCAAACGCATCCGAGATATGCATGAAGTGTTAGGAAAGTGCCCGGCACAAAGTGGACCCATCCACAAAATCAGCGCTTCAGTTCCACACACGTTTACTGCGCACCGACTCCGAGCCACGCACAGCGGAGGGTGAGCTCTTCCTCCCCTGTCCCCGAGAGGGGGCACAAGGCCTTCCCCTCTGCCCTCCTCCACCCTGTTCTTCCCCCTCTCCGATGACAACACCATGACCGCAGCCCAGGTGCTAGACCACCGGAGTTCAAATCTGAGCCTTGCCTCTGAGCGACTGAGGTTAAGTTAGCCCACCCATGTATCCCTTGGTTTCCCCCCCAGAAATGGATATAGTGATCACCTCCACCTCTTAGATGGCTGTGGGGTCAGCTGAGTCCATCCATGCCGAAGAATAGTAACAAGGAATGCCTAAGAAGCAGTAACTACATGCCAGACACAGGTCTGCACTGTTTTCTAGTATAACCCCCATTTTATAGATGAAAACAAGGAGGCGCAGAGAGACTGCGTAATTTGCCCAAGATCACAGACGGAACAGGAGGCAGAGCTGAAATCCGACTCAGAAGTCTGTGTATTCTTAACCCCTGAGTTCTAATGCCAAGGGCATACAGTGAATGCTCAGTTCATGTTTGCCGTTAGTAATCCCAGCCAGGGCCAGTTTCAGGGGGGGGGGGTCCGACCCGGGCAGTTACAACAGAGCCTGGCACTTAGAAGGGTTATCTTGTTGGGGCGTCTGGGTGGCTCAGTCGGTGAAGCGTCCGACTTCGGCTCAGGTCATGATCTCACAGTTCGTGGGTTCGAGCCCCGCGTCGGGCTCTGTGCTGACAGCTCGGAGCCTGGAGCCTGCTTCGGATTCTGTGTCTCCTTCTCTCTCCGCCCCTCCCCATCTTGTGCTGTGTCTCAGTCTCTCAAAAATAAATCAATGCGATAAAAACAATTTTAACAGAAGGGTAATGCTTGTTAATGCTCTGCTGTCACCGTCTTGAAATGCTTGGTAATTTTCATAAGGGGCCCCACATTTTCATTTTGCACCGGGGCCCGAAAATTCCATGGCTGGTGTTGCTCAGCACCTTAAAGGGGCAATCACTTATTTCTCTCTCGTCCTCCTTCCCTAGACCGACCGCGAGCTCCTCCAGATCTAAGATGCGGTATCAGTCAAGGGCAGAACCTGGTGCATAGCATGAGCTGATCAAACGTCCAGGATCTAAGATACCTTCTCTCTCCCTCCCTCCTGGTCCATGCCCAGCAGGTAGCAGGTGCTCACACTCCTGCCAGGAGGCCGAGAGGTGGCCACAGCTCTTGGCCCTGCCCCCACTTCCCTTCAACACCCCAAGGATAGCTTCCGGCCCAGGGAGCCTCAAGGACGCCTGCTGGAGAAGCAGTCTCTCCTGAAGCGTGTAGGAACTCTGGCTGGTGGCCACCAGGTCTTTCCAGAAAGGTGGGGAGAGAGAGGTACAGCCCGGAGACGCTGCGGCTCGCTGCATCTGGGGGAATCCCAGCCAGGCCTGAAAGACCCTAATAAACAGCTAATTATGATGCTGACTGTGTACACAGGGGCAGGGAGACAGGGGCAGGGAGACCCAGCGTAACGCGTAATTACAGCCGTTGGAGCCCGAGCCCGGGCGGGGTTTTCTCCTGCCCGGGTTGATGCAGAATCCAAAGTGCAGGCGTGTGGCCAGGGCACAAATGTGAACAAGACCCTCCCTCAGGGCAGCACGATTCAGTCCAAAGGTTCAAGTGCGGCGGTTACGATGATTAGAAGAATTCTTTTTCCCCTTTATATAGGGAGCAGGTGCAGGGGATGAGGGCGGGGAGAGCGAACGTTTGTTCAGCTCATGCCATGCACCAGGCTCTGCCCTTGACTGATACCATAGAGAGGGTTCAGGGGCCAGGCAGGAGGTGGGCTTGGGCGTTTCTGGGATTTGGAGTTGGATGTCACTCCTCTCCCCCCCGCCCCCTAAACATTTCTGCTTACTGATATTTTAAAAAGCCAAGGTGAAATTCACATGACGTAAAAATTGTCTGCGTTGGGGCGCCCCGGTGGCTCAGTCGGTGAAGCGTCCGACTTCAGCTCAGGTCGTGATCTCGCTGTTCGTGGGTTCGAGCCCCGTGTCGGGCTCTGTGCTGACAGCTCGGAGCCTGGAGCCTGCTTCAGATTCTGGGTCTCCCTGTCTCTCTCTGCCCCTTCCCCGCTCATGCTCTGTCTCCCTCTGTCTCTCACTAATAAATAAACAGTAAAAAAATTAACTGTGTTAACGTGTACAATCCAGTGACAGTACACTCATAATCTTGGGCAATCACCACCTCTATCTACATTTCTAAAATATTTTGTTTACCCCAAAAGAAATCCCCGGACCTGCTACTCACGTATCAACTCTCCCTGCCACCCCCACCATGGCCTTCCTCCTTCCAACCAGCCCCTGGCAACCACTAATGTGCTTTCTGTCTCTATGGATTTACTGATTCTGGACATCACAAATCAATGGAATCACAGTATATTTGACCTTTGGGGACTGGCGTCTTTCATTTAGCCTCATGTTTCTGAGGTTCATTCACATGGTGACATGTAATGATACTTTGTTCTTTTTTACTGCCACGTACTATTCCGTGTCTGGATATGCGCTTAGTCAATCCATTTATCCACTGATGGACATCGGGTTGTTTCCACTTTCGGGCTCTTATAAATAATGCTCTGAACATTTGCGTACAGGTTTTTGTGTGGACGTGTTTTCAACTCTCTTGGGTAGAGACACCTGGAAACTGGATTGCTGGGTCAGAGGGCAATTCTCTATTGAACTTTCTCCTGTTTTCCACACCGGCTGCGCATTTGACATCCCCAGCAGCAATGCCCAAGGGCTCCGATTCCCCCATATCTTTGCTAATATATTTTTTTCTTTCTTTCCTTCTCACGCATGGCCAAGGTAAGCCTCTGTCTGCCACTGGGGCTCAAACACAGAACCGCGTGTTTAGGACTTGCGGGAAAGCCCTGTGACAGCCAGCGTGCAGGGGGAGTTATGCACACCCCTTCCCCGAAAGAATTCATCACATTGGAAGAGCCAGAGAGGAAGAGTGGCTCCAGGCTGCACCCATCCTAAAGGGGCCGGGTGATGATTTTGGTGTCACGAGCTCCCCCCTCCAGGTGGCCTGTGGGCGCCTGGGAGGGAATGGCTGTGTGTGACATGAGACAGAGCCTGGTCCCTAGGAGTCCAGGCAGCTTTGCCAGAGGGACGTAGCGTTTTACCAGCCCTGCGGGAGCACCGACAGCCTGGGTGGGCTGCCAGAGGGTGACACGGACAAAACGAGGGGCCACACAGGTACCAGGAGGTGGCAGAAAGGGGGTCAGCCCGTGAGAATAGTCACATGGCTTTTCCCACCCCCAGAGGGACCAAGAACTATAATCACATTATGCCACATATAACTGACTGTAAGTAATGCATTAACTCTATTGTATTGCTACGTGAGTAATAAACGCGATGCTTGCCGAGCGCTTCCTACGTGCCAGGCACTGTGCTGAACGCATCGTTTCATGAATTCCCAGGGCAACCCCAGGGCACAGGCATGATGACCTCCAAGGACGCTCGGAGAAATTAGGCGCTGTGCTCGCCTATTCAGGATGCTTTAGGCTGCAGTTATAACACAACTTAGACGGGCTCCAGTGGCCATAAACAATAAGAAAAGTCATTATCAGGGCACCTGGGTGGCTCAGCCAATTAAGTGGCCGACTCTTGACTTCGGCTCAGGTCATGATCTCGCAGCTCGTGGGTTCGAGCTCCGCGCTGGGCTCTGCGCTGACAGCACGGAGCCTGCTTGGGATTCTCCCTCTCTTTCCCTCTCTCTCTGTCTCTCCCCCGTTTGCTCTCTAGCTCCATGTCTCAAAATAAATAAAAATAAACTGTAAAACAATTTTTTTTTTAAAAGAAAAGCCATCATCTCACAGGATGAGAAACCCGAGGAAGGCACATTATAAGCGTGCAGCCCATAGCTGACTCGTTCCCGTCCCTGATCTGACATCCTTGGGGTTGACTTTGCCCCCATCAGCAGCATTCCCAGCATCCCATTCAGACACAACAATGACCATCCAGCCTCCCCTCAGCTGTGAGGAGAGCTTCCCAGGAGCCCCAGCAGACCTTCCTACGTGTCTCCTTGTCCGTCACTGGATCGCGTGGCCTCCAGTGAACCAATCTTGGGCGCTGGGAATGGGGGGGGGTCCCCTGCCTGGAGGTGTCATTTAGGTAGAATAGATAGTGAGGATGTGGGAGGGGTGGGGTCAGCCACGGCGAACAGAGCCAGAGTTTGAACCCAGAGCTGCCTTCCTCTTGGCCTCTCTGATGATTCAGAAAAGCACACCTCCGGCCCAGTCCTGCCCCCACTCCTGACTTCCTTTTCTACCACGGTTTCCAGCACCTGGGCATCGTCCGCCTTCGATTTTCCCTCGGCACCCCCGGCGTCCAGCCAACCAGTGACCCCACATGTCCATTCCAATCAGCCAGCCCAGCGCAGAGCCGGGCCAGAGAACTTTGCGTTCTGCTCCGGATCATGTGTCCACCCACATCAGCCTTCCCCGGCCGCCCGCAGGGCCGTGCGGCCTCTCAGAACTGCTCCTGTTCAGTCAGATACATCAAGCTGATCAGCAGTTCTGGGCCAGGGGCCGACGGGGCAAGGGCCTTTTGGATCGTCTGTCTGTCCACACGCATCAGCTGTTCCGGGCCCGCAACCTGGCTGGCGTGGCCCCAGCGGCGAAGAAGCCAGCGGGGCCGTGGAAGGCGGGACGCTGGGGCTGGGGCCGGGCATGGCAGGAAGTGGACAGTTGGTGGGGGGGGGGGGGTGCTGGAGGAGGGAGGGAGGAGTGACACAGGAAGAAGAAGGAGAGAGAGAGGGCACACGCAGAGCCTGAGGCAACAAAGCGACCTCGTCTCACCACTGTCTGTGTCCCCAGCACCTAACCGGGTGTCTGCTACAAAGCAGGGAACAGTTGGTTGAACTGGCCTGCAAGACAGGAGTGAGAGAAGGTGCCAGGAGGGAGGAGGGGAAGGAAGGGGAAAGAGATACAGAGAACAGAGCAACCGGCGGGGGGCAGGGAGTGGGGAAGACAGACAGCCCTGTCTGTTCCCTCCTAGCACAGTCCCTTCCACTGATGGCTCCACAGACCTTTAGTTCTCTGAACTGGAAGGGCAGAGAGGAGGCGGGTCGGAGGGCCGCGGTGGGGGCCCTGGGAGAGAGACTAGGGATGAGGCCCCAGGCCCAGAGGGGGAGAAAGGGGAGGGGAGGGAGAAGGACAGTGATCGGGAAAGGGCGGGGCCCAAAGGCAGGGGTGGAGGGACCAGCACAGGCAGGACCAACCAAGCCAAGGAAGTGGAAGCCAAGAGGGGCCAACACGGGAGCCGAGCAGGCTCATCCCTTTGATGAAAATGCACATTAGCAAACATGCTGGGATCTGACAAGTGCCAACAGGCCCATCGCGGAGTTAAAAAGTGCTACATCTGTCAGGGCTTCAAGGTTTAAGTCAGCACTTTCTTTCTTTTCACACTGGGATCCTGCAACTGTGGTCTCCCTGCACATCTCCTGCGAGCACGCAAGGCTTGTCACAGAGCCTGGGAGGGTCGGGGGGGGGGGTGGGGGCGGTGGGCAGGGAGGGAGGCGTGTGGCGGCCTCTTGCAGGTGTGTCCCAGGGGAGAGGGAGGGCACGGGAAAGCAGGGAAGGTTTTCAGCAGAGGCCAGGAGGACCCAAGCTGATGGACAGGATTGAACAGATGTCCCCAGGTTCGTGTCCGCCTGGAACCTCTGAATGTCACCTTATTTGGAAATGGGCAGATGTAATTAGGTAAAGCTGTTGAGATGAAGTCATCCTGTCTTCAGGCTGGGCGCTCAATCCAGCGACTGGTGTCTGATAAGAAAGGGAGACGCAGAGGGGCGCCTGGGTGGCGCAGTCGGTTAAGCGTCCGACTTCAGCCAGGTCACGATCTCGCGGTCCGGGAGTTCGAGCCCCGCGTCGGGCTCTGGGCTGATGGCTCAGAGCCTGGAGCCTGTTTCCGATTCTGTGTCTCCCTCTCTCTCTGCCCCTCCCCCGTTCATGCTCTGTCTCTCTCTGTCCCAAAAATAAATAAATGTTGAAAAAAAAAATTAAAAAAAAAAAAAAAAAAAAGAAAGGGAGACTCAGAGATGGAGAGAACAGCCAGAAAGAGGCAGGAATGGCAGTGAGGTGGCTATAAGCCCAGGAACCCAAGGGTGGTCTGGAGCCACCAGAAGCTAAGAGAGAGGCGTGGAGGAGACGTCCCCCGAAAACCTCTGGAAGGAACCGACCGGGCCGACACCCTGATTTTGGACATCTGGACTCCAGGACGTGGGAGAATAGTTTCTGTAGTTTTCAAGCCATCCAGTTTGCAGTCATCTCTTATGGAGCCCTAGCAGTCAACTCCAACCTCTGGCCTTGGGGCCCCATTCTGCCTGCTCCTGGGTGTGATGGGATGACGGCAGGACAGTTAGAAGTAGGAGAGGGTTCCAGGCCCTCCAACCTGGTCCCGTCACATCTCCAGAGCTGGACAGCAGCTCGTTTTCTCCACACTTGGGAGTCTTGTCTCTTGTCTGCTCTCCAGAACTCAGGTCCTTCCACCAGCAGGTGGAAGACAGGGCTCTATGCTGGGGGGGGGGGGGGGGGGGGGAGGGAGAGGGCTTTCGTCTGGCTGTGCACCCAGGGGCGAAGGGTGGGGGGCTCAGGAAGCCACCAGACCCCACAGACCCAGGCCTGGCTGCTGGAGACGGGCTGCCTCTCCTCACACATGGGCTATGGCCTCCGACAGTCCTGGGTTCAAATCCTGTGCCTTCTTAGGTGTGCCCATGACCTAAGTTTGGGTTGGTCTGGCCTTCTGGGCTTTGAGAGCCTCATCTATAAAACGAGAAAGAAAACACCTATCTCGTGTGGTCACTGGAAGTATTAAGGAAGAAAACGTAGGTGAAGAGCTTAGACAGGCCTTCATAAACGGTGATGATGATAAGGATAGAGATCTTTCTACGGCCATTTCTGTCTAGCCCTGAATGGTTACCGTGGGCCACAAAGAAAGATGGTGTCTGCCCTCTGGCAAAATTCGAAGGCTGGACACAAATGTGTGAAAGGATTAGGAACCCATAAAATACGTGGCAATAGCAAGAGACGGGACTGGTGCAGCCTGACTAGGGTCACGTCTCACAGGTGCCATGAAGGCAGCGCGTAGGGTAGGGTGACCGACTCTTCCGGGGTTGCCTGGGCCTTGCCCACGTTACACACTGGGAGCCCCACACCCCGGGCAAACTGGGATAGCTGGTCACCCTTCATGGAGGAGGCAACCTCCCCGAGGCCTCCAGGGAACCATTCATTCATTCATCTCTTCATTCCTTCACTCTCGAAACATTTATTGAGAGCTCACCGTAGGCCAGACACTTAGGCCCGGATGACACAGGACACAGCCCCTGCCCCCGTAGCATCCACATGCACACTTGCACGGCATTCTTGCATTCATTCGATAAGGCATTTAATGAGCACCTATTGTGTGCCAGGCAGTCTTCAGCACAGGAAAGCGAAAACAGATGACATCACTTCTGATCTCGAGGTGTTCACGTCTGGCTGGGGAGGGACAGGGGGCAGGCCGCTCCCTCCAGTGCGGGCAGGGCCTCTACAGCCCCCAGTAGGTGGAGAGGCAGAACAGACGCCTAAGCCACCCCAAAGCAGGGGCAGGGCATCTTCCGGAAAGGGGTGGTGCTGAGCTGACTCTAAAGGGGAGTGTTGGCAGGAGCCAGTCAGAGAAACAGGGAAGGGTGTTGGGGCAAAAGGATCAGCCTGAACACAGGGAGCCAGGCGA
Organism: Prionailurus viverrinus; assembly: GCF_022837055.1. Lineage (NCBI taxonomy): Eukaryota > Metazoa > Chordata > Mammalia > Carnivora > Felidae > Prionailurus > Prionailurus viverrinus. The sequence goes on from NC_062572.1 coordinate 13,553,950, forward strand.
GGTGCCCAGAGGCAATATAAGAATGGTGCTTGGGTGAGGAGAGGCACGGACCCAACGGCAGGGACAGCAGGGTCCAGATGAGGATGAGCAGGAAAAGGAGGGGAGGGAGGGAGTCTGGTTTGCAGAGGTGCAGAGGGAAGAGCTGGCAGGGCTTGTGGAAGGACTGAAGGGAGGTGTGTGGACCCTATGCCCACCGTGGCTGGCGGCGGGCAGGACCTACCGGGTGTTGGGGGAAGGTGCAGAAGAGGGAGGAGACACGGGCTCAGAACCAACCAACCATCGGAAGAAACAAGAAGAAAGAAAATCAGGCCATGCTGTCACTGGACAGACTGGACACCCTAAGCCCGGGCCCCAGCTTCTGGCTCTGAGCCTTCCTTCATGTTTGGGACAAGCATGCACCTTGTCCCCACTTGTCCTAGAATTGTTTCTGCACAATAAATAAACACTCATTGAGCATCTTGGAGCTGAGCTCTTTTGCTGAGAAAGCGAAACCAGATGTGCGAGGGAGAGAGACCTGGGGTGGGGGCTCACCTGGGGGCTCAAGGGGGCACGAGGGGTCAGGGAAGGTCTCCCTGAGGTGATGCTCAATGATCCAGAAGTGCTAGCCTTGGGAAGATTCGGGGAGAGGAGGAGTGTTTCAGGCAGAGGGAACAGTATGTGCAAATGCTCAGAGGCGGGAACAAACAGGCTACACGCAAGGAACAGAAGAGCCAGGTACGATGGAGTGGAGATCGGGGGTGGGGGAGGGAACGCGGGAGGTCACGAGGTACAGAAGCGGACCGGGGTCTGATCAGGCCTTGGCAGGGGCGACAAGTCAGTGAAATGGTCTCAATTTCATTGGACACCGAGGTTCAGAGAAACTAGCTGTTCACAACTTTTTCCTTTTACTTTATTTATTGGAGAGAGAGAGAGACAGGAGAGAGGGCATGAGTGGGGGAGGAGCAGAGAGTGAGGGAGGGAGAGAGAGTCCCCTGTGCCGTCAGCGAGGGGCCCAGTGCGGAGCTCAAACCCAAGAACCACGAGATCATGACCTCAGCCGAAACCAGGAGTCTGACACTTAACCGACTGGCCACCCAGGCACCCCCATTTCTAATTTCCTCTTGATCTGACCCTGCTTCCCCTTCCGGGGAGGTGAAGACAGCCGCTCGGCGGGCGTCAGAGAAGACGGTTCAAGGCTCTGCTGCTGTCCCAGAGGCCTGGCTCATCTCAGCAGTGGGCACTGCCCCCCGGAACCGGAGAGCCGGCCTACGCTCTGCTACGCAGCCCTTACGTCTGCCCCTTAATTTCCAGGCCTTTCCATTTCCTGATCTAGGAGAATTTTACAGACACGGGGTGTGTGGCTGACTGCAACAACCGTCTGTTGAATAAATGACCCCTCTGTCTTGACTTGCAGGTAGTTAAACTGCATGCTGAGAGCAAAGGTGAACCGGGGCTGGAGGGGGCGGGGTTTGCTTTCCCAATGACCTGCGTGCGGGCTGTCTTCCCTCTTGGGGGCTTCGATTTGTCATTGACAGAACATGACTAGCAATGTTTATTTAACTCCTTTGGTGTCTGGAACTGCTTAAGCAAAAATATTCGCTGTAATATTCGGTGTAAAAAAATATTCTCAAATTTCTTTGTGGGGGCCCCTCGCTTGCACCCCAATTCTCCAGGAAACCACCTCTCCCTGGCACCCCGTGTACCGTCTTTGGGCTTTGGGTGATACTAAATGCATCCTCCGGGTCCAGGGGTGCCATGTGACTCGGACTGGCCAACCAGAACACTGCATTCCTCTGATCGCTGGGCATGTGGCCCAGTCAGAACCACTGGAACCCAGTGATTTTTGGAACCCGGGAAAATGTGACAGGAGCTGCCAGAAGCCATTTCATGGAAATTGAGAATGGAAGCAATATGGAGTTCTCATGATACTTGCACACCTAGATCCAACAGTGCCTGAAGCCCACATATCCTCTAGACTTTTCAGTTCTGTGCATCAACAAATGCCTCATTTTGCCTAAACCAGCCTGAGTTGGGTTACTGCCTACTCGGGATCTAAACAGTCCTGATTTGATCACCACTAGACAAGCAGTCAGCAAATCGGGGCTTGTGGGCCAAATCCAATCCCCTGCCCGTATTTTTCCCTTCTTCTTTAAGAACTTTATTGAGATAGAAGTTGGGTAAATTTGTTCACCCATTTTAAGTGTAAAATATGATATGCTTTTGTGAATATAGGTAGTCACATAAGTGGCACTGAAAACCAATTATTGGAACACTTCTATTCACCCCTGAAATTTCCCTCAAGGCTTTTTTTTTTTTTTTTTTTTTTGCTTTCTCAGTAAACAAATGTTTACAATAAGCCTTATCGACGTATGATTCATATGCCCTGGGATTCATTCATTTAAAGTGTACATTTCAATGGCTTTTAGTATAGTCACGGATCTGTGCAACCATCACCACGATCAATTTTAGAACATTTTCATCATTTCAACGTTTATTTATTTTTTTGGGACAGAGAGAGACAGAGCACGAATGGGGGAGGGGCAGAGAGAGAGGGAGACACAGAATCGGAAACAGGCTCCAGGCTCTGAGCCATCAGCCCAGAGCCCGACGCGGGGCTCGAACTCACGGACCGCGAGATCGTGACCTGGCTGAAGTCGGACGCTTAACCGACTGCGCCACCCAGGCGCCCCACATTTTCATCATTTCAAAAAGAAACCCCATATCCTTCAGTTATCAACTCCCCCTTCCCCCAACCCTTGAATCTTCCCACTTTAGCCCTAATTAACCAGCCACCCACTTCCTGTCTCTACGGATTTGCTTATTCTGGACGCATCCAACAAAGGGAGCCGCACGACCTACGGTTTTTTTGTGTCTGGCTTCTTTCACTTAGCCTGATGTCTTCAAGGTTCGTCCACATTTTAGCAGGTGTCAGTACCGCATTCCTTCCCGCGTCTGGGTAACACCCCATGGTGTGGACAGACCACGTTTTGTTTATCCACTTATGGCTGGACGGACGTGGGGGTTGTTTCCACTTTTTTGCCTATTGCGAATAATGCCGCTATGACCATTCGTGTACAAGCTTTGGTGTGGGCATGTGCTTTCAGTTCTCTTGGGCAGATACATACGACTGGGATTGCTGGGTCACATGGCAACTCTACGTTCAACCCTGCGAGGACCTACTAGTCTGTTTTCCAAAGAGCTATTCGGTTTGGCGTTCCCATTAGCAGCATATGGAAATTCCGGTTTCTCCATATCTTCACCAACACTTGTTACTATTTGACTTTCCAGCTGTTATTTTTTTAAAAGTTTATTTATTTTTGAGAGGCAGAGAGAGGCGGAGCATGAGTGGGGGAGGGGCGAAGAGAGAGGGAGACACAAAATCTGAAGCAGGCTCCAGGCTCCCAGCACAGAGCCTGATGTGGGGCTCGAACCCACGAACCCAGAGAGCATGACCTGAGCCAACGCTGGACGCTTAACCCGCTGAGCCACTCAGGTGCCCCAATCTGACTTTTCGATTGGAGTCATCCTAGTGGATGTGAAGTGCCACCACCTGTTTTTGTAAATAAAGTTTTATTGGAACAGTCATGCTCGTTTGTCATTTACGTGTTGTCTATGGCTGTTTTGATGCTACTGTGGCCGAGTTGAGCAGCTGCGATAAAGATGATGTGACCCACAAAGCCTAAAATATTTCCTGTCTCACCCTTTACGGAAAAAAGTTTACCAACCCCTGATTAAGATTGATCCTCTCGTTTGTTATAAAAAGAAAATCAGGCCCAGAGACATTCTACTTCTATGTAGGGGCACACACAGCCAGGACAAGACGGGTGAATTGAATAAAGGCAGGTCAGTCAAGTGCTTAGCCCAGGGCCAGGCATCCATTAAATGTGACATTTCTCTAAAGTCCAGATGCACGGTCTAATGGTCCACCCCCTGTCCCCTGATGTCCCACACAGATGCCCTTCCTATTAACAGCCGAACCCAGCTGAGTTCGTAGGGAACTGAGCCTTGTTTACCCTGCTCTGGAGAAGCCCAAAGTGTGTGTCCTACATAAAAATCAGATTCCTGCGTCTGGAAGCATCGCTCAGCGTATAGAGAAGGTTCTCTCTTGTCTGCCATGGCCTCCTCTCCCTGCCATCCTGGGGGGTCTCTGGTATGCCGTCACTCTAGCTGGCCGGCTCTCACAGCTCTGCAGAGTTCTCACCTTCCTGGCCCCATGTCAGAGGGTCACCACCATTTGGGCAGCCACGGCGTCAGCCCTCCCCTCTGCCACATCCCACCCCGACCCCCACCCGCACTGTAGCTGTGCCTCCTGGCAGGGCAAGCTTCAGCGGTTGAGAACATGGGCTTTGTTTGAAAAAGTCAGGCAGGGTTGGGATCTGACCCTGGGACCTTGGGCGTGTCATTCGACCCCCCTTGGCCCCGGTTTGCTTATCTGCACAATGGGGACAGGTACACCTACCATTTAGGACTTCCCGGAGTGTTAAATGAGCTAAACATATGAGAAGCTGGAAGCATGGCGCCTGGAAGGGTTTCAGAAATGCGTCCTTCGGAAAGCGGGGGTAGGCAAGAGCGACTGTCTTGCAGCCACACTAAGTGCTTATGTGCATTCTTCTCTTTACGTTTATGGGCTCAGAGACGGGAAGTGAGATCCCCCAGGGCACTCAGTAATGGGGGCGCTGAACTCTGTACCTAGTTTCCTGTGCCACCTATGGGCCTCTGCATCCCCATCAGAATCCACGGCCGGGCTGACGATCTAGTGGCTCTCGTTCTGTTGTATGTCGAGTCCCAGCTCCCTCAAGGTCCACCTCCTGGGAGGGGAGTGGGGAGGATGGCCTCCTTGCCTGCCCATCTGGTCTCCTGACCAGCCGGCAGTGCCCACATCTGTCCCACAGGCTCCCCTCCCTCCTCCCTGCCTCTGCCCTTCCTGCTCTCCTTGCTGTGGCTGAAGAGTATCACCTGCTCCCTGCACAACTGACTCAGGGAGAGGGGGCTCGGGTCCCACAGGTGTTTCTGCTCCTGGCTAATTTGTGTTCACCAAGCTCCGGGCTGAGACCCCCATCCCTGCCATCTGGAAATGGCAGCTGGCGGACACTGTTGTGGCCAGGGTTCAGAAGGCTCACTCGGACTCAGCAAAAGTGACTCCTCTTTACAAGCCCCCCCAACGAAGTCAGCTGGCCAGAAAGAAATACTACAAAATGTGTGGGAAGACACCCCTGGTGGGAACCTAAATGTTGACAGTCACAGCCTGGAGCGGCTGTCCTCGCTTAGGGCCCTGTCACCTGCTCCCACTCTTCACCGTCGACCCCTTCTCTTCCTGCAGGTCTTGTCTAAAACATCACCTCCTCAGAGAGGCCCTCCTGGATTGCTCATCCAAGTAGCTTCCTCCCCCATTCTTCTCATCCTCATTTCCTTCTCATCCTCACCCAGATTACAACTCTATACACATTCCTGGTGACTTCTCTGCCGGGTTTTTGCAAGCGGCAGGGCCTGGGCCTGCGTCTCACCCATCTAGAAACCAGAATCTGCCAGCGCCTAGCACCTAGTAGGCGCTCAACGCATTTTTGGCGAATGAATGAAAACCTTTATCTGAGCGGTGAGGGAAACCCAGGAAGCCGCTCTTTGGCGGTGAGAACACACAGAGCCCGAGGGTCCTCCAGCGGAGAGCTGACTTCATTCCTCTGTCCCCGTCCTAACCTTGTCCAGAGGCTACACGCAGAGAACTGTGTACAACTATTTTCGCAGCTTTTCAGACTTCCGAACAAGCTGCCTTCCCAAGAAAACACATTACACAGAGCCTTCTTTCTCCCCCTCCTGCTCAGACGGCCAGTGTCCCAAGGAACAGCTCTTTGTTTACGATAATAAAGCAGGAGCCATGGCAACGCATTGTGATGTCATGGGAGTGTGAGGTCATAAATCCTTCCAGAGGAAGAATGGACACAGCGGACACAATGGATCCCGAGCTTCCCCTGGCCGGGCCGGGGCTGTTGCCAGATAAGTTCTTCTTATACCAGGTGGATCATTTCTTTTTCTTTTTTCCTTTCTTCCCCCTTTCCCACCTCACTCTTTTTTTGTTCGTCCTTGAAAAAAAAAGGGGGGGGGATTTAAATAAATAAAAAGTTTTAAAAGACTCTGAGTGGAAAGATTTCTCCCAGGAATTTCCTGTTGGCTAATGTCCAGTTCGCAGGGGATGCCAGCAATAATGCGAACAAGGCTTGCTCGTCCCGGACCTGCAGTGAGAAAGCTGCCCCAGTTTCCCGGTTTCATGGCTAAAATATGGCAAAGCCTTGGAGAGTTTCTGGGCTCTGGACCACGGGGTTTGGGAGGAGGTATTTCTCTTGCTCACTCTCCCCGTCTTGTCTTCTACTCAATCTTTCTTTTGCTCTTCCTCGATCTTATTATTTATTTTTATTTTTATTGTTTGCTAATCTCAATCCATCTGGCTCTCTTCGGTCTGGTTTTCTCTCTCTGTGTCTCTTCCCTGCTCTTAATTTGTGTCCTTCCATCTCGGGCTCCATCCCTTAGTATTATTAGCCTCTCTGTGTTGTTTGTTCTTTCTCGGTGGTTCTCCTGCTGAGTGTGTCTGTCTCTCCCAGTCTCTGTCTCAGTCAGCTTCATGGTTTTTGACTCACTGTCTCTCTTGCTCACTTTCCTCTCTTCCGCCCCCCCCCCCCCCCCCCATGCTCACGTCACTGAAACAAATCAACATTTCTGACTCGGAGGACTGGGCCTGGCGATCTGCGGGTGGCCAGGCATCCACGTTTCCAGGCTGGGGGCTCCAAGTGGCAAGTGGCACATCAATACGGGACATCTGCCCCCACGCGAGGAACCTGCTGGGTCTTTGATTCAGAGGTGCACGCAGCTGGAGCAAGTGTCACTGTGGCCTGCCGTCTGCCAGGGCCTGCCGATCTCTGGGTGACACGCTTCTCCCCGCCAGCACCTTCTGAGCCATGGACCCCCACCACCTAGCAGATCGGGAAGGGAAGATACCCATTTGGTGGGGGATGAAGTTCTGCCAGACTTTGGCCAGCCCAGGGCCACTGTCCTGTTCACAGCCCCCTCTGGCAAGCCCTATTATATTCTGCATCAGCCCCCGTATTTAACCCAAACCCAGATTTTTCCACCTCAGACCTATTGACACTGGGCTAGATAATTCTTTGTGGTGGGGTGGTGGGGACTGTCCTGCTCACTGCAGGACATTTAACACTATCCCTGGCCTCTACCCGCTAGATGACTGTAGCGCCTCTCCCTCCAAATTGTGACAACCAAAAACGTCTAGAGAGATTGCCAAACGTTCCCCTGGGGGATAAATCACCCCTGGTTGAGAACCACTGTGGCTCTAAACCATCTCTGCTCTCTTCCCTTTTACCCAAATCCTTCAATCTTATTCTCTCCCTTGCTAAAATCATCCATGGCTCCCTATTACTATTATTATCATAGCAAACATTTATATGGGGCTTCCTAAGTGCCAGGGACTAATTTCCTAGCACCTGTCTCATAGGCCCGTGGTAAAGCTGGTCATCACAAAGCTGGACCCCTTAGCCCAGAGCAGAGCGTCTGTTACTGCTATTATTATGATTGCATGTGGGACTCAGTTTCCCTAAGCTGTGCCCTTGCACGCATCTGCTTTTGCACAGGCCTTTCTCTCTTCCTGCGTCCACCTCGCCCCCTTTCTCCACTCGCCACCCTCCTCCTCGTCCTCCCCGGGACTTGGGTCCGATCTGATCGGTACTCCACACTTGCTTCAGGGCCTGGAGCACCCTCGGGCTCCTCCAGTGGAGGCTCCTATCTTTTTTCAGCAGTTCTGGTGGTGACCCCCCCGGGGCTAGCAGGGGGCTGAGGGCAGGGCGGGGCAGGGCGATGGCTGACTCATCTCGGTGTCCCCGTGACAGACGAGGTTGAGGCCTAGTGACCCCTGAAGGCTCTGAGGGGAGCGGGACAAGTACTTTCTGGGGGGACGCCTACCACGGGGACAGAGAGAAGCTCAAGGACCGCCCCGGGTTCCACCAGCCCAGCTCCAATTCCGCTCTCAGGGTCCCAGCCCGCTTGCTGCGGCCACTCTCTCTTACTGGCTCCAGGGGAGGCCGCCGTGGCCCAGGTCTGGCCAATCAGAGGAAGCCACGCCGCCCCGGCCACCGTTGTTGGCTCGTGGATGGGCACGTGACTTGGACGCGGTCCCGTGGCATTTTTTTGGAACAAAGTGGAGTTGAAGGCGGAGCGGGCGCTCCCCGCAGTCTTCAGGGCACCAGGAGGGGGAATGGAAACAGAGACAGGCAGGACTCAGAGGTGCCGCGGGAGGCCAGATGTCACTATTTGCGGCCCTAGGGCAGGTGATGCCTTAAGTTCCCACCTCGAACTCCGCTTCTGAGGCGAATAATTTGCCTGTTGCATTGACGCTGTTTGGAGTGACACCCCTGATTCCCAAACCGGTGGCCTCCGCCCTACAGTGCCTCCTCTCCTGCTCTTCCAAGTGGGCCTTCCCAGAGAGCCCTTCATGCTTCTGATCTGAGACACAAGAGCTCCAGAATTGATGAGGAATACCTGGAGGTCCCCTTTAGCTCTGCGCGCTGTTTGCCGCGCTCCCTCGGCAAACTCAAGGTGATACTTAGCACAGGAACTGAAAAACACGCCCACGGGTCCCCAGGGAGGAAGAGGGGACCCTGCCGAGTGGCTCCCGCCTCGGGGCCTGTCTGCTCGGTGTCAGATCGAGACACGGAGGCCTCCCAGCCCCGGGGGCGAGCTCGCCAGGCCCACACCTGGCGCATCTCCCTGCAAGGGTATGCACGCGGCGCTCCGACCCCCGACCGCAACCGCATTGTCTCCGGCCCTGCTCCCCACCCCGCCCCTGCAGCTCCAGAAGTGAGCTGTGGAGGATGGGGGCTCTGGCACAAAACTCGGTAATGTGCATGCCACTGCACCTTCTAGAATGAAGTACAGATGGGCAAATAAGTGTGTGCATGTGTATGCGAGCCGTGTGTGTGAAGTACCTGCACTGCACGCTGCGGATCACAGTTTCATACTAACAGCATGGTTTGATGCTTCAAGCACATGTGCGAGCGGGTGCGCGTGCGCGCGCGCGCGCGCACACACACACGCACACACACACACACACACCCCGCCCTTGTGTTAAGCACTTTTGAGACCGCCCCATGCAGGGTTCTGAAATCCTAAAATGGGGACAAACGTGGGGCGGGGTGCTGTTAGGTAGCGAGTGTTGGCAAAAGCCAAGAAGAGACAGTTCTTCACGGTACCCAAGGTGGCCTCCACGGTGTCCAAATGGAACGGCCCCCCAATATCTGGGGCTGTGGGAAGCACCCCACAGCCCAGCTACTCTCCACCCCTTCCCACCCTCGCGCCCAGATGGTGCCCGCGATATAATCGCCATATAACCCCCCTCAAGGCTGCGAGCCATGGAATAAATTTCAAGCCATGCTATAAACTGTGCTTTTGGATGTCATTGAGCGCTCCCGTGCCAATGACATCACTGTTTCCATGGCAACTAATATAATTAACATGAGAGAAAGTGCAAGGAGAAAGAGAAGGGAAAGAGGGAAAACACCAAGTTCAACCCCAAACAGAGCAAATTACACGGTGGGGGAAGGAGGGGGGCAGAGGGGCCTATAAAATGTTTTACTGCCACTTGTTAGAAAGGCCCGACATAACTCTGCTCATGGCTGCGGGGGTAATGAGATCATTTGCAAACTGTATCTCTCGCAAAATACAGAAAGGGCTTTGTCGCCTTCACAGTTTATGGAGTTGAAACAGAGAAGCCTGCTCCAGGTGAGGGAGCAGTAACATCACCTCCCTCCCTGTTCAACGTTCTCGTTAAGCCAGGATCTACTCCACCCAGGACCCAGAGGGACTTAAACAGACATGGTTTGGGCCCTCTGGGTGTTCACATCCCCGGACAGACGGTGGGGACGCACCGAAACATACCCAAGCGTGAAGGTGAAATGGGCCAATCCGTGAAGCTGTGGTGGGTGTGTGGGGTGAGGACATCTCGTATCCAGGTGGGGCACCACAGCATGTGAGTCCCCCGTGCATTATCTGGATGAAGCTTGGTCCTAGGGACCTCGGGTTTCACTCCCATTAAATAGATGAGCACATCAAGGTTCGGCAAGGAAAGAGCACTGGCCTGACTGGGCCTAGCCGAGCCCTCACCCCAGCTCCGTCTGACCCCTAGCCCAGCATTCTCTCTGTCTCAGGCTGTCCTCTGAGTATTCCACAGCCGTCAGCCAACTTTGCGTTGAGCTGACAGAAACCCCTAGTCCAACCCTGGCTTGCAAGCTTGCTTGCAGAGTCCGTTCAGTCATTCTTCCTCACTGTGCCTCAGTTTCCCCAGGTTTCCACTGCTTGACGACACTGAGCCGGAATGGCCTAGAAATGCTGTACCACCCAGGTCCGTGGATGGCCTCGAGTCAGGGCCAGCATGCCTCTCCCAGGGCTTTCCCTTTCCATCCCGCAGAGACGGGAATTTCCTCAGAGACACTTGGGGTGTAGTGTGGGGTGGGGACACTAGGAGCCGTGGGGGAAGGACTGGCTTTCAAATCTGTGGTGCCTGGTGCAAAATGAAAATATGGGCCTTTATTCAAAAGAGAGAAACTGGGCTGTTAAAAGTACTTAAGACGTAAAAGGCGTTTTCCTTTCTTCGGTGGCCTCCCTTTCCGGACCTGTCATGTTTTTATTTGCTACTGAATGTTGTGGTCGCTCAGGCATCAGGATACCTGGGGGGGAAGTGCAGACCCTCACGGGGGTCCAGGGCCCTGCCATGACTGGGCATCCACGCGTGCATGGCCTGCTGGCTGCCAGTCACAGGACCAACATGGGTGCCCTGGGCAGGGGCAGGGAAACTCCTCCTCGTAGGCCCACTTCCCCGATCCACGGAGGACTGGTGACCCCAGAGAAACTGCAGCCTCCACGCTGGAGTGCACCTGGTACCTGGGTGGGGAGGGGACAAGAGGCTCGCCCCCTCTCACTTGCCCACTGAATGTATCGTGGTGCTGCCAGCCTAGGATGCCGATGGCCCCCACTTGGTCCCCACCCTGAGATGCTACAAAACGTGCACGCCCACCCTAACTCTCCTCGCACCACCTGCAGGCCCCTGCCGGGGACAGAGGGGTGGCAAAAGTCACTGGGCAGGGCTGGGGATTTGGCAGAAGATCCATCCCGGGGAGACGGGGAGGCGGCAGGACATGCCCCAAGGTTGAGGTTCCAAGCCCCCCGTGCGTGTCGTGTTGTCCTATCAACCTCCCCTTACGAAACGAATCCAAAGATGAGATTATTAACAATTTTAAGATGGTGACAGCAGAGCATTAATCCCCAAGCGCAGGTCCTGCGTGATCACACCTGTCACCTGCCCAGGCAGCCAGCCCTTGTCAGCTGTGATTCGGTGTAGGATTTCATATGGTGCAAACAGAGAAAGATTCCCTACCTAGAAAGAATGTTCATTGTAAGTGATAAAACGATAACCCCCAGAGGGGCGCCTGGGTGGCTCAGTTGGTTAAGCGTCCGACTTTGGCTCAAGTCATGATCTCACGGTTCGTGGGTTTGAGCCCCGCGTTGGGCTCTGTGCTGACAGCTCGGAGCCTGGAGCCCGCTTCGGATTCTGTGTCTCCCTCTCTCTGTTCCTCCCCCGCCTGTGCTCTGTCTCTCAAAAATAAATTAACATTTAAAAAAGTTAAAAAAAAAAAAAAAGATAACCCCTAGAAGAAAACAGTCCCTTTACGATGGAGAAACCTGACTGACAGGACCTCAGCCAGGCGATGAAGGTCGACGCCAACAGAAGAGGTCAAGTGGATGGTATATACTCTTGGTGGTAAGAATGACAATGGACCTCTGTGGTCTTCCTCCCCCTACCTACGACCCCAGTCTCATGAGAAACACATTAGACACGTTCCAAGAGGAGGGCATCTTACAAAATACATGAACAGTACTTCTCGCAACTGCCAAGGTTATCCAATTGAGGGAGAGTCTGAGGAACCACCACAGACCAGAGAAGGCTAAGGAGACATAATGACAAAAGCATAACGTGGTTTCCTGGATAGGATGCTGAGACCAAAAAATAAATAAATAAATAAATAAATAAATAAATAAATAAATAAAATACAAATAAAAGGCATCAAGGAAAAGCTAAGGAAACTGAATAATAAAGTATGAGTTTTAGCTAATAATAGCGTATCAATATCGGGTCACTCATTGTGACAAATGTACTGTACTCACGTAAGGTGTTAATTATGGGGGAAACCGGGTGTGGGGTAGATGGGACCTCTCTGCATCTTCACAATTTTTCTGCAAATCTGAAATCGTTCTAAAAAATGAAATCTATGGGAAAAGAAGACACTCCCTCAAACCCCTCAAAATGGCCTCTGACCTGGTCCAAGACCTTCATGCTATAGATGAAGGCAGTATGACAAAGGGATCACAGTCATGGACCCTGGAGGCAGGAGCTCCAGGTTCAAATCCTGTCTCCGCCACTTCAGCAACTGACTTCCCCTCCTGGAGCCTCAGTTTCCTCATGTGTCCAAAGCAGGTGAGAATAACAGAATCCCAGGGTTGCTGTAGGCATCACAGTAGGAAGTTCAAGGAGCCTGGCCGGGCTGGTGATGCCTGCACCCAGGGATGGGGACCCATCTGAGGACACAAGGCAGGCAAGCCTTTTCCACCCACGTCAGGGCAACCCTGGGGCAGAACATGCCTCTGGAACATACCCACGCACACCAACGGCTGACATGATGGCCCCGCCGAGTAACGGCAACACTTGATTGGAGATGCGAGGGCTTACACCCAGCCGCTGGGCTGTGTGACCGGGCTTCAGAAAAGAGGGTGTGATCACACTCTCTCTATGACAAGGCCGCACTCAAACGGAAGCATGGACAAAGCCCGTCTGAGTGTGACAGGACTGAGAGAAACTTCCACTGGATTCCTTCGGAGTTTCTCAGCAGGGGGAGTTCCTCTCTCTCCTCCCCTTCCGTGAACTAGCCCTAATAATGGGGCTCGCCACCTAAGCTTCTTGCGAGGAGCAGAGGAGACAGCGCGTAGAGAACGGAGGCCGCTGGCCTGGCGCGAGGCAGGCACCCTGCAGATGTGGTCTATTATTTCCTGGGCTCCAACTAGGAGGTGTGCCAGGACCTGATGTTGATCAGATCTCAAACCGTGCGACTCATCCTCTAAGCCAGATCTTATCCTCCCCCCTTCACAGGGGAGGAAACTGAGGCTCAGAGAGCTCAGACACGGAGCAAGTGCAAAGAGAATGCACACCGGCCCACGGCCTGGGGCTTGCTATAGCGAAGGTCCAATGAAGGGTGATCCTAGCAAAACAGACCTAGTCCCTGATCTTGGACAGCACCCATTTCCCCCCAAGGAGGAGTGTTAATATACACCCGAGATCCCTCCCAGGCACCTCAGCCCAGACACCCACCTCTCAGGCCAAACACCAAAGCAGAAAGTAGAGCTCTGGCCTGGCCTTTGCCCGGGACCCAGCTTGCATGCCGAATGTCCTGAGTCCCGAGAAAATTGTCAGGCACACAATTTTGTTGGGCTGGTTGGTCAATCTACAGGCAGGCAGAATATGATGATTATCAGAATACAGTTATCGCTAGCATTCACGTAGCGCTCACTGTGTGCTTGGCATATATTATTAGCTCACTTAATCCTCACAACCAGCCAGTAAGGTGGGTTCTGTTATTATATGCCCATTTCACAGATGGAGAGACTGAGGGTCACAGAGGATAAATGACTTTGTCATGGTCAAATAGGGGGCATAAGCAGGCTGCACTCAGCAGCGTCCTTCCGGGGGATGGGCATCCTTTCCTAATTCCCACAGTGGCATTGTGGGGGCTAGTGGCAGCTCTGAGGAGACAGGGGATTCGAACTCAGATTTATGCTTCTCCAGAGACGGAACTCTTAAGCTACACTAACCAGATTACGCTGCAAGAAGGGAGCAACTCTACCTTCAGCATTTTCTATATCGAAACAACAGCAGGTCGAAACATTTCCTAAATCATATCCTCAGAGCCGCACAAGAAAGGGGAGCTATTCAAATCCAAGACGATAATTTTCCTTTGCGTGCACGGCATAAGGTCTGCCGTTGGGGGCATTTTGTGCAAAGTGTGCAAACACCACCAGCCACAAAAGTAAGGCTGGGAATCAGAGCCCGATATTGGCAGGGCTGGGCTGGGGGTGACTCACAGATGGCCATCTGAGAGGTGCTAAGGCACCACTTGCCCCCAGCCACCCCTCCTGCTGCCCTCCTGCTGGCCCATCGTGGCCTGAACTTCCCGTAGCTGACCTTAATGGGCCCAAAGGCAGCATGTGGCTGTCTCCTGCAGGCTGCTGTGAAAACTCGTGTTTCCCAGGAAGGACTCCAGCAGGCACCATCCGGGCGGGTGGCTGGGATTGTTTTAAAAAGCAATCCCACCCACATTCCAAATTCGGAACCTGGAGGCTGGCAAGTTGCACTTGGCCAGAGCATCGCACTTCCCTCGCCCTCCACCGGAAAGCACTTTGGGCAATTATAGGGCCCCAGACGGGTAGAAGGAATTGTTACTCCATTTGTTTGTTGGTTGGTGCCGCATTCCTTGGTCACGTGTCTCAGCTTTCCTGCCCTGTGTCCCAGACGGTAAGGTTGGGGAGGTTCTTACACATAGAATCTGCTTCACAAACGTTCAAGTCAACATGGGATTCGCGCCCATCCATTTCTCTAGGAGCTCTTCCCGCACCCCACTTTCCCACACATTTCCCCCATGGCCATGGGTCAGATCCCTGGCCCCTGGGAAACCTGGAGGACAAGGTCTGAGTGCACTTCACAAGGGCGCACTGGGGACGGGGGCAGGAAAGGATCTTTGGTGGGAGGGGGCAGAAGATGACCTTGCAGGATGGAGAGGAGGTTATAAAGTTGGGGCAAGGGGAGACACCCCCCCTCCCCACCCCACTGAATCCTGGCCAGGATGATTTTTCTCCGGGTTGCCTTGAGTGACCACCATAACATGGCAGGACCTCTACTGGGCACGGTAGGTGACATACCTTTCTCGGTAAGAGGACTAAATAACCATGCACGGAAAGCTTTAGCACCGGGCTCGATACATTTGTTGTTTGGGCTAAAAATGTATGCCCTAATTTATGTGAGAATGTGTCCACTCCTCTCTGGCGCTGACCTTCACCCACGAACATTTGCAAAGCCCCCAGGACCCATTATGCACCAGCTTCAGTAGGTAACATCCAGCTGCGGAAGGGGACTTAGCAACTGCTTACTGGTATCAGGTACTTTACCTGTGTTGCCTTGCTTAATACCCCAAGAATCCTAACAAGGAGACAGACCTATCCCTATTTTATGGATTCAGAAACTGCGGTGCTTAAGGGGCAGAGCTGTGATACCAGAGCCCATGGTTTCCTCTGTGGCACAAATCCCCTGCCTTTAAGAGGCTATGATCTACGGTGGAGCAGATAAATGAACACATGGGAGAAAAGAACAACGAGTCGGAGTCGGTGGGCCCAAATGAGCACCTGTATGGGCTCTGGGAGCCCAATGGGGGCAGATTTCCCTAAATGCAAGGAGTACTGTTGCAGGGGGCACTGCTAAGCAGACGTGGGAGGGTCTGATAGGAGTGAGTAGCCAGGACACAAAGAAAAAGCTGGGAGAATTCAGGTGCCAGTTAGTCTTGAGGGCAAGAGGTGAGAGAGTGAGGAACTTTTGATGGAGGACTGATTGCAAAGCCCTTACTAATGAACCCAACAAGCTCAAGGCTTTGTTCTGCAGGTGATGGGAAATCCTTGTTGGCTTTTAATGAAGAAAGTGATAAAAAAGCGGAGTCTTGGGAAAATCCGTCCAGTTGTACATCATTATAGTAATTACAAATACTTCTATTACTACCTTTCAGCATTGCATTTCTTTCTTTGTCAGGCACTGTGCTAAGCTGGTTAATGCCTTATTTTATTGCCCAAATGACACGTGGCGGGAGGTTTTATAATCACCTCTACTCTCCAGTGTCCATTCCTCCATTTCTAGCTGTTGAGATGGGTGAATATATTTTGCATATAGAATGGATGTGTATTGGGGGGTGAGCAGAGGGCAGGTGGGTTTAATAGTGTCCCCACCCCCACCACCAGATCATGTGCACTTAGAAACTCAGAATGTGACCTTATGTGCAAATAGCGTCTTTGCAGATACAATTAGTCAAGGATCTCAAGATGAAATCGCCCTACATTTAGGGTGGGTCCTAAATCCAATGACTGGTATTATTACAAGAAGGGGAGTGGACACCGAGACAAGAGGAGAGGAAGGTGACATGACCATGGAAGCAGATGGGAGTGATGTGATTATAAGCCACGGAGCACCAGACATGGCTGAGGGCCACCAGAAGCTGGGAGAGAGGCATGGAACAGACTCTCCCTCAGAGTCTCCAGAAGGAACCCTTCCTTCTGATACCTTGATTCTGGATTTATGACCTCCAGAATTGTGAGAGAATATATTTCTGTTGTTTTCAGCTGCCCAATTTGTGGTAATTTGCTATGGTAGCCTTTGGGCACTGAGTGAAGTAGGTGATTTTAGAATTCTGACTCCAGAGCCCAGTCTTTCTCTGCTTTGGTCTGACAGAGGGGAGGAGGGATGGCAGACTGGGTCCCAGTTAGGAAGTCTGCTGTGGTTGAGGGCTGCAAACAGGGCTTGATCCCAGGGAACGTGTGCTCTGGGCTGTGCACAGTGCCCAGCACACAGTAGGGGCTCTAGACATGCCTGCAGAAATGGGAACTGTCCACCCTACTGGGTGCTGATCTATGAATGGATGTGTGAATACACTGGAGAGGGATTGAGTGGAAGAGGGTAAATAAGAAAAGGTAAAGGGGTCTGGGTCAAGGTTTAGGGACCAGGAGAAAAGCAGAAACTGCCCCCTCTTCTCTCTCCTTTGGCGATCAGATGGGGATCAGCTCATTTGGAGGCTACGACCTCCATCATCCATTTCAGAAGAACATAACTTGCCTCTTTCTCCAGCCTGGAAAACCAAGATAATTCTAAGCACTAGCCTATTAAAATCAGATTCCCATATCCTCATCACTCACCAAAAAATCCACACACCTCTCACAGCAAAAAAGCCCTAAACGGCCCCTGTGACTCTGAAAGTCCAGAAAGCATATTTGGCTCCCCGCCCCCCATCTCTCTCAGCATAGAGGAGAGATAGCAGATATTTTTCAGATAGGCTGATTTTTTTTAATCAAAAGGAAATTAAAGAACAGGGAATGATGTACATTTCTTATGGGGAGAGCGGGAGTCTTATTCCTCGCCTGTCTTAAAATAGCCTGATGGAACGCAATATTTGCATTATGCTCAGGGTCAGCTGCTCTGGGGACCGCAGCTCGGGCCTGCCTGGAGAAGGGAGTAAGGGGCTGAGTTTTGAGATTTACTGCATTAATGCTTCTCCAGTTTCTGTGGAGTAGCCACTGGAGAGAGGCTTGGCTGCGGAGGTAGTGAAAGAAACGCATGCAGAAACACAGTATCAATAACTAAATATAACTCACATCTGAAATGCCTTTCACTGCACCCGGAGTGCTTTCCAAATATATTATCTCATTAAATCCATACAGAAGCAGAGGGAGGTAGGGTCCTCTCTCCCTCCTCTTATGAGGGAGTGGAGATGCAAAGCCCAGGGTTTGTGACCGCGTGTAGCTGTCCTTCCACGTGCCTCCGTGGTCCTGCACACCAGCTTCACCGAGGACCGGCCGGGATGGGCAACGGCAGTGCCAGCTGCTGTAACAAACTGACCCCCAAATATCTAGGACTTCATACAGCAGACATTTATTTCTGACTATGTGAAATCCCAAAGGGGTGTTGCTGACTGTCAGGCAGCTTTCCACAAGGTCGTCTGGGGACCCCAGTTCCTTCCAGCTTTGGACTCAGCTCACCTCTCAGCCTCAGCATCTTCGGCATTTAGCCTACAGATGTGGCAGGGTTTTATGAGCCAGGCCTGGAAAGATCCCCTCCTCCATTGCTTCCACCTACATTCATTGGATGGATCTCAGTCACATGATGACGCCTACCTGCAAAGGAGGCTGGGAAATGTAGTCTAGCTGTGCTATCGCAGGAAGAGGAAGGGCTGCGGTCAAGAGCCAGCCAGGCTGTTTCATGGGACCCTCCACTCCTACTTACTGCTCCAAGCAGGGCAGCTCCAATTCTATTTTATATATTGCATTCTACGTAAGATTGAGTTTGAAGAAAGGACCTCAGGACTTTAAGAAAATGTGTCAAGGCTCTAGACCAGTGGTCCTCAGATAGGGCTAGCTATCTGGACCACTAGGGTAGGTTATGAAAAGCACAGATTCCTGGGTTGGTCCTTTGGTGCTTCAGATTCTGTAAATATGGGGTCTGCTGTGTGTTCCAACAGCATATATGCTGAACTGCTTCACCTGCTTTTGGAAATTTAAGGACAGCGTGGTGAAGGGTGGAGGTAGCAGTGAGGCCACGGGGGGACAAGAGGTTGACGCTCAACCATTAATCCAGAAAAGGTGAAGCCCTATGGCCTAGCAAGTCCACTCCGAGCTTCTGTTCTAGAGGAACTTTTACCCAAGTGCATTCAGAAACACGTATAACAATGCATCGCTGTCGTGATGGCCCAGATCTGCAAACAACTCAAATGTTCAGCAGCAGCAGAAGGGATAGACTGCCGCCTGGCTGTGTGATGGAATACAATACAGCAAAGAAAACAAATGAACTATAGCTAGAGGGCAGACCCAAGCATTTTGTTAAACACAAAGAAGCGAGGGGGGAAAGGATGAAGACAATGGCCTTTGGCATCAGAAAGTCCCCAGTTCAAACCATGCTAGCTCTGCATGCTTGGACCAATTTCTAAGCCTTTGGGGTCTCTTGGTTTCCTCATCTCTATAATGGAGATGAAAAGCCTTCCGCATAGAAGAAAACACACAAGGCGTTTAGTCTCCTTGTTGGAAAACAAATATAAAATGCATTTAGCACAGGAACCAACGCATAGTAGGTGCCTGATAACGTTGTTGCCCAACTGGGCAAACAGACACCTAATATGTGTGAGCCAACAGGCGGCTGGCCAGCAAATGCCGAGGACACGAATGGCCACTGTGATGGTGCCAGCCTTATTCCTGTATCTGTTTTCGGTCTCTGTTTCTGTTTGTCCTGCCTTCCCCCCCCTCCACTTCCTTCCAGTTATATATTTTTTCAGGACCCAGCAAGCTGCCTTAGACGATTGTGGAAGGAGAAATACAGACACTAGACATCCATGCTGCCATGCTGCCTTGATGGAGGTGACATTAACTCCTTTCAAACCAGGAATGCCCTCCTGGCCTGGTCTCAGGGCACATCCCAGGGGCTCCTCACAACCTCACACCTTGTTTTCCAGGCTCCGTCTTCATTCCCTCCTGAGAACCCTTCTCAGTTCAACCCAACACTGTCTCCAAGGTCACACTCCCACCAACTTCAGCACGTGGCAGCGATCCTGCCCCAGTTTGAAAATGGTCAGAAAATACCAACATATTCCCATGATGAAACTGGTCTGATGTGACGCAGCTGCTAGGGCATCCTTAAGGTCTAGACCCTAGGGGTCGAGGGCTCATTTTCTTCTTAAGGTTTATTTTTTAGAGAGCGAGACAGAGCGTGAGTGGGGGAGGGGTAGAGAGTGAGGGGGACAGAGGATCTGAAGCAGGCTCCGTGGTGACAGCAGAGAGCCCCACGTAGGGCTCAACTCATGAACCTGAGCCGAAGTCAGATGCTTAACTGACTGAGCCACCCAGGCACCCGGTTCATTTGTTAAAGAAGGAAAAAGATTCCTCAGAAGTTATCTTGCTATCCTGATCACCAAGCCCATTCCCCAGTGATGGCCTCTGCTCCCCTCCACCTGACTAAAAGGCCTCTCTACAGAAGGTTTGGGGACAGCAGAGGTCATTTAAATATCTCAAACACAGAATTACCAGAAGGGCATCCAGGGACTGCCAAGAGCTGTTACCTAAAAGCAGGATTCTGTGGCCAAATCCGTTTTGAAAATATCTGGTTAATCACAATTTAAAAGAAGCCCGCAGGTAGGGACGCCTGGGTGGCTCCATTGGTTGAACGTCCACCTTCAGCTCAGGTCATGATCTCACACTTCATGGGTTCGAGTCCCACATCAGGCTCTGTGCTGACAGCTCAGAGCCTGCTTCAGATTCTGTGTCTCCCTCTCTCTCTCTCTGTCTCTTTCCCCCTTGTGCACTCTCTCTCTCAAAAATAAATAAAAGTTAAGAAAAAAAAACATTTTAAAAAAAGCCTGCAGGACTTCTCAGAGCCTTTAATATGCTTTAATGCTTTAAAGGCTCAGAGCCTTTAATATGTGCTTAAAATCCATGGAGGACTAGAAATAAAGCATTTCCCAGACTTGTCAGAGTTTCTTGTGACACTAATGTTCTCCAATATACCACTTCCCCTCACCCGCTCCCCCAAAAAACAACTTTGGGGAAGTTCTGCTCCAGCCGGAATTTCAGATTAATAGCATAGGAAATAAGATTCCTGCCTTCAATGAGCCCACTTGGCAAGTCTCCCTGCTGAGGGAAGGTGAGCCAGGCCCCTGGTTTTTCTTTGCCTCACTCTACCCATCAGCAAAATGGGAGCAGGGCCATTAACACCAAGGCTGTCGAGAGAGTTTATTACATTGTTACATGACCCTGGAAGGAGACATTATTATTATCATCAAGGGTACATAATAGTGGGCAGCTCCACAGCATCATATAATTTCTGGATGACAAAAAAATGTTCCCATTAGATCATCTAATTGGTTCCTTTGGTCGGAACAGGAAGAGCCCAGATGATCTAATCACACCCTGGTCTTTGTAGGTGCAGCTTCCTCCACAGAGCTCAAAGGGCTTCCCTCTTATTAGGGTCAAGAGTCTTTCAGAAGGTGAGAGCAGAGGGCAAGGGGCGGTTTCCTCAACTGCAAAAGAACATTCATGCTTTCAAGTTACAACAGAAGCATCATTCCCGGATATTAAATGGCAGATACTCGACATCGTGGTTTTGCATGGTACTTGAAGAGATCATATTGGTGGGGCACCTGGGTGGCTCAGTCGGTTGAGCATCCGCTCAGGTCACATGATCTCGTGGTTCATGAGTTCGAGCCCTACGTTGGGCTCTGTGCTGACGGCTCAGAGCCTGGAGCCCGCTATGGGCTCTGGGTCTCCCTCTCTCTCTCCGCCCCCTCCCCTGCCACGCTCTGTCTCTCTTTCAAAAACAGATACACATTAAAAAAAAAAAAAAAAGAGGTCATATTGGCTTAGCGCTCTGCCTCAGACATGGCTGCTTCCACACCAGCAAAGACTGATGCCTCCACTTTGCCCAGAGCTTACGATACGCTGACCTCTGCCCCCTCCAAGACACACAGAGCCAGGAGCCACTTTTAACTTCTCATCTCTTGATTTTTGGAATCACGAAGGCAGAAACGTCAATCAATAAACAAGAGCTGGTGGCACACATTCTCTTTCACTGCTGGCGGATGCTTTTGATCGAAAAGCAATACAACTTGCGGTCAAATGGGTTCTGCCGCTTAGTCGCTTTGTAATGTGGGGCAAGTTATTGAGCTTTTGTGAGCCTCGGTGTCTCCTCTGAGGAAAGGGGGCAGGAATAGCACCTACCTCACAGTGTCCATGTGAACACGCAGCGAGATGACCCGACCCCACAGGAAGCGCTCAAAAATGGCAGTTATCACCACGGGCCTCCCAGAAGAAGTCTGGGCATGAGAGGGATTCTGGGCTGGAAAGACCTCTGTGACCTCTGCAGAGCTATTCGGGAGGCCGGTGGTGTTAAATTTAAGGGGAGGGGGGCCGGTGTTAGGTTCTCAAGTAAGCAGGCAGGGCGCAAATGGATGGAGTCAAATTACCCTTGAAAAGTCCCTGCCCTTAAAGTAGGGCATGTACGGTATTGTGTATGGACCGATCCGGTTTGAGAACCACTGAGTCAGACCAGAGGGGGGAATAAAAGGAATGTTTGTCTACGGCTGCCTGAGGATTCAAGCCATCCTGTCTAAGGAAGTGGGTCTCAACGGGCGGGGATCTTGCCCTCCCAGGGGACATCTGGCAATGTCTGGTTATGGACACTCTCATGAACTGCCGGTGGGAATATAAACTTGCCAGCCAGCTGTTCTGCAGAGCGCTTTGGCAATAAGTCGCAACAGCCTTAAAATATGTGTGTCCCTTGACCAGCAATTCCACCCCCAGGAATCCATTCCAAGGAAATAAGAGAGGGTTCAGTGCGTCACTCGGCTATAATGATATTCGCCAGTTTCGGCAAAAACAGCAAAAGACAATGAGGAACTGATTGAAAAGTATGGCACCGGCACATGCTATTGCTATGGCCATCAGGAATGATGCAAAAGCGTGTGTGCTGACATACAGAGCATAAGAGGATGTACCACGCTCATCCATGAAATTGACCAAAAAAAAAAAATATTAATGATTGATCATTTCCGGTGTCGTCAAGGGCATGGGCTGGGGGGGGCGGGGGGGGGTGAGGGGATCTGACTTCTCATGCCCGGTGAGAACTTTGGCACAGCCTTTTAGGAGAGGGATTTAAAAAATTTTTTTTTCAACGTTTATTTATTTTTGGGACAGAGAGAGACAGAGCATGAACGGGGGAGGGGCAGAGAGAGAGGGAGACACAGAATCGGAAACAGGCTCCAGGCTCTGAGCCATCAGCCCAGAGCCCGACGCGGGGCTCGAACTCCCGGACCGCGAGATCGTGACCTGGCTGAAGTCGGACGCTTAACCGACTGCGCCACCCAGGCGCCCCTAGGAGAGGGATTTAAATCAAAATTTAAATCAAGTGAGTCTACGATTTCACGTGTGTCAATCTTTCCCACAAAAGTCCCTGCACAAGCGGACCAAGGTGTGCAGTTTCGATTAGTGATAAAGTGGAAACAAGCTATATGCCCATGAGTAGGGGAGCGGGTCTATAAATTGCAGCTTGTTGATGCAATGGAATGTTACCCAGTTGTCAAAGAGACTAAAGAAGACCCAAAGTATTCTGAGACATATTGGCAGGTGAAAAAAAGGAAGCCAAAGAAACAGACACATGGCGGGACCCTGTCCATTTAAAAAAACCCAACTGCACATCAATCTGTATATACATGGGTGCCAACAAATGCACGGATAGATGTTGGACAAGTTCCCACTAAACAGTTGACATCGGTTACCTCTGTGGGGAAGGACGGGGGGAGAAGCCAAAGGGGCACTTTTTCTTTTTTACTTCACCTCTGCTTGAATACTTTGCATGCATTCATGTAATACTTGGCTGAATTTTAAAAACAAAGAAGAACCACGGAAAGATGTTAACACTGGGTCTTTCTGCGTAGAGGGGTTATGGATGATTTTTTTTTTCGTTTCTTGTGGTTTGTCAGGATTTTTCTAATTTTTCTGCAATGAACATGTGTTATCCGTGCAACTTGAAAACTTTTTTCTTTTTTAATAACAGGAATCGTATTGATTGACTATCTTACAAAGGCGTTTTAGTAGAGAAAGCTAGAGCAAAGCAAGGAACTCAGCTTCCTACTCTCGTGGATTCTGTGATCTGTGTGGGACCCTTCCTCTCTCTTACACACACACACACACACACGCGCGCGCGCACGCGCGCGCCAAGACAGGGCACAGGCAGTGAGTACTTCTAGAGGTCAGAGGAGGATGAGAGCTACAGGCAGTGAGGTGGCATGGAAGGTGTCCTGGGAGCTGCGGTAGTTAAACACTGCCTTGTAGAAACAGGAGGGCTTTAATAGACAAGAAACCCTCTAGTAATTGAAATTCTATTATCTGTGCTGGTGGCATCCTGCTCTGGGGATTAATGACCCTTGTTGTCAATTAATTCTTCCTGGATTCCAAGCTAGATATCGGCTACTATGACTTAAGTGGCTTTCTTTTGCCGCTCTCCTTCGTGGACACGGAGACCTTTCTGTACATCACAACAAGAAAAAAAAGCTGTGTCTCCCATCCATCTCCCAGATTACGACCACAAACAAAGGAGAGGAAACTCTCCCTGATGTGAAGACACAGTCCCATCCACCACCACCACTGGCTGGGTTTCGAGAGCAAAGAAATGAGCTTTCCAAATCCTCCTCCCACCCTGCTGGGTTCGCTTGCCTGTGGTCCAGTACATCTATCGTGGGCAAACTGCCCTCACCACATCACCTCCATCCTCAAAGTCACCCCAGCGGGCAGCCGGATCAGCGCCATTATACAGATGGAAAAACTGAGACTCAACTCCTGGCTGCAGAGATTGAGTTTGAGGCCAGAGGCCAGGGCACTTTCTCTGCATCGTCACTGCCTTGAACTAGTGAGGGCAAGCGTCTGGATGATGTTCTATGAGTGAATGAGCTTCCCACCCTCCATGTGGTGACTGCAGCCCCCTGCACCTAACATGGGCCAGACACATGGGCTTTCAGTCTCTGCAGATGAGATTTGCCTTTCCACCCCAGACCGGCCGAGCATGGATGCTGGTGACCTCTGCTCCTTAAGCCTTCACAGGCAGGTGTGGAAGACACATCCTAAAATTCACATCTCTAGAACAGCGTGGGAGGTACTGTGGCAGGGGAGAAGTGTCCAGGATTGGGGAGGGACAGAGAGGGGAGCTGATGTGTCAGCTGAGTCTGGAAGAACAAATACAAGCCGGGGGGCCAACAGAAAAAGGAAGGCACAGCCAGGGATGTGGAACAAACAGGGCATGATAGCACCAGCCAACACTTATTACGTGCTGGCCACGTAGCTATTTTTCACGGATCAGCTCATTTGACAGTCACCCAAACCTAGGAGACAGGTACCCAGTTTATCTTCATTTAAAGTGACTTGCCCAGTACGGTGCAGCTCAGAGGTCAAAGGACTGGATCTGGGTCTGTCTGGCTTAAGAGCAGGTGGTCTTGACCCTTCCGTCCACTCCCACGGAGCAGTGGCTCTCAATCTGGGGCGACTTGGCCCCCAGAGGACATTTGGCAATGTCTGGAGACGTTTCTGGTCGTCACAGCTGGGGTTGAGGGGTGCTACTGGCATTAGTGGGTGGAGGCCAGGGATGCCGCTCAACCTCCTGCAACGCACAGGGCAGCCCCCAGCACAAACAAGGACCCAGCCCCAAATGTCACTAGTGCAGAGGCTGAGAAACCGCCCAGAGCAGGCGGGCTGCCTGCTGTCAGCTGGGTCCTGGGTGGAGAGCTGGGAAAGACAAAGCAGGAGATGAAGCACGGGGGCAGGCTGGGGCAAGGTCAAAGTCTACCTCGGCTTGGGGCTTGGAACTGGCCTGGAGACGGGAAGGGTTTGAAGTGGGGGCAGCTTTGTGCCTTAGGATGATCACTCTGACTCTGCTGGGGAGGACCTCTCCCAGGAAAGAGGGAGAGAGGTGTGTGCGGCCGCCAGGGGCAACGGTCCAGGGTCTGGGTGACCTTGGCAGGCAGAGGTGGAAGGAGGAGGCAGAAAGGGGGCTCCTCTGAGCAGCTGAGGGTTGACACCGCGCATCCCACTATGAAGGATGGAACATTAAACCCTCTAAATGAGAGTAGCGACCTGATTAGAGAGGGAGCCTAGGGGCTCCCCCTCGGGATGCACACAGATTAACACGGTTATTCAAGCAGCCTCACTGTGAGCGGGAGGCCTGCACTCAGCCGGGCAGAGGCTGATGCTCACCTAGCCTGCCTGAGTGTCCCAGTGAGCTCCCGAGGGCCACGCACCCCCACCCCCCGCACCACCACCACCACCAACCATGGTCTCCATTCACTTGTCCTCCTCTTCTCTCACCCCTTCCACTTGGCCGACTTCCTCCCAAGCCGTGGGGCCCTCCCGGGGCCGGGCCTTTCCTCCACTGCCCGGCCCTGGGCCCTGTGCCGCCAGGGGCTCTGGTGGGAGCCAACTTCTGCGGAGGGGGTGGAATTTACTTGTGCTGGGGTTCCGGATGGACTCGTTTGGGCTCAGCGTAATCTTTCTGCCTAATTCTGAAGACAGGTGTTCTGGAAATGGATCCCCGAAGACCCCCCACGCTGGTTAGGCCCCTGGTTGCTTCCTTCAACAAATGCTTGGGTGTTTGCGCCCCAGGACTCCCCCTGCGTGTGCGCATGTGCGAGCACATGTGTGTGTCTAAGTGTAAAGACTTCAAAAGCGTCAGGACAATTTCAGGGCATCCTAAACCACGAGACCACGTCAGCCCCCTGCTCAAAAGCCTCTGAGATCTCCTAACACCGCAAGATGAAATCGTGGCACCTCAGGACCCCCACGATCCCACCTCATCCAGCACTCGGACCTCATCTACTCCTTATCTCCTAAAATTAACCTGCTACTCCCGCCAGCCAGACGCATCTCTTCAGCATCCCCCAAATGCGCTCTGTTGACTCCTGAGCCCAGATCCTTCCTGGGGTGAGTCCTGTTGCTCTGCCTTCTCCCTCTCAGGTGAATAGGCCACGTTTTCTTTACTTACCATCTCTTTTCTAAGTCTTTCTCTATACCTTTTTTTTTTTTTTCAATGTTTATGTGTGAGAGAGAGAGAGAGACAGACCACAAGCAGGAGAGCGGCAGAGAGAGACGGGGACACAGAATCCGAAGCAGGCTCCAGGCTCTGAGCAGTCAGCACAGAACCCCACGCGGGGCTCAAACTCAGGAACCCCGAGATCATGACTTGAGCTGAATTCAGACACTTAACTGACTGAGCCACCCCAGGCGCCCAGGCTTCCTCCATTCCACTCACAGGTTTTGGGATGGGGATTTCTACTGGATGGTTGGCCCCGGAGGCAAGTGTCCCATTAGATGGGTAAGGAGTGATGGCCAACATTTTCTTATTATTGTTTTAATTCTCCAATTTCTAACCCTTCCCTCCCTCTGTTCCTAAGCAACCACTAATCTACTTTCTGTCTCTATAGACTTCTTTATTCTGGATTTTTATGAACGGTACCATGCAATCCATGAACTTTTGGGACTGACTTCTTTCACTTAGCATAATGTTCTCAAGGTCGATCCACGCGGTAGCACGAATCAACACTGCATTCCTTTTTCTGGCCAAATAATATTCTATTTTATGGATATACCACATTTTATTTATCCATTCATCCACCGATGGACATATGGGTTGTTTCCACTTTGGGCTGTCACGAAACATGCAGCTGTGAACATTCAGGTACAAACTTTTATGTGACCATATATTTTCATTTCTCTTGGGAGTATTCACTGTTTTAATAGCTTTCTTTTTTAGTGGCCATGTGTCATTTATTTTGGAAATTTCAAGTAACGTTAGAACATGAAATCGTTGAGTGCATGTAAAGAAGGCACGGGTTTAACCAAAACTTAAGATACACTGCTCTATGCGGGGCACCTGGGTGGCCCAGTCAGTTGGGTGTCAGACATCGGCTCAGGTCACGATCTCACAGTCCGTGAGTTCAAGCCCCACGTCAGGCTCTATGCTGACAGCTCGGAGCCTGAGGCCTGCTTCGGATTCTGTGTGTGTGTGTTTGTGTGTGTGTCTCTCTCTGCCCCTCCCCTGCTCATGCCCTCTCTCTGTCTCAAAAATAAAAACATTAAACTTTTTTTTTTAAAAATACTGCTCTATGTTATAAAATGTCTTCCCTCCTGGAAACAAACCCTTTTGAAGGGCAGTGGTTATATTTCTGTTAGGTCCAAGGAACTGTCCAACCACCTAATTCAGATTCTACAAAGGTTCACCTCATTAAAGTATTTTCCCATACTTGGTTGGGTTCCTTCATCCTGAAAGGTGTAGAATACTGTAGAACGTGAATACGCATGCCCATTTTCCAGATGAGGGAACTGAGTAAGGGGCAATGGCCACAGCTCTGTGGCTCTGAAGAGTTCGGGAAGAGCTGGGGGATACGGCCAGCCTCCCCTGTGGGCAGTAGATGCTGGGGCTCCGCTTTGCACAGGAAAATCTGGGCTGTCCCAACAGACACGTGACCTGGCATTACTCACTCTACAAAAGGATCCTCTATTGTACAGAAGAACTGAAGATCCCATTCCTTGCCAGGTCCCCCGGGGGGGCCTGTTCTTTGTGGTGCAGCGGGCTGCGGAGAGCATCATTTTACGCACCAGCTGGGCTTCTAAAGGAGTTGTAAGTCAAAGTTTTGTAAATTGGATCCTATTTTAGAGAACAGATAAAAGGATAAGACTGTGAGTCCTTGGGTAGAATCCGCGCGTGAGGTGATAATCAGAACCAGATTTATGATTTCTGCAAAGACAAAAATCCGAGATAAATGTCAACAACACCTGGAATCCTGCGATGATTAATTAAGAGTCTACTAGTTGTAATAGGCACTGCCCTAGCTTTAAAGATGTTTTCTCATTTAAATCTCACCCCCGACTCCCCCCAAAAGAAAGAAAACAAGGAGACAAAAAACCTTTTGAGGTGGGTGTCATCTGTCGCCAGTTTACAAGTTGGGGAAACCGAGGCTAGGGGATAGGAAGTCGCTTGCCTGAGGCCACAGGGCTCAGAGGTAGAGCCGGGACTGCGACCAGGCCCACCCCGTTTTGGGGAGTGGCTGCAGTCCTAGCTTCACCCCCTCCTCACTGTGCATCTGTTTCCTAGCCTGTAAAATGGGCTGCGACGCCCTCTCTGGCAAACAGCTAGCGCTGGAGAGACGTCGGCAATCATCGTGCAGAACTGCCCTTGTAATGGAACCCTCCAGGCCAACAGCAGCCTTCGCCAAGCCCCACGGGCACACAGCGCAGCCGGAAGCGCCCCTCCCCCCGCCCCAAGCATTACACACCCGGCGTTATCATCCAATCCGCTGTGCTTCCTGCTCCCGGGCTGAGTCACGTCGTCCTCGGGTGGGGCTCTGGCAAACCGCTTCACCTCTCTGAGCTTCAGTTTTGGTAAAATGGGGCTAGAGCAGGCACCCACCCCAAAGGGTAATCGCGAGTATTAAATAAATGACGAAAAGTGCCTTGAGCTAGGAATCGCTCAAAGGG
The DNA here is from genome assembly GCF_022837055.1 of Prionailurus viverrinus. Lineage (NCBI taxonomy): Eukaryota > Metazoa > Chordata > Mammalia > Carnivora > Felidae > Prionailurus > Prionailurus viverrinus. The sequence goes on from NC_062572.1 coordinate 13,582,837, forward strand.
TAGCTGTTGTTATCACTACGCGCTAGGATCCGTACATGTGTTCTTTCAAGTGGCCCTCGATCCTAGCACGCGTTTTTACATGAGAGGAGGCCGGGACCAGACAGGTTAATAACTTGCTCGGATTGGTGCTCATGTAACATTGTGCATGCGCCACAGGTTACCTGCCCAATAGCCATTCCTCTGTGCCCCCCTCTCCCTGATTTTGTTTGGGTGCATGGCATTCCACCCGTGAGGAACGAGGCCTGTCCCCAGACCCAGAGGGATATGTGGCAATCTGGGCCCTCTGCGGTGCAGATCCCAAGACCACATTAGAAGTGCGAGAGATTTATTGGGCAAGATGCCTGCAAAGGGTCAAAGAAGGAGGCAGGCACAGCCTGTAGATTGCATGCGCGAAGGGTGGTAGGAAGGAAGTGGATGGGGGAGGAGGGGCCTCAGTCTTGACCAGCCTGACGTGGAGTTAGGGTCCCACCATGTAGAGTCAGCTCTACAACCCCCACCACCCCTTGGCAGTGGGAGCTGGTTTAGGCACCTATATATGATGTGCCTGGATCAAGGAGACATATGGGGAAGGCTACCAGGTGCCTGTGGGAGAGGTGTCTCATCTTCTTCTACTTGCTTAAGCTGTATGGGGATGTGGTGTCATCTGAAGGTTTGACTGGGGCTGGAGCTTTTTTCCCCCCAAGATGGTTCATTCACATGGCTATTGGCGGGAGACCTCAATTCCTCACCCTATGGGCCTCTCCACAGGACAGCCTGAGTGTCCTCACAATATGGTACCTGGCTTTCCCCAGGATGAGTGATCGAAAGAAAGGAAGAAGCCCCAGTGCTTTTTATGGCCTAGTCCCTAAAATCACACATTGTCACTTCTGCCTTTTTCTGTTCACTAACGGCAAGCTGCCTAGGTCAGCTCACATTCATGGGGAGATAAACTAAGTTCTACCTCTTACAGGGAACAGTATCAAAGAATTTTTTGACTTAAAACCACTCTAGTTATTTGTAGTTGGGTCTTCTTTACGTATAAAGATCCCAAGGCCAATGTTCTTTACACCACATAGCACTGCCAGCTTGGGCAGGGAACATTGCATTCTGGGGAGGTAAGGCAAACCCAAAACCCTCAGAAGCCTTTTTAACTCAGAAACTCTGGTTCCATAAGATTCTCACAGATAGGTGTGCCTTGGGGTGCCTGAGTGGCTCAGTCGGTTAAGCGTCCGACTTTGGCTCAGGTCATGATCTCGCGGTTTATGAGTTCGAGCCCCGCGTCAGGCTCTGTGCTGACAGCACGGAGCCTGCTTAGGATTCTCTGCCTCCCCCTCTCTCTCTGCCCCTGCCCTGCTCACACTCAGTCACTCTCTCTCTCTCAAAAATAAATAAACATTAAAAAATATTTTTTAAAAAAAGATAGGTATGCTTCCATAAACGTGTCCTATGTAGAAATACGTCCCAACATAATAATTTACCAGGAAATTTAAAAATATACAACAAGAGGGGTGCCTGGCTGGCTCCGCTGGAGGAGTGTGTGCAACTCTTGATCTCAGGGTCATGATGTCAAGCCCCACATTGGGTGTAGAGATTACTTACATCAATAAACTCTAAAAGACATATTAAAAACAGAACGATACAACAAAGGATAAAGAGTAATTCAACAGCTCCCATGAACCACCACCTAGCTTAAGAAATAAAACAGTACTCAGACACTGGAAGCCCCGCATGCTCATAAACCCTGATAACACGGTTCTCCTCACCCCCAGTGGGGACCACTACCGCTAGTTCAGTGCTTTCACTCCCAGGACTTCCCATACTTTAACTGCACAGAGCGTCGGCCTACGTAATACATAATATTGTGTTACGTGTTTCTAAACTTTGTAGAAATGGGGTCACGTTGAATCGATTCCTCTACAGCTTGCTTTTTTTGCTCCATTATGTCTGTGAAGATTTAACCACACGAGGATGTGAAGAAATTAGAATGGCGCTGTCTCTTTGGAAAATAGCCTGGCAGTTTCTCAAAAAGTTAAACACAGCATCGCCACGGGACCCGGCAATTCCACTCCTAATAGTCAAGACTATTAACACAAAGGTCTGCACAAAAACTTGCACGGAAATGTTCACAGCGGTTTTCTTCGCAAGGGCCAGAAAGTGGAAGCAGCCCATGTGTCGATCACATATCCATGGATGGAATACTATTTGGCCTTAAAAAAAGGAGTGGAGTACTGATTCACGCTACAATGCGGAAGAACCTTAAAAACGTGGTGTTGGGCGCCTGGGTGGCCTAGTCAGTTAAGCGTCTGGCTCTTGATCTCAGCTTAGGTCATGATCTCACGGTTTGTGGGTTCAAGCCCCTCGTCGGGCTCTGTGCCGATGGTGCGGAGCCCGCTGGGGATTCTGTCTCTCCCTCTTTCTCTGCCCCTCCCCCACTTGTGCTCTCTCTGAAAATAAATAAACTTAAAAAAAAAAACCCTACAAAACAAAACAAACAAAACATATTAAAGGCAGGGAGCCCGTCCCAAATGACTACAGGGCGTACAGTTCCATTTATATGGAACACCCAGAATAGGGAAATCCACACAGACAGGAAGTGGATTAGGGGTGGCCTGGGCTGGCACACGCGGAGGAATGGGGAGTTGCCAGCTGATGGACGCGGGCCTCTTTTTGGAGCGATGGAATCATGTCGGATATGATGGCGGGGATGGCTCCACCTCTTCGGGAATGTCCCCCAAACCACTGCATCGTAGGCTCTAAAGAGTGAATTTTACGATGGGTGAATCATATCTCAATAAAGAAGGATTCAACCATGTTGATACCTGGGCCTGGCCATTCCCTTTCACTCCTGTATAGGAATCCATCGGTACGAAGAGTCTACGTCCGCCATTCTCCCGCCAACGGACAGTGGTGTGCCTTCTCACTTTGTTGCTGTTCCGATCAGCGCTGCTGTGAGCGCTCCCTGGATGCCTCTTCGTGCGAGGGTTTCCTGGAGGCACCCACCGAGTGTGGAGGGTGCACACACATCGTCAGCCTCACGCCTCCCTACCACGCTCTGAAACTCCTTGGCGAGGCCGGGGAGAGGAGGCAAGGAAGCCACTCTGCCTCCACCCCTGGCCCCTGCAAACCACCTGAGGTCTCAGAAAATAGGGCAATGAAGATGGAAAACAAATAGCACACATCAAGCGCTGGGCTGCCTCCTCTGCTGCCGTGCGGAGACCCACCGGATGGGCAGCGGGGCCTCCCCCACCAGAAAATATTAACAGCATTTAATGAATATTCACAAGGATTCATTAAACATTTCCCCGTGTGGCTGAACAAAACAGTGTTCAAACCCCCAAGCCATTAACAAAAAAGGAAGAAGAAATATTACAGGGACGACACGCACAAGCTAAAAACGCCACAGGCAAGAAACAGCTGCTGCTGCTTCTTTTTTTTTTCATTCACTCAGCTTCATCTCCGTCTCACTGGTGTTTAAAACGGGCCCAGTGTCCTAAGTCTCTGTGACTTGTGTGACTGGAACAGTCCTGATTAATATTACAATGATTACAGTTTTCTGCTTCGTGCACCCAGAAAGTTGCCTTTGTCGCAGCAAATGATATTTAAACGAGGCATCTGGGTTGGAGGAGGGCCTTTCCACGGGCCGCCTCATCGGGCCCTCGCAGCTACCTGAAGAGGTGTTCCAGGTACTTCTATAGTTCGTCGTTTGACAGACATGGAGACAGGCCCGCATCCGTGAGTCGACTCACTCGGGGTCACTGCTGACACAAGACTGGTACGTCCCTGGTGCTTCGACCGTTGACTTCGTGACCTCATGACCTCACCAGCCTGACCACAGCCCACTGGTCCAGGCGTGGACTTGACCCAAAGACCGAGACTCAGATGGGGGTGGTCTCCACGGCACAGTGGCTTGCGAACCAGTTAGACCTCTCTCTGGGGGAGTCTAAGGTCAAGACCCAGAACAGGTGGGAGCTTGGGCAGAGCGTGGCAGACCCACAATGCACATTAGGACCCGCTTCTGTAAGTCACATGCTGTCACTGAGCCACATTCCATTCCTTAGAAGTGAGTCATTAAGCCTGGCCCACACTCAGCTGGGAGAGGACTGAGACTCCACCTTTTGAAAGGAGAAGTAGCAAAGAATTTGTGGGTATTTAGAAACCACCCAAAGGCCCAAGTCATATTACTGCCAAATGGTGAGAGCAGGATTTATCAGTCCATCCATTCTGCAAATATCAGTCCACTTGTTCACCTATTACACCTTTGCCGTCCAATATGGTAGCCTATCGGGCACTTGAAATATGGCCAGTGTGCCTCCAGAATGGTATTTCCAATTTTATTTAACTTCAGTTAACTTAAAGTTTAAAACTCCTGGGGCACGTGGGTGGCTCAGTCGGTTGAGCGTCTGACTTCGGCTCACGTCACGATCTCACGGTTCGTGGGTTCGAGCCCCGCATCGGGCTCTGTGCTGACAGCTCAGAGCCTTGAGCCTGCTTCAGATTCTGTGTCTCTCTCTCTCTCTGCCCTTCCCCTGATCACACTCTGTCTCCCTCTCTCTCAAAAATAAATAAAAGATTAAAAACATTTTTTTAAATAAATAAAGTTTAAAACTTCTCATTCAACTACTGGAAAACTTGTATGTAAGTGCGGAACAACGTAGGTCAGTGAATCTACTCTCCCTGTAAATTTCATAAAAAATCTAAACGTGATTAAGTATTTCCAATGAAACCTTAGCATCCTAATTGAGATGTGCTGTAATATAAAATTACACACCAAGGGCGCCTGAGTGGCTCAGCCGGTTAAGCGTCCGACTCGTGGTTTCAGCTCAGGTCATGATCTCACAACTCGTGTGTTCGAGCCCCGCATCAGGCTCTGCACTGCCGGTGAGGAACCTGCCTGGGATTCTCTATGTCCCTCTCTCTCTGCCCCTCCCCTGCTCACGCTCTCTCTCAAACATAAATAAATATTAAAAAATAATATGAATAAAATTACACACTGGACTTAGAAGGAGAAAGAGGATGTAAACTATCTCATTAACCTTTTTTGTGTTGATCTCACGTTGAAAAGATATTTGGGATATGTTGGATTAAACGAAATAAATTAATAAAATTCCTTTTACCTTCCCTTTGACGTTTTGAATGTGGCTGTTAGGCAATTTTAAATTTCGGAATGGCTTACACGACACGTCTGTTGGCAGTGCTTTAGGACTTACTAAGCGCTATGGCTACGTAGTTCCTACCTTCCTGGGGCTTACAGTCAAAAGGGAGGGACAGCTATTAAGCAATTAATCCAGAGAATAATGGGTGAATAATGAGTGATACAAAGCAGAATTCGGGGAGCTGTGCGAGTTTCACAGGGGACCTGACCCAGATTGTTCTGTCTCGGAAGCAAGCCCGGGATTTGAGAGGCGAGGGGAGAGAGTTCTAATGCCCAGCGCTGGGAGCGCCGAACGGAAGGTGCAGGGAGAGTTCTGCGTTGGGGGCATGGTGCCAGCTCCTTGGGGTCAGGGCCAGAGGAAGCGGATGTGCCAGGAGCACTGGCACTTTGAAGTGCAGGTGCTGAGGCGGCAGGGAGGGGCCGGGCTGCCATCAGCTGTCAGGTTGGCACTTGCTGATTCTGCCTACACAGTAGCCAGGCTCCGGAGCCCTCTGGGGCTCTCTGGGTGTGGCCTCCTGTGGCTGTGCTGGAAAGCACCTGGGCTCCTGGGAAAGCCAGAGGGCCGAGCAGGGTGCTGGCACCGACCCTGACCCAGGGCCTACCCAAGCACAGGCCAGAAGGCAAGCACTCCGGTCCTTGCTCCTGACCAATGTGGTCTTGACCGTAGCTTCAGATGACTCGAATCCTCTTGTCCCATCTTTTGACCCCTAAGTCCACCCTTTGTATTGTTACCCAAACTCTTACTGTTCCTAAAACACGCCAGGCACGTTGCTGCCCCGGGGCCTTGCTATCCTCTTCCTAGGACACCTCCCCTTGGTATTTACATAGCTGGCATCTCTCAAAGGTCACCTTTGTCCCTTGACCAATCTTTCTAAGTTACCTCCACACCCTCCACGCCTCTTTACAGTGACTCTGTCTCATTTCCCTTTGAATTTCTGCTCGTATCATACTCCTCCCTATCAGAAATTACCTGCTTCATTTATTTGTTGGTTTTTCTGTCTTCCCAACCAGAAAATAAGCTCCACGAGAACAGGGGCCTTGTCCAGTGCCTAGAACAGTTCCTGGCATGTGTTCAAAAATATTTGTTGAATGAATTCATTCATCTTCCTAAAACTCCAATCTGAAAACAATTATAGGGACCTCAGGAATGTGGACAAATGTTTGTGATGAAATCCTGAGTTGGAAAAGGAACAGAAAATGATACTCTCTGATAGTGTACCTAGCAGATAAGTACAGGAACAAAGAAAGAAATACGCCCAAATGGAAAACAGTTACAACGGGGGGGGGGGGGAGTACAGAACACTCTAGCTGATTTCTCTATCTTAAACTTTCGTTTAATATGGTTACATTATGCTTTAATAACTGCTTTGTTAAGACAGAATTCATCTACCTTAAGTTCACCCTTTCACAGCAGATGATCGAGTGGTTTTTAGTATTTTCTCAGAGCTGTACATAGATCTAATTTTAGGGCATTTTGTCACCCCAGAAAGAGACCCTGTGCCCACTAGCAGCCACTGTCATTCTCCCTCCCCCCTCCCAGCTCCGGGCAATAAGTGATCTCCTTTCCATCTGTATGGATTTGCCTATTCCAGAGTCGCTATTCTTACGAGTGACAGGACACCAGACGCGGTCTTTTGCCTTTCGTGTCTGGCTTCTCTCACACAGCATCGTGTTCCCAAGGCTCATCCATGTTGCAACACGTATCCGTACTTCATTCCGTGTTTATAGGTGAATAATAAGCCATTGTGGAATTATCCAGTGTGGATCTGCAATGGTGTGTTTATCTCTCCATCAGCTGGTGGTTTCGGGTCTATAGTTTTTACCAGGACCAACCAACCAACAAAAAGCTGTGAGGTAGGACCTTCTCCCAGTAGCTGGAGGAACACAATCTTGCCACCCTCTGCTCCCAAATCTCTGAAGCCTCCCAACGCCTACAAGATGCTTTCCAGCCCCCTCTGCTCACACTATCAGCCCCTGGCCCCAGCGTACTCTTAAACTCCCTTCCCTGAGCCCCTGTGCACCCTGTTGGACGTACTGGCCGTGCACCCGCAGCCACCGAGCCTTGGCTAACACCGTCTCCTTTTCTGCTTCCTGGAATAAGTTGTCACGCTCTGCAAAATGCAGCTCAGACGTTACTTCCTTTGCAAAGACTCCCTTCCTCGCAGAGCCCTCTTGTCCACAACTCACTCCACACCTAAAGGACTTATTATTTCGCTTAGTCTTCTGCCTGCTCCCTGCCTTGGCCCGTGAGAGGAGTGCCCTCGGGGTCCCACACATTTATGCCTGCCCGCTATCTCACATGGTCTCCGGCACCCATCGGGCGCTCACCCAAGTCAAATGACTGTGTGTCTGAGTCAGGTCGTGACCCACTGTGATATGATGAACACAGACACCCAACTCTACCGCCCTTTGGCAAACAAGACCTCAAAACCTCGAGACTGAGAGAGCCCAGCTTAGCTCAAATCCCGACTTGGCTCCTTGCTAGCTGGGTGGCCCCTGGAAGATAATTTCCTCATCTTTAATGGGGATAATTTCTCCCACCCGAGGGAGTTGCACAGAATAAGTAGAGCAGTTGCTCAATATGCATTGTTTGGGGTGTTTTTTTTTTTTTAATGCTTGATTTATTTTTGAAAGAGAGGGAGAGTGTGAACGGGGGCAGGGGCAGAGAGAGAAGGGGACAGAAGGGGGCTCTGCACTGACAATAGTGAGCTCGACGCGGGGCTCAAACTCACGAACCTGGACATCACGACCTGAGCCGCAGTCCGATAGTCAACCAACTGAGCCACCCAGGCGCCCCTGTGTTGTTTTCAATTATAGTATAATAATATGAAATGTATTATTTTAACTGTTTGCAAGTGGCATTAAGTATATTCACATTATTATGTCGCTAAGTGTTTTTACTACCACTACCATTATGATGATGACGATGATGATGATGATGATGTCAGAAGTCTTAATGGTGTGAGTTTTCCTAGAGACAGGACATGCTATTCCGAACAGTCACACGACGCTAAGTATCCATTCTGCCTAAATCATTTCACCCTCTCAAGAATGCTGGGAGGTTTTATCACCCATGTTTATACTGGAGGCTCCAGGAGCACAAATGGTGCACTCAAGGGCACTCAGCCCGCAAGCGGCAGAGCTGGGACAGCCCCAGACTGGGGTACCTCCCCAGTCCCTGTCCACAGCCACGTGCCGGATTAGGATGGCCCCGTCTGACGAGCCACTCAAAATTGCTTCTCTGAGGTTCTGACGGGGTGTGGGGGGAGGCTGTAGCTGATTGGAAAGAGAGGTGGTGCCATTCTGGCGTGGGCAAGGGAAGCCGGGGGCGTCTGGCATCCTCGGCTGGGACAAACACCCCGTACGCGGCAACAGGGCAGGGGCTGGGCCCTGTCGAGCTGCTGATGTCTTTATGCGGCGGCGACTGACTCCGCGGTGGCATGCCCAGCGTGCATCGCCCCTGTGACAAATGATAAAGATCTCATTCAGCCTATGAGATCCACTCGAGGAACTGAATGGAGACAATTGAAAAGCCCTGCACACCAGCCACCGAAGCGAAAGCCTGCAGATTCTGCTGATTGAAGGTCTTCTGTGTGGATTTGCTGACCCTGGAGAATCTCAGCTATTTGGGCTTTTTAATAGAGTCTCCTGGCCTCCTTGCAGGGAACCCGAGTGCTGGAATGCAAGGAAGACCTGCCTGGTTGAGTTCGCGGCATCGAAACAGGAGGACTGTCTGACATTCGGCCCATCCACTTTCATTCTGGAAGGCTAATTATGATCGCTTTCTAATTCTTCGCTGCTTCCCGGGGAAACTCTTAAAGGGACCCCTCTCCCCCTTTGCCACCGGGACGATATTTGCCCTTGCACTTGGGAGTCCCTCCTACTGTCGCCATTGCTACGTTTTAGCAACTCCGCAGAGCCCGGCCAACGCTAGGTAACCAGCTAATTGCAGTTACAACTGACCCCTTGGGTGTGTGAATGAACGTGACAAGTGGCTGGTGACGTGCTCAAATCACTCGTTCGCGTCTCCAAGTTTACTATTTGACCGTGCACTTCTAAGTAAAAAGGTCTCACACCAGGTGATTCTGGTTCATAGTGCCTTTGGAAATAATCACAAAATTGGCGAACAGACTTGACAGTCACAGCATAAGCAGGGAGAGGATGTCAGATAAAACCCTACAGAGATCTGAGCCACTGCCTTTTACATACTTATGCTCTGGCCACACCAGACCAACTACATTCCGGTCTCTCCTATAAAAAAGCATTTCCAAATCAAAGGGGCTGAGCGAATAAATCATGGTACGTAACTAGAATGGGATGGCCTGTGGGCACTGAAAAGGGACAGGTGCATCTCCCACACCTGGCACTACTCACCTGACTTCTCAACTGCATACCTTTGCATAGGCTGTTCCCGCCACCTACATGCTTTTCCATCTTTCCCCATCCCCCAGCACACACGTGTTTGGGACATGGTAAATGCCCAACAGATGAGCTGGCTCTTACAGCTTTTTCCTCCTCAGGGGTTCGCCAGTAAGCCTGTCAGCCTCCACCCAAGGGGTGGGATTCTGGGGGCAGCTGGAAGTCGGGGAGGGGGGGAGGTTGATCTTTGCATATTATAAAGGTCTACAGTGAATAGTTAAGTGAAAAAAAAAGTAGGTTGCAGGCAGTGTGTCTTATGACCCAATTTTTTAGAAAAAGAAAATTCTATATTTACATGTCTGTTTATGCATAGAAAAGTCTGGTACACACTGCATTAACAATGATTACTTCTAGGGAGTCAAGGGTGGTGGGGTAAAGAATGTGAACGGGAACTTTTTGCTTTTTATTTTCTACTTTCTAATGTGTTCATTTTTTTTCCCAATGGGCATTGTATTAATTTTATAATTAAAAATCTAATAAAGATTTTTAAATGTGCTTGGGGAAGAGAATAGCGATGCTTCCAAAATATTTGCAGTTGGCCTTTGTCACAGACACAGCAAGCTGTGAGTTATGTTGGGTGTGTGTATTTTATTTCTCCAACCAGACCATGAGCTCCAAGATGGTGGGCTGGGATCTAATAGCAGAATTGATACAGAAATCACAACACTAACTCCACCATGTGCTAAGAGCCAAACATGCTATATACATCATCTAGTTAATTTCATTTGCTTGGACATCTTTAAATCTCCTGTAAAGCTCTGGGCAGGACTCAAATGAATATTTTTGCTTGAACAGCGTGGTTGGCAATGCTTCGGGGAAACACACAATTAGGGCTCCCTTGCTTAACTGTGAACACAGCTCTCTGCGAGCAGGGCTTTAAAATGCCTTTCCTAGGGGCTCCTGGGTGGCTCAGTCGGTTAAGCACCTGACTTCGGCTCAGGTCATGATCTCGCAGGTCGTGAGTTTGAGCCCACTGACAGTGTGGAGCCTGCTTGGGATTCTCTCTCTCCCTCTCTGCCTCTCCTCCGTTCATGCACATTCTCCCTCTCTCACTCTCAAAAATAAACAGACATTTAAAAAAAATAAAAATAAAAATAAAATAAAATGTCTTTCCTAGCAAACGGACATGAATGGTAGGTAGACAACGGAGAGGACACAAAGCTTTACCTCCAATCCAGGCCAGGATTCTAAAGGCATGAATTCCGCAACACTCTAGATCCCATTTCCCAGAGTGGGTTCTGCGCAACCCCAGTCCCACATGACGCTCTGGGAAAAAGAGTTCCATGATTGGGAAACTGCTACTTACTCCCGACCCTTTTGGACATTCACATGCCTGTGAGCACATTAAAGACTCTGAAAAGTCCTGCTGTAAAGAAGCAGGTTTAACTCTGTTCAACCCCAAGTTTCCCCAAATCATTTGATCACAGAGTCTGCTGTTTCATGGACAATTCTGGACACGTTTCACGTAATATGTTTCAGAAAATGCTGCCCTAGAATATTCTCAATCAGCTGGCACCAAGAAATGTTTGATCCCACTTGGAGGCAGATCAAGGCACCACCCCAGGCTTGAAATGCCCAGTACTGGGTGCTCCGAGTTCCCCCCAATCTGGTCAGACCTCAAAGACAGCAAAGGCTTTATAGTGTGGATGGAAGCAAGACATCCACCTCCCAGGTGCCAAAGGGGGCTACACCAAGGCTAATTCTTGGTGTGTGGCACAGCTCCACGAGAGCCATGTGAGATCTGGGGTCAGAGAGACCTGGGTTTGAATACCAGTTCTACTATGGAGTTGCTGTGTGACCTTGGGTGAGTCACTGTACCTCTCTGAGCCCGTTTCAACATTTAAAGATGGGGATACAACTCCCTCCCTTGAAGACCCGTTTGACGAGCAGACATACTACAGAGGGGATGCTTGAGAAGGGAGAGCTGCTATGGGTAACCCACCAGTGATTCACCTCCACCACTGCTCTGCTCATCCCTGGAACGGATCTCTTTGCTGCTCCGGGGTTTTGTCCCCCAGACACAAGGAGCGCTCTTGGCACAGGACCTATGTGGCCTGCACAGGCATAAGACTTCCAAGGACACCCCAGGGAACTATAGCAGATGTAATATTCCTTAAACAGAGTGAAAATCTGAACTGGAAAACCTTGGAGGGAAATGTCCTAACTTTTCACGTTGCTATAATAAAACAAAGGTGTCACCACTCTCAAAAGAATCTTGTATTTTTAAAAATAGAGAAGAAGAGCGTGGGGGGGGGGGCGGGGGGAGATCTATTTGCACTGTTTGTGGCAGGAACAGATACAAACATAACCTCTGGAGTCGGCAGCCCTGGGCTGGAGTGTCAGCTCCGTGGTGTCCTCGCTGGGCAACTCCGGATAAACGACTAAACCTCTCTGCGCTTGCGATTCCTCGCGCGTAAAATGAAGAGAAAGCTGAGCACCGAACTTCGTATTCGTCATGGAAATCCGTGCGACTTGCTGGCAGAGGACCTGGCCCAGTATCACTACTAAACGACTACTAATAAACTACGACGCGCAGGGTTCTCGGTTCCTTTTGCCGCTAACTTTCCCCTCTCCCGCTCTTTCCCCCCGGTCACCGTGTTTCTTTCCCATCCATGCACAAAGCAAAAAAGCCTGCACGCTGCTCGGCCGCGGCGCGTTTTGCAGGAGCGGGGCCCACGGAGGGTTCCCCTCCCGCCGCCCCGCCGGGCGTGCGGACACGCGCGCGCTCCGGGGCCCGGGCCGGGTTCCCCGGGGAGAGGGGCGCCGCCGGAGGAGGCGGGAGCGGGGGGGGAGGGGGTCCCCCCGCAGGCCGGACGCGGCGTCCCCGGGGCGGCCTCGCTGCTCGGCCCCAGCGGGCCCGCCGCGGCGCCGCCGCCGCGCTCGCTGCCTCGTGCATGCCAATTAGGCCCTAATTTGATTTCTGTTCTATCCGCGCGAACCCCATTAAAACCCAATTCTGCTGATTACTAACAGCTTTCTTGCCACGCAACGCCTCTCCTCCCAGGGCTGCTCGGCGCGGCGAGGAGCGGGACCCCGCCGCCCCCACCCCCAGACTCGCAGAGTCCCCGCGACCCCGCCCCGGATCCCCCAGGCCCCGGCCGGAGTCTGGGCCCGGGCTCCGCTCCCCAGCCGAGTCACGGGGCCGTCTCTTAGGAAACAATGGGATTGTAGAAAGCTGGGATCGGGCGTCGTGGGGAACACGGAGGTCAGCAAGTCCCGCCTCCCACGCCCAGCAGGAATGCCCTGGACCGGCGACTGTCGGCCCCCCGCCGGTGCCTGCGCTGTTCTCAGCGCCGGGAGCTCCCTCCCTCCGTCAGGGAAGCGCAGTTGGGTTCAAGTTACCGCCCTCTCCGCTGTGTGACCTTAAACAAAGCTCTTGACCTCTCTGGTCCTCAGTAGCCGCATCAGTAAACTAGGGGCGAGGATAACACCGGCCTCCTGGGACGGGACTGTTGGGAGCAAAAATCCGAGACACAGGCGAAGCCCAGGAAGACTGCTTGGCGCGTAGTGAGCGCTCAATAAAAGGCGGCTGTGGGAGGTGAGCCCTGCAGCGCCCCCTCCAGGGCGGGGCCAGTGAGGCACTTGCCAAGGTACAAAATTTAAAGGGCAGCCAAAAATCTCAGTAATCAAGATAAATCCTACTTTAACACAGTATTTTATACTGAAAAACCATGCCAAAAAAAAAAAAAAATTAACGATGGACAAATAATGCAAAATTTAAATAAAGACAAAACTGACATCAGGGTACAGCAAGAGGGGTCCTGCAAGAATAGCGCGGAAGCCAGTCCTTCGTTACAACTTTGTTCGCCCTCGATTCTTGGCATTCATTCTGAGTTTAAAAACAATACCGCATTAATTACTATTTATCTTGATCACTGCGCCTTAGGGTGTCCCTTTTACTTTTGCACCCCTACGTCCAGCCCTGAGTAGCAGCCAGAGCCTCAGTTTTCTCATCCGCGACATGGGGCTAAGGATGACCGTTTGTAAGGACGAGTTGAGAATTCATAAGCAGGCAGCATAATTGAAAGCATCTGCTCTAGAATCTGTGCAAACTCAAACCCCTCCTCTGCCACTTACTAGCTGGTGGGGTGGCACGTCACAACCTCTCTGTGCCTCTGTGTCCTTATTGGGATGACAGGGGCACTAACAGTGTTTAGCCTAGAAAGGCTGCTGGGGGGTTCATTGCAATAACGCTCACAAAGCACATACTTGGCACAAGGCAACAGATCAATTCCTGTTGTTGCTATTATCAGTTGAGAGAATAGGCTTGAACTTGTCTATCCCTGGCACACCATGAGCCCTGGGTAAGTGGGAGTAGTGAGCATTATTGGGCATCGTTTTTGTGAGGTGCCTGGCACACAGTAGGTGCTCAGTTGACTGAAAGTGCCAGAAAGGCAGAGACCACTTTTGACTTGTTCCCCACCATAGCCCCTAAAAGGCTGCACATAGTGGGTCTGCAAAAATATTTGCAGAATGAATCACTGGCTAAGTGGCACAAGGCAGCCCATCCCATCTTTGGTTTCTGGAACCACTGGGAACTTTCGTCCTTTCACGGACCCGACATCCTCACCCCCGTATAACGGCAACAATGCTGTTGACCAGGTGTGCCCCTCCTGCTGAGCCCTCGAGCCCCGTGGAAGGGGCTTCTCCAGCTTCAACTCTCAAAAACCAAACGCGATGACTCCAGAAGCCTTCTTGGCCTTGTAGAGAAAGCTTAAGAAGGAGAGAAACTCACTCCCTCTAGGGCACCTGCAGCCAGCTTCCTGACAGAGCTGTGGGCCAGAAGCCCTTTCACCATGAAAATGCCCTTTGTGCTACAAGAATTATAGGAATGCTTTCGGAAGTGTGTTAACCACCGTATTAATAACGGCTGCTTCACTAATTAATTCAGTTGCCTGACTCCTGCAGGCATTTGAGTGGGCACTCTCTGGTCCCTCTGGAACCTTCCCCTAACCTAGCCTCCTGGCCCTGCCTTCTCACCTGCCAGCTCTAGACTCTTCACTTTTAGCAGAGCCACATAAGGTGAGGTTCAAAGCCTGGCCTTGGCTTTTGACCTTGACAACTCCAGGGGTGGCCCTGGCCATTCTGTTTGCTCCTTCAGGTCCCGGTGCTCTCTCTAGACCCCTTTCAGTGCCCTTACAGTAAGAGGTGGCTGAAGCTACTTTCAAAAAACTTGGAGGCGGGACAAGGCAGAAGTGTCCATTCCTCACTCACCGGCCTTGCACTTGTGGCCCACAATTCCAGGTGGCTAGCTGAGGTTAAATAGCCGAGATGCACAGGATCAAAGCCATACTCTCCTTCTCTTGGCATCGAGGTCCAGTCAGCAATGATACTAAAAAAAAAAACAACGCGACACTCAGGACAGCAGAGGCATGACCAGTCAGAAGCGATCCTGGCGGTAGCAGAGAAGCAGGATCCCAGAGGCCCCCTCTGCTGGACCAGGGTCCCATCATCCCTTTCGATAGTGGACCATGGAAAGGTCCCCGAGTTCTGGGACAGGAGGGGCTGGCACACCCAAGATGGCAGGTGGCACTTAGCGATTCAGGTCAGCAGCTATCTGCCAACAGCTACCGACAGACGTGTCAGAGTCAGTGTATCCGTACGATCCCGGTGAGTGTCAGGGCTGCCTCCGAGCGCGGGGGCTGACACTGCTCCCCCACGGGATTCTGAGCCCTCCCGGGATAGGGCTGTGCTGTCCTCTTTGGCGCCTGGCACAGGGCCTCCCCACGGAGCTCACGCGCGGTCCGTGTTTGTTGAAGAGCGAGGGATCAAGGAGCTCTTGGACGTTAATGAGTAAATTGGGGCTGATGACACCCTTCCCGTGAAGGTGCCTGGAGCTTCCTGACTGCTGTCTCTGTCTAATTACCCTGCTGACTTGTCGGCTGCCTTTTTTTTTTTTTTTTAACAGCTGGAAGTCTGGGGTTGGAGGCTCGCACTGCATTTGCTTCAGTGTCTCCCACGGAGAACCTGCCTGTGTCATTCAGACATGGCACGAGACGGTCTGCCCCAGTGAATTTTGATAGCGCTACCCGGGCCATCTTGCACCCAACGGTTGTCTTCCTTCTCCAAATGATCCCGACAGGACATATTCGTTTCCTGGGACTGAACATTACCACACCTGATGGCTGAAAACCACAGAAACGGATTCCCTCACAGTCCACGAGCCCAGAAATCCAAAATCAAAGTGTGGGTAGGGCCGTGTTCCCTCCAAAGGCTCCTGGGAGGATCCTTCTTTGCCTCTTCTGGCTTCCGTAGCTCCCGGTGTTCCTTGGCTTGTGGCCGCATCCCTCCAGTCCCGGCCCCTGTCTTCATGTGTGAAGGTCTCTCAAATCTGTCTCTGCTGAGCTCTTGTCATTGGGCCGAGGGATCCAGGATGATTTCCTGTAGGCATCCTTAACTTAATTAATTATATCTGCAAAGACCTTTATTTCCAAAAAAGATGACATTCACAGGTTCTGGGCATTCTGGGCACCTGTCTTCAGAAAGGTCTGGGTGGCTCAAGACAAATTCATGTCCTGCACCCCGTATCAGATACGCAGAATGCACTGAGGTACCCAGTAACCCACACGGGTTTTCATTTCTGGCTCCAGGAAGACTGCTATAAAAAGCAGAGGCTCTATTTTCAATTCCCTGGCCTAATAGCAGCCAGAACACCCGAAGGGACATTTGCACCTTCAGCCCCTCCCTCTTAAAGTTCCCATCCAGGGGCGCCTGGGTGGCTCAGTCGGTTAAGTGCGTTAAGCACCCGACTTCAGCTCAGGTCATTCATGATCTCACGGTCATGGGTTCAAGCCCTGTATCGGGCCCTGTGCTGACAGCTCAGAGCCTGCAGCCTTCTTGGATTCTGTGTCTCCCTCTCTCTCTGCCCCACCCCCACTCGTGCTCTGTCTCTCTCTTTCTCAAAAATAAACGTTAAAAAAATTTTTTTAAAGTTCCCATCCAGATGAAGCTTGGCATAGGAGGAAAAGTTTGAATTCTATGCAAGAGACCAGGATTCAAGTCCCAGGAGTGTCTTTTAGGCACCACATAGCCTTAGGCAAGCCTTAGTTTCCTCATCTGGAAAATGGGGATGATAATAATATCACAACATTAATAATAATATTACCTGCCCTCTCAGGACCAGTGGTGTGAGAATTTACATCTTTATTTTTTTTTAATTTTTTTTCAACGTTTTTTATTTATTTTTGGGACAGAGAGAGACAGAGCATGAACGGGGGAGGGGCAGAGAGAGAGGGAGGCACAGAATCGGAAACAGGCTCCAGGCTCTGAGCCATCAGCCCAGAGCCTGATGCGGGGCTCGAACTCACGGACCGCGAGATCGTGACCTGGCTGAAGTCGGACGCTTAACCGACTGCGCCACCCAGGCGCCCCATAGAATTTACATCTTTAAAAATGCTAACGTATATGCAGAAATTATGTGTTACAGAAACTGTAGTGTTGAATGGGGCTTACGAGTTACATTGCCTCAGTTTGAATCCCGATTCTGTGTGCCCCTAACCAAGTTCACTGATTTTTCTCTGCCTGTCTCCCCATCTTGTCACCCATTACTCCTGATTACTCATAACACATTATAACGGAATTATTTTCTTTATTTTTTTAAGTTTATTTATTTATTTTGAAAGACAGAGAGAGCACAAGTAGGGGAGGGCAGAGAGAGAGGGAAAGAGAGAATCCCAAGCAGGCTCCATGCTGTCAGCACAGAGCCTGACATGGGGCTCGAACTCACAAACCTGAGATCATGATCGGAGCCAAAACCAAGAGTTGGACGCTTAACCGACTGAGCCTCCCAGGCACCCCTATAATGAAATCATTTTATATAGTAGCTACCAAGGATATATTTATTTATTTATTACTTTTTAAATTTTTAATTATTTATTTTGCGAGAGAGAACGCAGGACAGGGGCAGAGAGAGAGAGAGAAAGAGGATCCCAAGCAGGCTCCACACTGTCAGTGCAGAGCCCGACATGGGGCTTGAACTCACGAAGCCTGAGATCGTGACCTGACCCAAAGTTGGATGATTAACTGACTGAGCCACCCAGGTGCCCCATAGTTGCTACCAAAGATTTAGATGAGGTGAATGATTTAAAATAAGCATGCAATAAATTGTCACCACCACGATTCCTTTGACTCCCCATCCAATGGGGGGGGGGAGGGGGAAACAGCAGTGGTGGTGAAGGACAAAATTTGAGGGATCACGGGGGTGACCGTGCATGAGAAAGCTTCTATCACCTGGCGAAGGGAAACCAGGTGTGCGTAGACCAGGGGCTCCCAAGGGGGGCGATTCTGCCCTTCCGGAGACATGTGAGCGATGTCTGGACACACTTTTGGTTGTCACACAGAGTGGAAGGTGTTATCGGCCCCGAGGAGCACCATGGGACAAACCCCAACAGCAATCAGCCGGCCCCAGAGGTCAGTCGTGCCTAAGCTGAGGACCCCTGGGCTAGACAGACCCCTCCTGTTTAGTGTGTGCGCCCTGCAGAGAAGTCCGACACTGACCCCCGTTCCCATCAGCAAAAGGAAGCCTCTAGCGCGGGCCCAACTACGTGTGGTTTGAGCACTCAGCTCAGACTCCTAGCAGGTAAGACGGACTCCTCCCTAAAGCCTGCTGTGCTCCCCCGATTGCGCCGTGTCCCCCTGCCCCTCCTCTGTGCAACTCTGAGAACTGGAACGAGAAGATTCCAAAACTTCAGCGGGACTTTCCTGCCTCAGCAACAGGCTCACCCGGGAACGAGAAGTCAGAAGGCACTCATTTCTGACAGCTCCATGAAAATCTGCTCAGAAACCAATCTTTGGAGTCCCTGGATCATGAGACTATTCTCGTGGGCCCTCGGGAGTAGAATCACTCGTGCTGATGGCCTTGCTTGGCCACTGTCCCTGTGCCACACTGGCAGTCAGCTCCAAGTATCCATCCCCCATAAACGCTTGTCCAAGCAGCTTGCACGGCGGGGGCTGCGCTGCCATGGGGGGGCCGGAGCACGCGGACTAGCTCCTGGCTGGAAGACACAGTCTTGCGTATCCAGGCATCTAGTCAGTAGCTGGGACCCATTCCTCCTCTGGCAGAGGGGCTGGCCGGCTGGCCTGGTCACTGGGAGATGTGGTGAGTTCCAGCATCAGCTGGCTCGTGAGATGCATTTTCTGTGTGTGCCATGGGTCCCCTCCCCCCCTCCTCCCATGACACCAAAAGGGGCTGGTTTCAACGGCTGCCATCTTCCCCTGTCCCTGAGCTTTGGAGATGGCTCTCGGGGTAGCATATATGGCTTCCTCTGGAAGAGACAAGGCAGGATGTGACATGACACCCGCTGGATGCAGAGCCTGGGTGCCTGGTTCTACCATCCGTATGGGGTGGGAGTTTGCACACCTTGTGTATTCATTTCCCGAGGTGGCTGTGACGAATTTCCACAGACGGGTGGCTTCACATAACAAAGTGTATTCTCTCCCAATTATGGAGCCTAGACGTCTGAAATCAAGGTGTTCGCGGGCCATGCCTTTGCACTAAAGGCTCCGGGGTGGGGGGGGGGGGAATCCTTCCTTGACTCTTCCCACTACTGGTGGCCCCGGGCATCCTTTGATTTGTGGGCGCATCCCTCAGATGTCTGCCTCTGTGGTCACCCGTCTTCTGCGTGTGTCTGTGCTCTGCATGGCTAATTCACAGAGATAGGTCTGATCGCATTTAGGGCCTACTTGGGTTACCCAGGATTATCTCCTCCTCTCAAGAGCCTTAACTTAATCACATCTGCAAAGGCCCTTTTCCCAAATAAGATCATTCACAGGTTCCAGGGATTTGATGGAGTTATTTTTGGGGCAGGGGGGCATTTTTCGCGAGCCCTGAGTTACCCTCTGGCTCTGAAATTCCCCAGGCGATCCCCAGAGGGTAGACTGCATCTCTCCCAGAGTCTCAAGTGGATGCTTTCAAAGCACTTTCACAACTGTCATTTTGCTTTGTGTTGCCGACCTCCTAATGAGGCACCCAGAGGGGCTAATGTTAAACCCATCTAATTGATGGAGTAGCTGAGGCCCGGAAACTCCCGACTTGCTCTCTCCTTGGGTTATTCAGCAGATTAGAGCCAGGAGCAAACCTCTTGGTTTCCCCCGGGCCATCCTTCTTCCTTGTAGAACCACTCACCAGGGTGCACACTTTGTTCTGGAAGCCAAGGAGGGCGATCAGTCGAAGCCTGCCGTACAGATGCAAGCCCACCCAGAATCCCGAACTCACACTCGTTTGTAGGTGCGGGGTTGGGGGAGCTGCATGTGAATTCACTGTGGCCCAGACGGCAGCGGGTTCCCAGGGTCTGGCTACAAGCGGTCAGAGATCTCTTCTTCCCCGCGGGAGTCTTCCTGAGCAGGGGGATTCTCCCCAAACCCAGGAACTGAGAGGCTAGTGGGGACACTAGCAGAATGAGAAAGATGGGCTTTGCCTCCTAACAAAAAAAGATTTTAATAGTCTTAGGACAGATCAAATTCAGGGATGGTCAGGGGAGGGGGAGGGTCCTTGTTCCTGTCCCTCCCCTGCCTGGGACTTGCAGATCAGGACAAAAAACTGTCCTAGGCCTCAGTTTCCTTGAAGTAACGTTGATCCGACTTGGGCGGTGAAGGGGCAGGCAGGGGAGTCGTGCTGGGTAGAACATCCACCCCCGGCTTTGTAATCTAATTCGGCAATGAGGATGAAGAGATAATGACAGCCAAGTGTTTGGAGTTCTTGACAAGGAACATGCAACATTGACACAAGGTATCATTACCTTCATTACTAGTCAGGAAGACGTGGGGGTGCCAGTTAGGAATGGGCGAGGTGAGAGGTGAGTGCACTGCCTTAGGATCCCCGGAGGCCGCGGTGGGTGCCTGGGCTGGAAGTGACCATTATTTATTTATTGTTTTGTTAAAGTGCCTGGGCGCCTGTGCTGGCTGTGTGTGTAAAGTAGACGGAGATAAACCACCCTAGATAGCCCCCCCGGGGTCAACCCTCTGTAGGGGGGTGGAAGTTAAAAACTCTCCTTTCTCTTCCCGCAAACAAAAACACCTTCCTCATGGGCCTCACGTGATGCCACAAATGCCCACCATTAGCTCTCGCTCCTTGGGGGTATACGCTGCTGAAGCTGTGCATCTGGGTGAAGGCATCTCACTGCCCGGGAGGAGGAAGGCAGTCACCGCTGGCTCTTGGAATAGCACACTCTCATTTCACCCAGTCCTCGCCCTTGGTGCAGCAGGAGCCTGGGGACCTTCCTGTGAGCACAGCAGGGGGGGGGGGGGGAGGGCTTGGCTGCTGGACCCCTGCTGGGTGATCCCTTGGGAAGGGAGGGGTCAGCAAGACTGGAAGGTGAGGAGGGAAAGGTCAATGCAGACAGCCTCCTGCCCCCAGTGGCTTCCAGATTCAGCGGAGGAATTAAGACACCGCCACCAAGCAAATGTTTAACTAGCGCTCAGAACAGGGAGCACCTTCAAGGGTCAACAGCAGTGTTCCAAGTACCAGGCATACGATGCTTTTCAACCGCGGTGTGTGTGTGTGGGGGGGGTTCACCTGTCTCTCAGACGTCGAGGAGGGACTTCAGGATCCTCTCCTCTGAAAAAGGCACTTTCCCGTGTATGCAGGCGTGCACACACAACACATGCTTTGTATGCAGTTTCTGGGGTCCACCGATCCCTGCAGCCCGCCCCAGGACCCCGGGCAGGGGCACTTCTTTACCACACTCACATCCTGTGCTTTCACTTCCTCAGTCTGCAAGTGCTCACTAAGCCTGGGAGGTAGGTGCAGCACTGCCCGCTTCCTTAGACCCAGAGACACGCACATCCTCCTCCAGGCCCCGCAGCTTGTGAGGGTCCGAGCTGGGACCAGGACCACCCCCTGCACATCTCCTCCAGTCCTGTGTTGTGCTCCCAGGAATGCCCTCTACAGAGAACACAAGGAGAGTGGGTTCCCTCCGGAGCTAGGCAACGCAGCTTCCCTGGCCACCCCAAGCCTGGGTCTTCTGAAAACCACGTCTTTAGAGCTCATTTATAGGCATATATGCAAAAGGACCAACCGGGTGATAGAGCTAATGAGTCCTGGGGGGATTCAGACAGAGATGTCATTACTGAAGACTTTGATGCCTAAGCTTCCAAATGGGAGAATAGTTCTAAATCATCTATTCATCTAACACAGTTCACACGCGGGGCACCTCCCAGGTAAATTTCAGTTCCGTCCCCCGCCCCCGTGAGTAAACCCCAAACTCTTTGCGATGGCCTCTCTGCTCTGGCAGGGCCTGCAACTTGCTTTTCTCCCTCTCGTCGCCTCTTGCCACTCACTTCCTCATGGGTTACGCTCCACCAACCCCGGTCTTCTGCCAGTTCTTCGCGCTTGCCACGCTTTGCCCACCCCAGGGCCTTTGCACTTGCTGCTCCTCCTGCCTCGGAATCTTTTTGCCCCGGCTCTTCCCACGGCTGGCTCGGTCTCAGCTTGAATGTCACTTTCTCAGGGAGCTCTTCTTTGACTTTATCTAAGAATATCCTTCATGATTCTCCAGCCATCTGTTTCTTTCTCCTTAGCACTTAGAACAATCTGTAGCTGTTTCATGTCTTTATTTGCTTACGTACTTATTATCTGTCACTCCTTTGAACATCTAAAGTTCTGTGAAGGGGGGAGCCCTGTTGTCTCTATATCGTCAGCCCCTGGCTTAGAATAAGGGCTCAGTTACTGAAGAATGAATGGCTGCAAAGTATGTTTGGAAGGAGGAATATTCCTTAGCCACCACTTTACCCCACTTAGTGCAGTAATACAACCGTCATCTGGCTCCAGAGTGGAGTGCGATGCTGCCCTACTCTTGAGCTGCTGGGATGGTGACTTGCCAAGATGGCGGCCTCTGGGGCCACCCAAGAAACCAAGTTGAAAAGATAAAGGTCCCATAACCTCAGCTTTGGGAAGCAAGAAGAAATGCAGTGTGAGGGACAGGTCATGATGCTCCTAACTTAAGACAGTGATCCTGGCTTTAAAAAAAAAAAAAAAGTCCTGCCAATCGGATCCTCTAAGGAAACCATCCCATGGACAGTTTTATGACAAAGTCTGAAGAATAGGCAAGGGCCGCACAGGGGACTTTTGGAAGTCGTATTGCTTTCTTAGGAAGATGCTGCTGGCTTCTGGAACTGCAGTTTAATTAAATTCAGTTGGCTGGATACCTTCAAAGGCTGTTCCAGGTCCTTACCAGCCCTCACAGACACAGACATCTTCCAAGCAAATGTGTGAGTGGGAGAGTGGTGAAGCAATCTCTGGCAAGATAAGGCAGGCATTCTCCAATCAAGGATCGTACCCCCCAGGCGTGCAGGGGGCGGAAGGGGGGGGGGCAGGAGGCCGAGGGACCCGAGTGCCTAGTCCTTCCTGCACCCACCCTGTCCTGCCTCCCAGGACAATGAAGGGCGAGACAGTGCTTCCTCTGTGGGGGTGGTGCGGGGGGGGGGGGGGGGGTATCACGGCTCTCAGAGAAACACCGAAAGGGCAGACAGACCCACATCACCTGATCTCTCAGACTCTTATCTGATTTCTTCAGATGCAGACACTCCCAGGGTGACTCACCTCTAACCCAGGGGTGGAGCCTGCCGGCGAGGTTTCTCAGGGTTGATCTCTCAGAGAAGAAAGGTTTGGGGCCCACAGGGGCTGCCGTCGAACTGAACTGGCCTTTGCCACTGACCTTTGCCACGCGCGTACAATGAGCCGAGGACTATACTGCACATGCCCGCCTCCCGTCTCATTTGATTGCGTGGACAACGTCTGGGATGGTTTTGTTAAACCCATCTTCCAGATGAGGAAATCGAGGCACAGAAAGGCAACGATCGCTCGCCCAAGATCACTCAGATTGTTAAGTGGCTGGTGGTGTAGGTTGAGATGGTTGAGTTCATGCGTTTGGCACTATTTATTGATGACCTATCACTATTCATTATCAGGCACTATTTTGGGTGCTAAGGATATGAATAAAAAAAAAAAAACAGTCCTCACCCTCAAAGAGTTTAGTCTTTCTTTTATGCTTAAGATTGCATCTTACATATTTGTATGTTTATTTGTCTCTTTCCTTATTAGGTGGCACAGTTTTTATTCATTTATTATTATTTTTTTAATGTTTATTTATTTTTGAGAGAGAGAGAGACAGAGCGCGAGCAGGGGAAGGGCTGAGAGAGAGGGAGACACAGAATCCGAAGCAGGCTCCAGACTCTAGGCTGCACACTTTTTAAGAACAGGACTCTAGCTTCCAGGACCCCTTGGGCAGCCTGTTGAAGCCTATGGATCCCTTTTCAAAACCATGCTTTTCAGTGCATAAAATACAGCACGTGGGATTGCAAAGGAAACCAATTATACTGTAATACAGATATCACAACATGAAAAGCCAAGTCTGTGAAATAGTAACATATGAGCTTCTTTATTATGTCTGGAGTAACAAAATCTTGCCACTGGTCTATCTACTTCTGCAGTTTCTAAGTTTCAAGGAGCACAAATGATACTTTGCAACAACTGTTAGTGACACGGAAGGCTCCGCATTTGTGTGAGCGCTGAAGGCACAGCAACTGATGACACTACCGCGGTTTGTCACCTGCGTTCCCAATGGAAGAAAATGCCGCCTTTACTTTTTACTGAAAGTAAAAACGGTATTTTTTTTTCTCTCCCAGCTACACGCATGAACCCCTGAATTCTAGCAACGCACCTACATGGAATCTGACAATGAATGCCAGGCTTAGGACCCTTATGAATCAGGGGCATTCCGCGCCCCGCCCCGTGTGTGTTGCTGTCCATGAGCACCCGGGACTGGGAGGGCCGCAGTATCTCGGCTGGGAAGGACGCCTCCCGCCATCGTGGTCCTATCTCGTTCTCATTGAGCGCTGGACTGTCCAGGTTCTCCACGTCTTTGGGGAGGGTTCGGTGATGACACGTGGAGATCAAGCCAGAAATAAAGGCAGGAGGGCACAGTGTTCAAGGCCATGGCCCTGGCGGGGGTGGGGGTGGGGGGTGGGGGTGGGGACACTGGAGACCAGATTCACATTCAAGTGCCCCACTCGTCCACGATGGGTCAGGACTCAGAGTCCCGCCTGTACGATGAGGCCGAAGGATGTGCATAGGTGGGGTCGCTGGGAGGACCCAAAGACACAGAGGCATGGAAAGTGAAGGTATAGTGCCTGCGCGTGGAAAGCGCTCATTAAAAGATAACTGTCGAAGTGCCACCTTGCACCTTCACTGCTTATCTGGAGCCTCTCTCCAAAGCCCACGGAGTACAGCAGACAGCATGTGAGTCAAAGCTCTCCAGACTACTGTTTCTCCATCACACTTGGGATCCCGCTCCAGGATGTGGCTGGGCACAGCTGGGAGAATCTCCCCGTGGGAGCCTCGGAAAGTTTTTCTCTCCTCCCCCCACCCCCCAACCGGCCCAGCCCAAGCTGAAGAATTTGGCAGTAAATGCTTAACCATTGGCTGGATGGCTTTTCTTTTCTTTTCTTTTCTTTTCTTTTCTTTTCTTTTCTTTCTTTTCTTTTCTTTTCTTTTCTTTTCTTTTCTTTTCTTTTCTTTTCTTTTTTTTTCATTGTCCTCCAAAGCTGGAGTTGCTGAGTGAATCGTTAAGGGAGCAAATTCCAAGAGCGTGAGTTTCTCTTGTTTCCCAGGACAGGTTTGGGCCAAGACAAACCCCAGTGATGCCAACAGCAGTTGCTGGAACAGTGCAGCTTAAAGCTGACTTCTCGGCAAGTCTTTTGGGGCTCTGTTTGAACGGTTCTCCTCTCTCCCCTTCCACCCGGTGATTAAAGGAACCACATATAACTTTCTCCTTATGTCTCTTTCCCCTTCCTCCCCCCATGTGCCCCCTTGGAAAGGCTCTGCAGACTCCCTCCGTGTTTCTCAAAGAGCCCCGGAGCGGCGGCCTCTTGATTTATGTCCCCTTGGCAATGCGAGGTTGAAATGGCCTGAGAATACTGAATAACTGGAAACGAGCAATGGAGAAGGGTGGGGCCAGTGGGAGGGTCTGATGGTGGCTTATGCTTAGCCCTCCCCCACCAGACCAGAGCGGTCGGTGGACCCCAGAATCTGAGTGCCAAAGGAGAATCAAACCAAGTCACTGGAGCTTGAAAAAGAAGTCAAGGTTGTCCGGAGAAACTTACAAAATCGATCATTTCCGGGTGCTGGGTGACTCCTTGGGTTTTCTCCTTCCACAGAGCCTTTCTCCTGTTCACTTTGGGTTCAACATGTACCCCGAGGGGAAATAACAGAAATTTGAATCCCTTGGTCCCACTCCTTGCAGGAGCTCTCTATCAGTTGAGTTGAACACTTGTGTAGAAGAAGTTGGGGGTCGAATTTTTTGAGTTTGGTTCTGCTATAGATCTTGCCTGAGCTGTAAGCATGACTTTCATCCCCCATACGAGGTTGTTTCTGGTTCCCAAATTAGATCTGGAGTGATCTGAGGGCAGGAACTATTCTTCCCTCCTTCTCTCCCATCCTTCTCCCCCTTCCACAAATATTTATTGATCACCTACTAGATGCCATCGTCGTCTCTTCTTGGCCTCCACACTAACACCGGGCTTGTGTGTATTCTACTAGGTGCTGGATGAACAGATGAATGAAAGACAGTTTTAGGTGGGACTCCAAAAACTAAGTCAGGATCTTCAGTTTTCCTAGAAGGTTGGACGTGTGGTTAACATCTCAGAAATGGGATCCCAAGGGCACCTAGGTGGCTCAGTTCATTGAGGGTCTGACTCTTGACTGCAGCTCAGGTCATGATCCAACGTTGTGGGATCGAGCCCTGTGTTGGGCTTGATGCTGAATGTGGAGCTTGCTTGGGATTCTCTTTCTCTCTCTCTCTCTCTCTCTCTCTCTCTCTCTCTCCCTCTGCCCCCTCCCCTGCTTGCATGTGTTCTCTCTCTCTCAAATTAAAAGATGAAAGAAAGAAAGAAAAGAAAAGAAAAGAAAAGAAAGAGAAGGAAGGAAAGAAAAAAGAAAGAAAAGAAAAGAAAAGAAAAGAAAAGAAAAGAAAAGAAAAGAAAAGAAAAAACAAAAGAAAAAGGATCCTGAGCGACAGAGAGGTGGGCCAGGACTGGAACTAGGAATAAGGATCCCTGGTTGCCATAGGGCCACTTGTACCCCAATGTTCATAGCAGCACTCTCAACAATAGCCAAATTATGGAAAGAGCCTAAATGTCCATCAACTGACGAATGGATAAAGAAATTGTGGCTTACATACACAATGGAGTACTACGTGGCAATGAGAAAGAATGAAATGTGGCCCTTTGTAGCAACGTGGATGGAACTGGAGAGCGTTATGCTAAGTGAAATAAGCCATACAGAGAAAGACAGATACCCTATGTTTTCACTCTTATGTGGATCCTGAGAAACTTAACAGGAACCCATGGGGGAGGGGAAGGAAAAAAAAAAAAAGAGGTTAGAGTGGGAGAGAGCCAAAGCATAAGAGACTCTTAAAAAATGAGAACAAATTGAGGGCTGATGGGGGGTGGGAGGGAGGGGAGGGTGGGTGATGGGTATTGAAGAGGGCATCTTTTGGGATGAGCACTGGGTGTTGTATGGAAACCAATTGGACAATAAGTTTCATATATTAAAAAAAAAAAGGATCCCTGGTTGCCAGTTCCAACTGGGCCGCCATCTTTCTGTATGGGTCTGGGAGCAATCTGTCTAACTTTTTGTGCTGCAGCTGTCCTATCTGTAAAATGAAAGCAATCTCAAGACTTCTTTCACAGATTTAGAGTTCTGTAATTCTCTCAAACCTTTACCCCCAGGTCCAGTGAAATCAGACCCTTCCACAACAGAATTAGGGGACCACCAGATTCGCTCCCAGTGAATCTACTTCTTGGACCGATTGGAACTTCCAGTGCCTTTTCTTGTTCCAGAATCTATAGTGTCTCCCAGTTGCCTGTCACAGCCAGTGTAGTCTCCTCTCCTTGGCTCTCAAAAGACAAACAGTCTGTCCACAACCCACAAATCTTCCATATGTCTCAGCACTCAACATGTGGAATCCCTGAGTCCAGTCGGGCTGTTTTCCTCCCTGACCTTGATCTGCCCTGTGGCCTTTACCTCTGTGCCCTTCCTGTTCCATTTCTGACTTCTAAATCTTAGCAATTTCATAGAGTCTCTAATAAAGCCAACCAAGTTTGGGGCACCTTGGGTGGCTTAGTCGGTTAAGCGTCTGACTCTTAGTTTTGGCTCAGGTCATGATCTTGTGGCTCCTGAGTTCCTGTGTTGAATCGGGCTCCACGCTGACAGTGCAGAGCCTGCTTGGGATTCTCTCTCTCTCCTTCTCTCTCTGCCCCTCCCCACTCTCTCTCTCAAAATAAATAAATAAACTTGAAAAAAAAAAAAGTCAACCAAATTTAAGTGGATTTTGAATAATAGGTCACCCCAAAACAAGAACTTACTACAGGAAAGAAAAAATTGCTCATAATTCCACATCGAAAGCCAAACCCTGTGGACACCTTGGTTTACTCCCTTCAGCCTTTTTTTTTTTTCTTTTTAAATCTAAGCAAGGTTTTAGGAGATGAACCACCAGACTTGACTTATCGATCGCCTACAGTTGACTGACTGTGGGGGTTGCTTTTAATCTTTCACCATAGTCTACGTGTTGTGAGGAACATCCTGTCACTGAGCCATTTTACATGTCTTTAATTATTTCCTTGAGCTAAATTCCTAACAGTAGAATCACTGGGATGAAAGGCCTTTTGATGATGGGGGGGTGGGGAGGGGTGGATGAAGAGAAACCTGTGAGTCGAGGAGCATGCTGAGTGAGAAAGTGACAACCCCCATCTTTTTCTTTGGGGATCAACCAGTTTTACAGGCATCCTGGCACCCTTGCTTTCCTCCCTACTAATGTTCTGGCCCAACACCAAGCTTCTGAGACCTCTAGGATAGGTTCTCTAAAGGCAGTATGCTCAAGAAAAATAAATTAAATAAATAAATAAATAAATAAATAAATAAATAAATAAATAAATAAAGCTGCCAGTGTATCTCTAGCTGGGACCGAGGATTCCAGAGCTAAGTCTCTCCTGATTCTCCTCCACCCGATTCCACCCCCCTTCCTCGGTTGATGGAACTATGCACTTGGGCATATGTGATTGACTGTGGTATTAAGAAAATATGTATGACACAATGTTTTTTAGCTTTTTCCAAAGATATTTATATCACACAAATGGCATGTTGGGTCTTTTTTTTTTCCTCCTCTCAACCACTAAGACTGAATAAATCAATTGTCCTAATCAAGCTAATGGAGAGGATGTGGACTGGAAAGGTAGGTGGGAGGGGGCTCTTTGCCTGAGCCTGCTGCCTCCTTATCGGGGGGGGGGGGGGGGGGGAAGGGCCTGGTAAAGCCACTTTCAGGTCTCTGGGCCTCTGTTTCCCTGTCTTGGAGATGGGCATGGGGTTATCTGACCGCTCGTGACTTCACAGGATAACAAGAGCATCGGAAGCAGCTGGAGTTCCTTGGAAGAAAGTAGCTGCATGAATTTTTAATCCTCAATTTTCAGCTCTTTGGAGCTGTGTGTAGGAGCAGAGCTGTAAACACAGAGAACTTACCACTACATTCTAGTTTATAAGGTTTTTTGTGTGGTTTTTTTTTGGTTTTTTTTTTTTGTCTCGCACAATCCCACAGATCTGACCTTACGAACAACTCAGAATGTGGGGGGAAATGCAGTTTGTTGTGGTCGTTGTTATTACATAAAAATTAATGGCTTGGCAAACACAGGGATCACCCTGTCATGCTGAGGTCATGTTTACACCAAGTAAATATATTTCAAGTTCCTAAACCTTCAGCAGCACTACAGGGCAGAACTGAACACAATTCCCAAGCAAGACTCAGAATCCCGTGCCAGAGTCGCTGTGGCTCTGAAGGGAGACGTTACTGTGTGCTCTTCCTGTAGCCAGAACCCCATCAGTCTCCAGATGCCTTATGGACAAAGCAGGGTTTTTCAGTCCCTGGCTTACAGAGGCCTGCTTACTCACTGAAGAGTGAAAAACAGAAAAGAGAAACTCATAAGGACATAGGACCCAAGCTCAGATCTCATTCATTGTTCATCCTTCCACTCACCATATATTTACTGAGCAACCTAGAATATCCGAGGGACCGTGCTAAGTTCTGGGGAAGCACTGGACGGCAAAGGCAGAACTGTCCCGGCCTGGGGAGAGGTTGTGGTCGAGCCGAGAAGATGGACGTTGACCAGTAAACACACAAGGAGATGCAAAATTACAACTGAATGGGGGACAACAAACGGAAGGCTGTGTCCTCAGAGGGGAGTCAGATCTAGCCTTGGAGATAAGGGAAGGCAGAAGTCAGCCGCATACGCAAAGGCCCCT
Organism: Prionailurus viverrinus; assembly: GCF_022837055.1. NCBI lineage: Eukaryota > Metazoa > Chordata > Mammalia > Carnivora > Felidae > Prionailurus > Prionailurus viverrinus. Next base: position 13,612,674 of record NC_062572.1, read on the forward strand.
CTTCAGAGACAGTGGCACCTTTGAGGGTATGATGGGCCAGAGCTGAAAAGTGAGGGAAGAGACCTAAAAGATGGAGTGAGGCATACCCACTGGGATGGGAGGAAGAAAAAAAATAAAATAAAAAAGGAAAACAGCAAAAGCCAGCAAGAAATTGGAAAAACTGGAGCCCCAGTGCTCTGCTAGTGAAGAATGCAAAATGGCGCGGTTGCATGGAAAATGGAAAACAGTCTGGCATTTACTCGACAGGTTAAACAGAATTACCGCACGACCCGGCATTTCCATTCCGAAGTGTATACCCCCTGAAATTAGAAGCAGATGTTCAAACAAAAACTGGTACACAAATTTCAGAGAGGCACCATTCGTAAGAGCCAAGGGTTGGAAACAACCCTGACGTTCACCAGCGGATAAACAAAAGGTGATACACGCATGCAATGGAATAGTCTTCAACCACACACACAAGGATGAAGCACTGATATGCTACCACACGGATGAACGCGGAGAACATGGTGCTGAGGGAAAGAGTAAGTCATAAAAAGCCACAGATGGTAGGATTCTGTTTATATGAAATGTCCAGGATAAGCAAATCCATAGAGACAGAAAGCAGACTGGTGCCCAGAGATGGGGCAGAATGGGGTGCAGGGGAGGGGGGAGGGGAGGCAGAATGGGGGGTGACCCCTAGCGGGTAAGGAGTTTTGGTTTGGGGTGATGAAAATGTTCTGGAGTAAATAGTTCTGACGGGTGTACAACAATATGGATCTATTTAATGTCACTGAGTCACACACTTCAGAATGGTTAAGAGGTAAATTTTATGTTATGTGTACTTAATAATAATAATAATAATAATAATAATAATATGGAGCTAGGGAGGGAGGGCCAGCCAGCTGGTGAGGGAGCTAGATAATGTGTTAATACTGAGGACAATCAATAGACCATCCTGGCTGCAGGTGGGGAAGGAATGGAAGTGAGCAACACGTGGCGGGGGGGTGGGGGGGGCAGTGGTCCTGGAGAGAGATGATTTGGACCGGGGGCACAGTGCTGGTGGAGAAGAGTGGGCAGATCCGAGTGATGTATGGCAAGAGCGTTATTGAGGGCACGCCAAATAGACCTACTCTGTCCCCTCCTATGCATTTGTGCACTTATTCATGGAGCGTGGAGGAAAGTATGTGTCCTCGCAGGGATGCTGGGAAGCATGCGCGAAGAAGACCCTTGGATTCGATTTTTTATTCTTCTCGCTGCCAGACCTGGAGCAAAGAACTTCATGTCTTTGTGTTTCAGGTTTTCCCCCTGTAAAATCAGGACCCTAAGGCCTACTTTATAGATCGCTGTGTAGGGACGGGAAGGGATAAGCATATACAGCACCTGCCCTAGCTAATCTTCTGGAATTCTTGGGAGACCCACATGAGCTGCTAACCTTTCCAAGAACACAGATCACCTAGGGAAGCAGCCCACACTGCTGGGGCTGAAGTCACAGTTTGGGGAGGCAGGTCCCTTGAAGAGATTCTCCAAAAGCGGTGATTTTATAATCTCAAAGGTAATAGATTACAGTTGTTAAGGCTATGATAAAAAGGCAGAGGACTCTAGGAAACGGCGGCGTAGCGTAGATGAAAAGCAAAGTCCCCCCAGAACGTTACCGGCTTTCTTCTGCCCTTGCCCCGCCCCCTGCAGAGCAGCCCCGCCCCCAGCTAAGCCCCACCCGGACCCCGCCCCCGATGTTAGCGCGGGCTACGCCCCCTCAACTCCCAGCTCCCTAGGTTAGAGGCTCCCACCTGCGCGAAGCATTTGGTACCCAGGTGGGAATGGAGGGCATTTGATGGGCGGAGATGGGAGGGCTGGAAATTGACAGGGTGAGAATTGGGGAGACTAATCCCTCCCCCTCCGGTCCCCGCTCTTCACTCACCCCCTGGTTGAGGGCCTGGGCCTTTGCATAATGTAAGTACTTATTTAATGCAAGCCCCAGCTCCAGAGTTCTTCATTTGTCTTTCTGTCCTTCACATGCCAATGTGCTTCCGCCTCTTGTCTGTCTAGGTTGACGCGCCTGGAGAGGAGGGTGCTTCCCAACGGCTCCTGTTCGACCCCCAACCCCGGGCCAAGGGCACGGAGAGAAGCTGGGGCGGGGACCAGCGGGAGGAGAGAGAGCACACCATATGACAGGCTTCTGGAAACAGATCCCATGCCAACTTGGATTCTGTCCTTCTCTCCAATAAAAGGAACTTTTCGCTTGTGTGTGTGTGTGTGTGTGTGTGTGTGTGTGTGTGTGTGTGTGTTTCAAACACCCTCTAAAATTTTTTATTTAAAGAGACTGGTTCCTAGCCATCTGATTGGAGGCATCGCAGTGCAGAAGCGAAGCTGAGTCCGGCGCGTGCTGGCGCGCGCGCGCGCGCGCGCACACACACACACACACACACACACACACACACACACACACACCCCTCCTCCCGAGGTTTTCCCGAATGTATCTACTCCGGTTACAACTAGACGCGGCCCCTCCCCCACCTCGCCTTTCCCCTTCCTCCCCTCGATCTTGGGAGGAGCATTCTCTGTGTCTTCCCAAGTCCCCGAGGGGGACCTTCTATGGTGGAGTGGGGGTGGAGGGTCCTACGACGAAGACCAGAAAGAACAAATTAGATAATCAAAAGAATTATAGTAATTGCTTTCACTTTCCCCGAGCCCGCTCTGCGGATGCTCTCCCCCGCCCCTTCCCTGGCTTTCTGTCTGTCGGGAATACTCGGTCTTTCCGATCCCCACCCCTCCCCCAGACTCCTCCTCTCCTCTCCCCTCGCTCGCGCGTTCCCTCTCTTCCTCCGTTTTCTGGTGTGCTGGAACGTTCAGCGGAATATGATGAATGATCACCTGTCACGGCTTGTTTATTATAATGCAGGCAATCAATTACACATCCCCAACGCTGGCCGGCCCGCAGGAAATTTATATGCTCAGCACAAACCAATGTGAAAATGGAATCTCATTTGCCAAATGTCTTTCTCCCCGTACAGCGCGATGATTACAGTCTGTGTTTGTTTCAACAGTCGCGTACAACTGACAGTGCCATCATTTACTGCCTGGCTCAGGTCACGTTACTCTAAGGCTTTATTTATTGTGTTACGATGGCCAGCACAGGAAAAGGACAAGGGTGTCTGTCAGGGATGCCACCATGTTAAAAAGTGGGCGGGCCGGGCCGGGTTCCCGGCGGCGGGCGACACTGCAGTCTCAGCCCCTGCCCTGGGCTCTGCCTCCCCAGGCCTGCTCCCCCAGCATCCTTCAGCGGGGGCTTCTGGGCCCCCTGGGGGGAGGCAGCTCTGGGTGTCAGACGCTCCACAGGTTCCGGGGCTCAGATCCGAGGGACCAGCGTTGGAATTCCGGGTCTGCTACTGCCTAAGTTGTGTGTGGCCCGGGATTCACCCTCCTTATCTGGAAAATGGGAGTTTTAATACCCTTCCTGGCAGAAACATTGTGATGTCTGAGATATCAGAGGTGTGGATAAATGTTAGTGCTGGTGACTTCAGATCCGGCTCTGGCCGGCCTAAGGCCCACCCATCCGGAGGCAGGGAGGAGAGGTCCCATTAGAAGAGAGATGTGTTGGAATTCATGCCCTGTGTTAAAATCTCTCCGTCCTCTTCTTTCTGAGACTCGGCTGTCTCAAGATCTTAAGTTTCCCTTCCGGGTGGAGTTTTGCACTTTTGTTTCCTCTGCGGGGGACACATAGTGTGGTTTGGGGAAAATAAAATGATCACTTTTGCTCTACTTCCGTCGCTATCATTGTAAAAGTACGCATGCCAATCCCAGCCCGGCCAGCTGTGTGACCTCAGGCAGACTGGTCCCTTCACCTCTCCGAGCCTTGCATTCCTGCCTTGCGAAGTGAAGAGTAACTTCTCAACCATCCGCCCCGGTCTTGCTGGCAGGGATCCAGAGTGTCCGTGGGTGTAGACGGGGTCGTGCAACCTGGAGCGTGCGCTGGTCACCTCTTCCCATGGGGAGTTCTGGTTGGTCTTAGAGGTTTTGCTGCATAAAGGGTTGACCCAAATTTGTAGCACTCGCAGTACGCCACATAAAGTAGGAGATCAGTAATGAGGGACAGGCAGGGTCTTCAACTGCTCTCGTGTTGTATCGTTCTTTATTATTTTGTGTATTCATTTAATGGCTGTGCCCAGCATATAGTTTCTATTTGGCACATCCTAAAGGAATCAGTAAATGTTCGTGGCGTTAATGGATGGATGGATGGGTGGATGGATGGATGGATGGCTACTTAAATAAATTCATCACGAGGAAAGAAGGAAATTCATCACGGGCAAAGAAATAAATTCATCACTGTTGTGAAAGGGATGGGCCCTGGTGAAGGAATAGTTCCCACTCCTGATCTCACGGACTCAGGCTATTCTACACATGCCCAGCCTTGTGTGGGTGCCCAGCGTGATACATACTACACATATTCAGACAGTGCCCACTGGTGACAGATCACACGCACGTCCTTCTGGCTGCTCCTACTCACCCCTCACACCAACATCCCCTGGACAAACTTCCCACCATCCTTGCATCCCACGTTGCCTTGAAATCTCCGTGCTCCCCTAAATGATGGGCTCCTCACAGACAGGCAGCTAGACCTCATCCCCAAAATGCCTAGCAAGGTGGCTGCTGGAAACAGATGCTTTTCAGTCAATCAGTAAAGATGATCTTTTCTATACGCTGATGTATGGAATACGACTTAGAATTCCATTAAACCATGCCGCGTCAGGGGAAAAAATGATGCAGGTTCGTATTTAAAAAGCAAAAAAATTAACAGCTGCCTCATATATTTCGGTCAAGTGCTTTGGATTTGTAGAAGGGATTTCTTTCTATAAATATAATTATTAGCCGCCATGATTATAGTAATAACGGGGGCGGGGGTGGCACAGAGCTCTGCCTGCCCAGCAGGGTGGGCTCTCGGTAGAGCTGGGTATTCCCTCTGCTGACTTGCTTCACTAGTTGACTAACAGACCTTATTCCCTGGCCGCGCCGATTCATATGCGACCAATCAAGTACTGTGGGATCCTGGGGGAAAAGGAGCCTGTGTTTGCTGCTGCTTTGACAGTTGAGGCTCCAAGAGGGGCTGGCAAACAATGGGAAATGAAACATTTGAGTGGTTGCAAAAAGTTCCGTGGGAAATCCCCCCTGGTGATATTTATGTGCCATGGCTGTGACAAGGGGGGCTGGGGGCTTTCGATTTCAAGGGTTCTTGAGCAGACCACAATGGTGTTCTGAGACGGCATTCCGCGGGAACAGCTCTCCGGAGCCACAGAAGGCCAGTCTGTCTGTCCAGGGAATACTGGGCCACATGCATGATGTTGGTTATGAACTGCAATGGATTGTCAGGAGCTCACCCACAGCTGTGGGGCTCAGGCCTCTGAACCTGAACCTTCTGCTGTAAAACAAATTCAGCTTAACTGCTCCCCTAGATTTTCCCTAGCCTCAAGAGCCTGGGGGCTTATATAACTGGGGGCTGCCCTCAGGCTCAGCCCCGCCTCCCGAATTGTGGGAACCTTAGCCCCCTGCAGACCACTCCCATCTAAGTGAAAAAGCCAAAATCAGGGCCTCATGCACTCCCCATGGCATTTTTTCCGGGTAATGTGTGACCTTCTTCATTCCCATTTGTAATGGACGTTTATTTGTCTGTTGCTCCCCCCACTCCCACCCTTATTAAGAGAATAAAGTGGACTGATATTAACCAGTCTTTGCTTTGCTGTCCCTAGAACTGAGACATATTCAAGACTGCCCACTGTTGCTAATGTCCTGCTGCTGCTGCTGTGATATATGTGTTTATAGATCAGCTTAAAGGTGAGGTTTATAGCTTCTTAGAAACACTTAGGGGGTAAGAAAACCGAAACTTCTGGGGATAAATAACTTGCCTGTGGGTATCGGTTGGTCCTGAGGTTTCAGTTGCAAAATGACAAGCTCCTATCTAAAATGGACTTAAGCCAGATCCAAGGTGTATTGGATTGTTTAACTGAGAAGAAAGAGTTTTATTAGCTTCAGGCACGGCTGGATCTAGGCCCTCAGTGAAGTCTTCAGGAATTTGCTTCTCTTTGGCTCTTTGGCTCTGCTTTTCCCTGTATTGGGCTCATTTTTATTTTTTAAATATTTCTTTAATGTTTATTTATTTTTGAGAGAGAGAGAGAAGAGCAGGGGAGGGGCAGGGTGGGGGGGGTGGGGGTGGGGGGGACAGAGGATCCGAAGCGGGCTCCATGCTGACAGCAGAGAGCCTTATGCAGGGCTCGAACTCACGAACCTTGAGATCATGACCTGAGCCAAAGTCGGACACCTAACCAACTGAGCCACCCAGGCCCCCCTGGTTTTGTTTTTGGATGGGCTCTCTCCACCCTTTTACATTTTCCTGAAGTCAAATCCAAGCTTTTTCCTTGGATGAGGGTTAGGTCCGGTGCCGTCTGATAGGTCCAGCTGCCCGTTGCTAAGTCAATGACTATGGCAAGGGGGACAGAATGATCTGATTGCCCAGGCCCCAGTCATGTGCTCCCTGCCCAAGCACAGCCAAACCACATGCATGCAGCAAGAGTGAATGGGTCCCCAGCGAATCCTGGACGCTTTTACCAGAAGGAGGAATGAACACTGTCTGGGCAGGAAGACCTGATGTCCTATACTCCCATGTCACGCTGTCAGGAAGGGGCAGGCCAATCTGCCCTCTACCTTCTCCATGCTGCGGGAGACCACCTCGAGGACCCCCTAATGCTCTAGCCCTCCCTGGGACTCCAGCTCAATCCTGCCGCGTGAATTCATGCTGGTCGGCAGTTTTCAAAATGTGCATCTTGGGAGCTTGCGGGAGGGAGGAAGAGAGTGGAGGGGAGGCAAAGAGGATGGGTGATAGAACTCAGAGGCTGTGCCTACAGGACCCCTCCTTCTGCCCCTATTTCAACCACGCGGCAATCAATTCTTGTGTCCGTTCGTACCTTCCGTTCCCTTGTACGCTCTCATTTCAAGAAACAGCTCCTCGTATTTTTAAGGCTCGAAAATCAAGTGATTTTTCCACAACGCTTGCCCTCTCCCTCATTCATAAATGAGGAACAACAGCTCAGAAAGAGGCGGGAACTTGACCAAGGCCATGCAGCAGGACAGTGCAGAGCGAGTCCGCAAAATCATGCCTCTGGATGCCCACCGTCTCCTGCCCTTCCCACCTGCAGGGCTGCAGGCGGGTTAGAGATCCGTGGGCTGAGACCACCACATGCACCCCCGCCACACAGGGCTGATTTATTAGCCAAAGAGGCAGATCTTAACACTAATGTAGCAGTTTCCAGAGCAGAGCAGAAAGAGGGAAGCTTTTTGAAGCTTTTTTTCTAGTCTCTGGGCACAGGCAGCCACGGGGGACTCGCGTTGTAGGTAGGATCCTACCAGAAGGGAGAGCAACAGCCAGATTCCTGCTACTCCCTCCTCATTCGGGGGGCTTACATCACCGTTCCAGAAGAACCTTCGTGAGTAAGCCATGTGCTTCTGTTCAGGATGTTTGCAAACAACTAACTGTTCTGCTTTGCGCTCCAGGGTCTGGGGAGCTGGTCTCCTGGCACCGGCCCTGCCCCATATTTCACACACACCTTTGTGCCGCAAGGGCCACTGCTAATCATCAGCTAACCCTTCTGAGCGCTTAGTTGTTCCCGGAACTGTGTGCTAAGTGCTTGACAGGTATCATGTCATTAAATCCTCCCGTAGGTACTATTGTTACCCTCAATTTTACAGGGGAGGAGACAGAGGTGCAGAGGGAGGAATTAATTTCTTCAAGGTCCTCAGAGAGCTTCAAACTCAGGCAATCAGAGTCAAGCGCGTGAGCTCTTAGGTACCTTGCTACGCAGGACGCATGGCGAGCGCTTCGGACAAGGAAGAGGTAGACTGTCACCACACCGGCGCACAGACAGACAGAAAGTTCCCTGCTTCCTTCATTCAGTCCCTTCTTTCTACCACCCAGGGGCTTCTGGCGGAGTCTGAGGAGCTCTGGGTTTCCCTTTCTCCTTTTCTCCCACCCTCTCTGCCCCGTGGCTTCAGCAAACACGCACAGGGGATTCCAGGGAGAGAACTATTATATTACTGAGTGGGCACGGCTCATAAGGTGCCAGCGGAACACGGGTAAGTCAGGTACAGAGAGGCACGCGGTCTCATTACTTAGCCTACCTTGCAGCAGCTTATTGAATTAGTGCGATTCGTAACATCTTCAACTTGGATCTCCTCCAGGCCAGCCAGCTGGTGCATTCAGTACTACTCAGCTCGCCTTAACTCAATTAACTAAGCCGGGCTGAGCCGGGCTGAGCTGAACTCAACAAGTATTTCTTAAGCACTGAGCTGGCTGCAGGGGGAAAAAAAAAAAAAAAAAGAAAGAAAAAAAGAAAAAAAAAACCCAAAACACAAAACCCCCAAAAAAACAAAGGAGGGTAAGGTGCAGACTCCACCAGACGCGGCCCTGACGGAGATGCCCTGCGTTCCCAATGGCACGATATGGCACCCTCACTTCTCAGGGCCACCTCCGCGGTGCTTCCCACGTCGGCACACGCCCCCTGGGTTGTGATGTGCTGCTTCCTATTTTTCTTTAAATAAACGAACTTTCCTTTAAGCAAACTAATTTCCTTCTTTAAGCTTCATGTTTAAAATTATTAAAACAAAAGTGATGACGTAAAATCAAGCATTTTGAAGGGGACGGTTCCGGGGGCGTTCGGTACCCCCACGGAGTTGTGAAACCACCACCCCCTCCGTCTCGTCGCCAAACATTTCCACCACCCCCCCCCCGAAATAAAACCCCACAGCCGTGAAGCAGTGTGTCCCCAACCCCACCTCCTCCAGCCCCTCACGGCCGCTAATCTACTGTTGGTCCCCGTGGGTCTGCCTGTGCTGATTTCACACAGATGGAATCATACAGTGTGTGGCCTCTTGTCCTTGACTTCTTTTGCCCAGAATCATGTTTTCAAGGTCCATCCACATGGGAGCATGTATCAGTATTTCATTGCTCTTTATGGACAAATGATATTCTACTGTATGGATAGACTACATCTTACTTACCCATTCATCTGCTGATGGGCATTTTGAGCCAATTCTGCCTTTTGGCTATTGCGAATAGTACTGATAAATAAGGGTATTTTATCTATTTATTTTATTGAGGTATCACTGACATTGTGAAAATCTGGAACGCTTCACGAATTTGGGTGTGATCTTTAGGGCAGAGGCCACGCCAATCTCTGTAGCGTTCGGATTTTCACAGATGTCCTGCCGAAGTGAGGACATAAACTCAGGGAGTTTATTTAAAAAAAATTTTTTTTAACGTTTATTTATTTTTGAGACAGAGAGAGACAGAGCATGAACAGGAGAGGGGCAGAGAGAGAGGGAGACACAGAATCTGAAACAGGCTCCAGGCTCTGAGCTGTCAGCACAGAGCCCGACGCGGGGCTCGAACTCACCGACCGTGAGATCATGACCTGAGCTGAAGTCGGACACTTAACCGACCGAGCCACCCAGGCGCCCCTCAGGGAGTTTATTTTAAAAGGAAATTACTGTAGGGCCACCTGGATGGCTCAGTCGGTTAAGCGTCTGACTCTTGGTTTCGGCTCAGGTCATGATCTCACGGTTTCATGAGCTCGAGCCCTGCATCGGGCTCTGTGCCGACAGCATGGGGCTTGCTAGGGATTCTTTCTCTCTCTCCCTCTCTCTCTCTGCTCCTCCCCTGCTATGCTCTGTCTCTCTCAAAATAAATAAACTTAAAAAAATAAATAAAAGGATGCTACTGTCAATAGGAACTTCTATTTTTGAACTGGCAGTCAAATAGATACATAAGTATGAGGAGTAAAAAGTTCACCTGCAGAGCACATAAAACCACCCCAGGCTCCCCCAGATACAGCTATAAACATTCCGAGCGGGTACTGGATGTGGCCGGCCTTGAGTCTGCAACCTGGCTTTGCCATCTGTTTGACTCTGGGCAAATGTTCCTGTCCTCCCCCTGCCTCAGTCCCCTCCTCTGTAAAATGATAATACTTGTGAGCACTTCCTCCCGCAGCTGTGAGAATTGAAATCACGGACACAATGCTCAGCACCGTCGGACACACAGTCAGCACTCAATATGTGAAAGCTGGTAGCCGGGCACCCCGTCCTGTACCCAGCGACGGTAACAGTCCTGGGAGCTAACAAAGCAAGCGTCCTGCTGCGTGCTAGGAGCCGGGCGAAGTGCCTGGCCTGCGTTATTTCACGTGCACCCACAACGTCCTACGAGGCCGATGTTGTTACCTCCGTTTTGTAGGTCAGAAAATAGGCAGAGAGAGATGGTGCTGGGAGTGGAAGGTCGCACGGCTAAAGACTTGAGCTCTCAGGAAAGTTTAAGGGCGACATGAGAAGCGACCAAGAGCCCGCTGGAATGTCAGGGCTGTTCCCGGGCAGAGGCGATTAACTGTAAAACCAGTGCCTGGGCCCTCGAGATTGCCGACCTGGTAAGTCACAGCAAACCTGGCCTGCGGGTTCCGCCCCGCTGGAGTCCTCCGGGCTGCGTCTCTTTCCTGAGCTGCTCCTTGTCAGGTCTGCCAAGACAGGGCTCCCCCAGCGCCGGGTCTAGGACTTCACGTCTTTTCGAGGGGACTCACCTCTCCCGGTTAATGGCCTTTCCTGCCCTCCCCATACCCCGTCATCTCCCAGTGTCCCCAAAGCCGCCCCTTTGCTCTGCAATCTCTCCCCTTCCACGCTGTGTCTGAGCCCCCGACACTGGCACGCAGCCTCCTACTAATTATCCACACCCACCCCGTACACCTTCGCCGACCGGGCTGGGCATAACCGACCGTTTCGGTCCGCGTGGGGAATCCGGTCTCGTGCGAGGGTGGCACTTAGCATCGGGGTCGCGTCCGTTTCCTGGGGCTGCCATGACATAGGGTTCCAAGCCGGTGGCTGAACAAATGTATCCTCCCAAGATCTGGAGCCCAGCAGCCTGAAATGAAGCTGTCAGCAGGGCCATCCCCCCTCCCTCCGGGAGAGGATCCTTCCTTGGCTCTTCCCGCTCTGGTGGCACCAGGTATTTCGTGGCTTGTGGCCACTGCACTCCCATCTCTGCCTGTGTTCACATGGCCTCTCCCTGTGTGTCTGTGTGTGTCCCTTTCCGTCTAAGAACACCTTGTCATAGGATCCAGGGCCCTCCCTGATGCAGCATGATCACCTCCACCCTTACCTTAACTACCCCTGCAAAGATCCTGTTTGCTAATAAAGTCACATTCCAAGACTCCAAGTAGACTCAGAATTGGGGCAAGCCGCTCAACCCTCTACAGACACCTTCAAACAGGAGATGAGCCTGATAGTCTCTGTGGCACGTTTACTGAGCCCAGTGGGTACAGACGCGAAGGGGTTTAATCTTCCTCCGAAGACCATCACCGGCCATCTTCTTACAAATCTTCCTTCCCCGGCCCTTAGTGGCACCCTGGGCAGATGTTACAGCTTTCTGGCAAGTCTCCAGTAATAATCAGGCCAGTCCAGGTCAGACCAGTTTAAAACATTCGCTTTTCCCCACCACCCTCCAACTCAGCTTTGCCCTAGGGCCTGGGAAGCCTGGCACGCACATGGCCACGCCTCGCCCCGGCTCCTTCCTGAGGCTTCCTTACGCGTCTGGTTCCCAAAATGCACCAAAGAGGATGATGCCGCGGACAACCAAATTTGGCCAGTGCACAGTCAAACAACTTGCCCAGATTGTGTTTACTTTAGACTCAGTGGATGTGTGGAAGCACATCCAAGAGCCGGGGGTCTCCAAACTTGTACAGGCCAGGAAACTATTTTTCCACAGAGCCTTCTTCTGCTCTGGTATTCCCCAGAGCACACTCGGGGAAATATTAGACTATATAAAGTATTGTAAAATACAAAATCTATCCACAACTGTTATGCACGCATAGCAATAGAAGATGAGTTTTGAGTAAATAACGCCAGCTCAGGAACGATTTTGTGATTTATTCAGAAAACTGGCTTCCGGACCACTGTGGATAAGACCCAACTTGGCCGGAAGATGTGATCCCTCGGCAGAGCCGCATGGACAGCTCAGCTGGCCAAATTTTACTCTCAGAAAGGATCAGAGAAGAAAATGCTCTGATTTCCCTAAAGCCCTGTTGCAGCAGCCAGGAGGGTGTAACTCTCATATTGAAAAGCGGGTCGTTTCAAGAAAAATTTCCATTATCGCGTAGTCCTATAATGTGTGCAATTATGTTCTGCAAATTCAACTATAAGCACTCAGCAGAATAGTAAAAATAACAACGATAACATAATAACGAGAGAAAAGACAGGATAAATGAACGTAAGCACCAGGCAGCCTTCTGCCTGCCATCCTTCTCCTGAGTAGAACAGGGGTCCATTCAGCCTCCACTGCTGCCTGCCTCTCGGCTCTCAGCATGAGTCTAGTGTTTCACTGTCTGCTGTTTTCACATAGTGTGGCCTCTAAACGCTGGCCAACTTCTTCCTCTGGTGCTCAACTGCTGGTCGACAACCTTCCCCAGCACCGCAGACAACCTGGTAACCTTGGACTGATGGAGAAAAGGCCGTAGGCTCCCATTTAGCGTCTCTCTGAGGGGTTTCGCGGGTCATCTCTGACCATGGGAATGTGCGTTCCTCCCAGGAGTTCCGTAAACTGTAGAGCTTCTCTAGCACATCAGATGGGACTCCCCCGGAGTCTCCAAGCTGAACAGAATCTGGTTTTGTCCGGACCGTCAAGGCAAATATTTTCTCAACGCCAGGACTACCCCTACAACTGGCTTCTGTAGGGGCCGCCAAGGAGATAAGATTAAAGGAAAGTCAATCGACCACGGTACACCCCCCACTTCCCATTCCTTTGACACCCCCTTCCCCCCCACACACACAAACTAGAGAAAACATTTTTGAAATCTGATTGTGCTCCCTGAATGAGATAGCTCTTTAATCCTCAGGAGGCTAGTAAGGATCAGTTTATCCCCTCAGCCAATAGAGCACTAAAGGCTGGGGTTGGGGGGCTTGGAGATCCAGACGGCTCAGCAGCCTGGGGAACAGAGAACCAGTTCTTGCTCTCTCTCTCAGCTTCGTCTCCCCTGCGTACAAACTCCCCCTGCCCCCAGAAGGGTGTCCAAACTCAAGGATCTTTGTGTGCTGGACAAGGACAAGCTGAACCCTCCAAGGTAGGACCTGGTTCTCACACATCTGCAGGCCTGCCCAGCACTGAGCACAGGAGGTGGCACACCAGCCAAATGGAGCTCAATGAATGAAGGGCAACTGAGTGAAAATGTAACCCGTATAACGCACAGGTACCAGATGTTCCAGTCTCAGCACAGTCTCATGACAAAGTTTAAAAAAAAAAATTTTTTTTTAGCTGGAGAGCAATTTATTTATTTATTTACTTAAATATATGAAATTTATTGTCAAACTGGTTTCCATACGACACCCAGTGCTCATCCCAACAGGTGCCCTCAATACCCATCACCCACCCACCCCTCCCTCCCACCCCCCATCAGCCCTTGGTTTGTTCTCAGTTTTTAAGAGTCTCTTATGCTTTGGCTGGAGAGCAATTTAAATCTTTGCCAAATTCCTCAAGGAACACCAACATGTGCACGCACGCACACACACACACACACACACACACACACACACCCCCAAAAAAACAAAACAAAAAAATTCTAACTGGAAAAGGTACCTGGCATGTGGTAAGTACTCAATAAATGAAATTTGTTATTTAAATCCTATTGCCTTCTCCAATATTGTTTTCTTTTTTAACTTGGCCCCATTTGACCACTTGACCACAAATGCAAAAAAGAAACATCTATTAGTTTCCTGGGGCTGCCAAAACACACTGCCACAAACTTGGTGGCTTAAGACAACAGGGCTTCATTCTCTCGCATCTCTGGAGGCCAGAAGTCCAAAGCCAAGGTGTTGGTAGGGCCGTGCTCCTTCCAAAGCTCTGGGGAAGACTTTGTTCTTTGCCTCGTCTAGTTCCTGGCGGCTGTCAGCATCCCTGGGGTTGTGGCCACAGCACTCCAACCACTGTCTGTCTCCACATGGCCTTTCCCCGAGTGTACCTCCCGTGTGTGCATCTCCCCATGTACATCTCCCCGAGTGTATCTCCCTGTGTGTCTCCTGAGAGGTTTTGTCATTGGATTTAGAGCCCACCCAGATAATCCAAGATGATTTCATTTCAAGATCCTGAACTTAATTACATCTGCAAAGACACTTTTTCTTTTCTTAAGTAGGCTTCAATCCCAGCTCGGAGCCCAATATGGGGCTTGAACTCACAACCCTGAGATCAAGACCTGAGCTGAGATCACAGGGTTGAACGCTTAACCTATTGAGCCACCCAGGCACCCCAAGACACTTTTTCTAAATAGCGTCATATTCATAGGTCCCAGGGGGTCGGGATGTGAACGCATCTTTCTCGGGGAGCTACTACTCAACCCGCTACAAAATGATACTAGGTCCTTCCTCGTGTGGGTGGGGGGCAAGCAGAAGGCTGGATAATCCTGTAATTTAATTTTTTCCTTTTATCCTTGTCATGATGAACACATCAGCGCAGCAGCCAGCATCAAGTACTTGGGAGCCCAGAAGGAAAGAGAAGCAGGTGGCAGAAAGTCACTGTCGACCTCTCCTTTTCACTGATGCTCATCAACTCTTTCAATGATGCGGGTTTGCAGCCACAGAATACCTAACTGCAAGGGCTACAGCACCCTGGGGGTGGGAGGATGGGCCGCACAAAGCAGTGGGTTTCAGCTACAGCTTGTGACCCTCAGGCAGACACATCTTGGGACAGAGCATCTTGGCTTTCCCATAGAGGGTGGTCAGCTGCGTGCGTTCCTGGCTGGGGGTGGTTCAGGTTAGTTATTTACTGATACCCTGTGTTAAGATCCCAGCTTTGGCTGCGCTGAAGGGATCTGGGAGGCAGTAACTTCACTCAACTCAAATTGCAATCAGCCAGCCTCTTGGCTCATGTGTTTATCTACCCAGAACTATTTTTGGTGTGTGTTCATAGACAGCACACACCAAAGTATTTGGTATTTGAGATGCAAGCGTGAAGGATGATTAAAGTTAGCTGCTAATGAGCATGCCTAGAATAGATATATTTTGTGTGTGTGTGTGTGTGTGTGTGTGCGTGTGTGTGTGCGCGTTCCATGTGTGTGTGTGCTCTGTTGAGTGTCTGCAAAGCAGATGTCTATAAATCTGCCCTCACTTGACCTTGCCAATGTCCTGGATCAGCTAAGATGTCTATGGATGGAAAATGGAAACTGGCCTGTCTCAAAAGACTGCCTGACCAAACATCCCAACTCCCCTATCTACATTCTACCTGTCATTCAAAGCCTAGCCCTCCCCACCTTATCAAGGAGCCTCTCTTAAATATCCTCTGAACTCCTAAAGCAGAGACAGCCAGTAGGCTTCGTCGCTAGTACTGACTGGAATCAAATTGGCAAGGATTACCTGAAGCACCATGTTGAGGAGGATACTGAGAACTGATCTGAGTTGGGATAAATGATGCTACGTTAGTTCCCTGGAGCCTGCTGTAGCAAAGTACCAGCATCTGAGTGGCTTGAAACAATGGAAATTTATCTTCTTATAGTCTCGACACTAAACACCTGAAATTAAGGTGGGGGCAGGACCAGGCTCCCTCCAAAGCCTCTAGGAGAGGATACTCCCTTGCCTCTTGTGGCTTCTGGTGGCCCCGAGCAGCCCCTGGCTTGTGGCTGCTCACTCCAGTCTCCGCCTCCGTCCCCAGTTGGCTGTCTTCCCTCTGTGTCTGTGTCTCTGCATAGCATTCCCCTCTGTGTGGATGTGTGTGGTATGTCTCCCTCTGCTTATAAGAGCACCAGTCATGGGATTGGGGCCCACGCTAACGACCTCACCTTAACCTGATTACATCCACAAAGACCCCACTCGTGGTGCCCGGGTTAGGACTTCAACGTATCTTTTGGGGGGATACAATCCAATTCATAATAGACACTATTAGCAATTAGGAATGTTTTTCATGAATGAGGGAATGAAAAGGGCCACCGATTTACCAAATGTGCCCTAGAGCACTTACTTTTGGTATCATTTAGTCAGAAATAAGCACAGGCTGCTATGACCTCTGTCATCTATCTATCTGTCTATCTATCCATCCATCCATCCATCCAACTCATCACCTATCTATTCATCCATTCCCTGCCTGTCTATCTATTTAATCTTTCTACTTTCTTGTCTGTTATCAACCATTTTTCTATGATCTATCATCTACATTACCTATTTGCCTTCTTAAGTAGATCAAAATTTGCCTAAGAGCACAGATTATAGCTGTCTTAGACCATTCAGGAATGTTATAAACAAAACATCACAGACTGGGTAGCTTATAAATAACAGCAACTTGTTTCTCACAGTGCTAGAGGAAAAAAGCCCAAGATCAAGGTGTCAGCAGCATGGTTGCGTGAGGACCCTCTCCTGGCTCACACGTGGCACCTTCTCGCTGTGTCCTTATGTGGCGGAAGGGACAAGGGACCTCTTTTATAAGAGTACTAATCCCATTTATAGGAGCTCCACCGTAGTGACCTAATCACCTCCCGAAGGCCCTGGCTCCTAATATCATCACCTTGAGCATCAGGATTTCAACATATGAATTCTGGGGGACACGTTCAGACCACAGCACCAGCTTAAAGCCTCTATATCTTCCCACTAACGAACCCAGAATTTAGACGGAGGAGGCACTGAAAAAAAAAAACACTTGTTCAGTAATGAACATTCATTGTTTGGACTCTGAAATTAGGTCAGAAGAAAGGTCTCTCTGAAGTGCAATTCCCTACGGGCTGCTGAGGGTAAAGCTGGATGCCCACTGAAGGGCTGGAGGCCTGGGCTTCCTGGTCTACCCTCTGTCTTCCCAGCCCCTCCCCATGTTCTGGACATCTCATCTACCAAATCCTACACGTGTACCGGGGTATCCCCCTCTAACAGGACAGCCCTGTAATTGTTCAGCGAGATGATAGTGCCAGGCTCATCCATCAAACCCTCCTCTAATAGTCTGGTTTTCCTAATGGAATGCAGTGTCCTAAAGAAGAGAAGCATCATAATGTGAGGTTTTATGTAGGCTGGTTTCTAGCTGTGAGCTATGGAGCCGAAATGATAGTTAAATCGATGGAGAGGCACTAAGCTCTCGCCTCTGAATCTGGGCATCTGTAAAACCTGATTATTGACAGCCCTGAGTGGATGTGTTGCAGACCAGCTCTCCTAGTCCTGATTGGGGCTCCCTCTCTTCCTCCGTGGACAGGAGCAGCATGAGAGAAATGGAGACGGAATGGCCAGTTGATTGTTTTCACAGTCTGCATGACAGACTGCCCCCCTAACAAGACTCTAGGTCAAGTGCTCTTCTCCACTCTGTGGATCTAGTGGGGAGAAATTAGCTCTCAGTGGTATTCCCAATTATGGAGAAAAGCCCGGGTCTGGCCGCAATGTGTCTGGCACTGGACCAAGAGGCAAGAAGCCTGTCTTCTCCCCCAGCCTCGTGGCATGACCTTGGGAGGTGACTTGGCCTCTCATCTTCTGTCCTGCCTCCTCGATACTGACCCACCTTTTATTACTTCATAGTTCTGCTGTAGGGTAAATGAGACACGGCTCTACATCTTTTCGTCCCCCAGAAAGACCAGAGCCAGGTAATTGCAAAGGATAGCCTTTTCCTTTGTTTTTACTGCATGGGTTACTAACTCGTTTTTTAAATAATGGCCAAAAGGACTGATTTATACCGTTGTTGTTGTTTCTACCCTGAGGAGCCTTGAGGCATTTTAGGGGTATTGTGTTATTGCTCACTTCTTTTAGGGAGTGTGCCCATTTCTTAGTCAGCAAACTGAGCAAAGGCTTGAAGCGAGCCACACTGATGGGCTGGAACTAATTCCTACTCCTAATCTAGTGTGGTGTTTTACTGCCAATGCATAGGTCCCCTGGGGACACTCAGGAGATACTGGCCCTGACACAATTATTAAGCCACATCTCTGTGTTCTCCCGCCTTCCTTCCATGCCAGCTATGCTGACTTTCTTTTACATCTTTACAAGCACCAAGTGCTTTCCAACCTCAAACTATGCACACCTGTTCTCTCCTGTGTGGGAGGCTCTTCCTGCACATGTTTCCTCTGGCCAATCCCTACCCATCCCTCAGGCCTCAGCTGCAATGTCACCTTGGCAGTGAAGTCTTCCGTGGCCCCCACGCTTTGTCAAGTACCTCACTCTAAGCTCTCATAGGCAGCGTGTTTTTCCTTTACAGGGCTTATCACACATATAACTTGGTATCTGCCTTCCTCACTAATGACGAGTTCCTTGAGGACAAAGACTTGTTTATCTCGTTCGTTACTGTGACCCCGGCACCAAGAAGGCACTCAGTAAAAATCTGTAAAATTTTTACTGGATGGATAAACAGTGGATGGATGGACAGTGGATAACGATGGATGAATGGACGGATAGGTGGATGGATGGAGGGTAGATGGGTAAATGGAGGTATGGTGTGTGGTTGCACAGACAACGGATGGATGAATAAATGGATGGATAGATGGATGGATGATGGATAGTTGGATAGACAGAAGGATGAATGATAGCTGAATGGATAGACAATGGATGGATGGATGGATAAATGGATGGATGGATGATGGATAGTTGGATAGACAGAAGGATGAATGATAGCTGAATGGATAGACAATGCATGGATGGATGGATAAATGGATGGATGGATGATGGATAGTTGGATAGACAGAAGGATGCGTGATCACTGAATGGACAGATAATGGATGGATGGGTGTAGCATGTGTGTATAGGAGAGTGATCCAAATTACCAGTATTCATCATGGAAAGAAAGTTCTCAGTTCCAAATGTTCAAAGAACTTCAATGATGCAGACCTGGCATACATGTCAACACAGGGCCATATCTCTCTGAGACGCTGGGTAGAACCTTCTTTGCCTCATCTTAGCTTCCAATGGTAGCCACCAACCCTTGGCTTCCTCAGCTCACAGCCACATCACTCCAATCCCCACCTCCATTGCCTCATGGTGTTCTCCCTGTGTGACTCTGTCTTCACATCACTTTCCCCCTTGTTATAGTGGACCACAGCACTAGCTTGTTATAAGAACACTAGCTGTACTGGATTAAGACCTCATCTTACCCACTTATACCTGCAACAATCTTGTTTCTAAACAAGGTCACATTCTGAAGTACTGTGGGTTGGGACACATCTTTCTGGAGGATTCATCTCGACCCATAACAATCCGTTACACGGCAACGCCTCACCCAGATGTGTATCCTACAGATGCTCCTGTTTAGGATGATAAGAAGATGTGCGTGAGGATGTTGGTGGCCACGAGGTTTGTTACAGCAAGAAGCCAGAGGTGACCTGCCTGCCCATGACCGGGGAAATGGATAAACCAAATGTGACACATGCAGGTGATGGACAAATCCACAGCAGGCAGAAGTCAGAGGCTGGATTTGCATATATTGCCATGGTTAGATCTCAAAAACATAGTGTGAAATGAAAAAAAGCAGAAACTAGACTGAGATTTATGACACAATACCATTGACATAAATCTGAAATATTTACCCAAAGAACAACATTATGTGTGTTTCATAAGCATTGGAAAGTGGGTTGGAAGGATTTATTTTGAATACACTGGAGTTGCTGCCTGTGGGAGGTAGTGAGAAGTGGTAACAGTAGATGAAGGCAAAAAATAATACGGAAAGCACAAGGGGGCCTTGAACAGACAGATGCTGCAATGGTGGCATGAACTGGCAGACCGATTCTGGGAATGTGTGCTTCGGGTCCAAACTTTACAAGGAAGGGATTCATTAGTGACAGTTGTGCCGAGGGCTCAAGGGGTCTGGGGTCCTGCCAGCATGCACGGCAGGGACACTCAATCTGCTCTGGAACATCAGCAAAGACTTTGTGGAGGAAACGGCGCTTCCACTGGAGAGGGACCGGAGATGTGCCGGGGAAGAGAAGGACAGGAAGTTCCAGAAGGAGGGACTGTGCATGGACAAGTCCCAAGGAGAGCCCAGCCGGCCTGGATGCGCCAGCCTGGAGCCCCAGCAGTCCCCGTGCCGTCACTCCCTGTGACCCCTAAAAAGGACAGAAGACAGTGCTGGCCGTGTGTGTGTGTGTATCGCCACTCAGACACCCATTGGGACCCGGTGGCAGAAATTAGCAAATTAGCAAATGGCCCAGATTAGCAAATGAGAAACACTTCCACGAAGCCTTGCAGATCTTCCTAGATTTCAAAAGCACAGGACTTCACAAGTCTCTCTTTTCCTCACTTAAAAAAAACTTATTTATTAATTTTCTTCTAATGTTTATTTATTTTTGAAGGAGGGAGAGACAGAGTGTGAGCGGGGGAGGGGCACAGAGAGAGGGAGACACAGAATCCGAAGCAGGATCCAGGCTCTGAGTCGTCAGCACAGAGCCCCATGCGTGCACCATGACCTGAACCAAAGTTGGACGTTTAACCGATTGAGCCACCCAGGTGCCCATCGCTTTTTTTTTTAATAAAATGTTTATTTATTTTTGAGAGAGAGAGAGAGAGAGAGAGAGAGCGCGCACAAGTGGGGGAGGGGTAGAGAGAGGGGGTCAGAGGATCCAAAGCAGGCTCTGAGCTGACATCAGCAAGCCTGATGCGGGGCTCGAACTCACCAACAGTGAGATCATGACCTGAGCCAAACTTGGAAGCTTAACCAAATGAGCCACCCAGGCACCCCTCTTTTCCCCACTTTTGTTGGAGACACGGCCTGGTCTCCAGCGGAGCCAATGAGAAGTGGCAGCCGACTCCAAGCTGGGGAAACAATAGGGAGGGATGGGGTCTGCGGAGGACCCGGAAGGGGTGGCCCGGCCGCACGGGCAGGCCACTGAGCCTGAGACAACGCCTGCCCCTGCCCGGCTGCGGTCCCAGTGTTGACAGATCTTTCGTCTCTCAAGAGAAGCCATGACTCTGAAATCTTTTAATCTTACCCGTTATAATCTGATTCAACTAGAAGCAGGGAGCACATCACACCCACGAGGAGGGGCTATGATGAAATGCGCAAAACAGAAAGTAACCAGTGCTGGCGAGGCTGTGGGGAACAGGAAACACTGTGCGCTGCTGGTGGGAACATAAAATGGCTCAGTCACTGTTGGAAAGGCCAGAAGGATTCTCCAAAGGGTAAACATGGAAACACCACGTGACCCAGCAATCCCCCCCCCCCACCGCCGCAGGTACATGCCCCAAAGAGCTGAGCAAATCCGCAGACGCAGAAAGCAGATCAGGAACCAGGGGCCGAGGAGGGAAGGGAACGGGGATGAATGACTCACGGGTACGGGGGCTTCCTTTTGGGGTGATGAGAATGTTCCGGAACCAGGCACGGCGGTTGCACAAGATTGTGTGAATGTGCTACAAGCCACTGACTTGTTCATTTTAACATGGTTAAGTTTATATCATGTGAGTCGCGCTTCGGTTAAAAAAAATAAAACTGGGGGGGGGGGGGGGCGCCTGGGTGGCGCAGTCGGTTGAGCGTCCGACTTCAGCTCAGGTCACGATCTCACGGTCCGTGAGTTCGAGCCCCGCGTCGGGCTCTGGGCTGATGGCTCGGAGCCTGGAGCCTGTTTCCGATTCTGTGTCTCCCTCTCTCTCTCTGCCCCTCCCCTGTTCATGCTCTGTCTCTCTCTGTCTCAAAAATAAATAAACGTTAAAAAAAAAAAATTAAAAAAAAATAAATAAAACTGGGAAAATTGACTCAAAAAACTGGGAAAATTAACGCAAATATTCAAGAAACAAAGAAAGAGTGGGCCAAATGACACAAGCCTGTAGGCTGACTCTGAGGCCTGGGGGGCCTGCTTGCGAGGCTTCTGGTTAGCACGAGCCCCCATGGACAATCTCATGCAGAGGTGTGGGTCAGGATCCCTATTTTCCTGGCAGGAAATGATCCCATGCTCCCTGCGGTTGGGGCCAAGGGCTGTGCAAAGCAAAGGAGGGTGACAGCTATGACGCAGGTGGTGGTAGGAGGTCTTGTCTGAGCCAGAAGGTCAGACACGAACTGTGCATGAAGACTTCTTCAGAACTGTCACCTCCTCCCTCACGGGGCCCAGAGAAGTCGCTGTGGATTTAAGACAATTCAGCAAAGCCACATGGGGCACTTACTATCCACGAGGCTTGTGCTACGTGTGAAAATAATAAAGACAGTAAGAGCAAAGGGCTCTACGCAAAGCGTGCTCTGGGTGCTGACAGTAACTCCATGAGGCAGAAGCGGAGCTAGTATACCCTGCGTGCAGTTAACTGACACAAATTCAACCACACGCAGCTTGCCAAAACGAAAAGGAAGAAGTGCTCACTGAAATGGACAGTGCCACCTGTCACAGCCCTATGTGACTTGCCACCTGGAAGACCCAGAAATGGGATACAGGGATCCGTGTTCTGGCCATCTCCGATCCTGAGAGCCTCTCCTAGAATAGGGAGCTCTCTGCACCAAGCGTGACCGTAGGGGTTTCTCAGCCTCGGCACTGTTGACGTTCTGGGTCTGCTGGGTCATCACTCATCATGGGTGGGGGTGGGGGGGGGTGCCCTGTGCAGTGAAGGATGTTGGAGGCACTTGGAGGAAGGTTAGCAGCATCTTCTACATGCTACGTGTCACCAGTGCCCCTCCCAGGTGTGAGAACCAAATGCATCTCCAAGCATTGCCAAATGTGCCCTAGGGGCAAAATCACCCTGGTTGAGAACCACTGCTCTGGAGTTTATTAATGCGCGTATGTTTTATGTAATAGATTTCCAAGGCCCAAGAGCCCTGCCTCGCCTGGTGTTCAACCGCGGGAGCAGTGATCAGTGCAACGTGGGGAGGAAGTGTCTGTGCCGTGACAACTTTCGGAGGCTCGTGGCAACGCCATTCCTTCAGGGGAAGGAAGTACAAGGGATTTTCCTGCGTAGCTTGCCTGGACTTTAGAATTGAGTACCCCTATGTGCTGGCACTCCAAGGTGGTATCATTACCCCAGTGCACAGGTGAGGAAACCGAGGATCACAGGGAGTCCGTTACTTGCTCAAGGTCTCAGAGCTAGCAAGTGATAGAGATTTGAATCCAATCTGTTTTACTTTAAAAACCCCTTCCTTTTTTTTTTTTTCATCTCACCATTTTGCGTTCCTATCTGCAAAACGGGGTTGAAGGAAACCAGTGTGCCAGAAAATAGACTCTTCACAGACTCTACTAGAGGTGACACTGTGCAGTCATCTGCCTGCCTCTTGGTTCTGGATGAGGCTAGAGGTAAATTCAGATTCAAAAAGATATTTATGGGCCTGTGTATTACTGAGGACTTCTCTGATGGCAAGAGACAGAAACCTAACAAGCTTAAAGCAAAAAGGGAATGAATGTATTGGCTCCTCTAACTGGCAAGTTCAAGGAGTGAAAACTTCAGGCATGGTTGGATCAAGGGGCCCAAAGGGTCAGGACAGTCGCTCAATATTTGTTTTCCTCTTTGTTGGCTTCATTGTCAGGCAGATTTCCCTCCTTTATAGAAAGAGAGCCGCCAGCAACACCATATCTAAAACCTGACCCCTTAGAAACCCAGCAGAAAAATGTTCTCCATTCCAATAGTTCCATCAACAGTCCTGAACTTGGCTCTGACAGTCCTAGCTTGGTTGGGTCCCTTGCACATCCAGGATCTAATCACTATGGCCCGTGACAGGTGGAAGTCTCCACGATGGCCCGAGCTACCTGTGCATCTGAAGAGTTTGAGGGTAAGGTGATCGCCGAATCTTACGGAGAAGATTAGGCGAGAGAGAGAGAGAGACAGAGACAGAGAGATGGGAACAGGCCTGCCAGGTGAAACAGAGTCGCCCTGCACCCTCACGGCACACCAAGAACTGGGCGCAGCTCGTACAGCGTGTTCGGTACACGATGTCCTTTAATCCTCATGACAACCTGCATCATTATTGCTGACGCTCGGAGAGGCTCCGCGTCACGGCCAGCGCTCACTTCCAGGTACAGAGACAGCCGGGCGTGCCCAGGGGCACCCTGTCCTTAGGAGGTGGAGCTGGGACTTAACGCTCAGACCTGTGTGACCCGAAGTCCCCAGCTCGCCCGCCCTTCCCCCCCAGAGACCCCTGAGCTGCGGGAAGCCTCCTCAGCGCTTTGTTCCAGTCTCTTAACTCGCAAACCCCGTCAGCGAGTTCTTTATTTCCACACACGGTGCTATTAAGCTAACGGCTCTGGGAAGTCTAGGCTGGCCTCGGAGCAGCCACATGTCCCGCAAGCCTTCTGCGTGTTGTGGCTTCCGAACAGACACATCAGAAGTTCCAGGAGCCCAGGCCCCTGTGGAAACGTCTCTGTGCGCCGTTTTGGTTCAAGATGCCAAAAAAGCAGCACACGCCTTGCACTTGAGCTCCTTGTAGAACGTCTCCCCGGGAGCTAAAGGTGGCAGGTCCAGCACCTCCTAGAAAAGTCCCCTGTACAGGCCGGTGGCAGACCTCACCAGGCCAAAAAAACCAACAAAAAACAAAACAAAACAAAACAAAAAAACCCCCACGACCTGAGAAACCAGGGTTGAAATAGAGGCCTCTTTCTGTTTGGTCAACGAGCAGCTGTGAAGCATGCGTAGGACGGAGCTAAATTTATTTGTTCCTTTCTTTCTCGGAACAGCGGCAATGAGGCTGGGAGTGCAGCTGCCTCGCGCTCCCGTGAGCCTTTTGCAGGCACCAGCATGCACAGAGGTTGGCTCTCGGGGATGTGGATCCCTTTCCGGTCTGTTCCCTGCCCGCTGCGGGCGGGACTTCCAGGGCCTCTCTGTAGTTTGGGGCTAGAATCCTGTGCCAGTGGGCAGAAGTCTGGCACTGTCTCCTAGAGCCGGGGTGAGATGATCACCTTTTAAAAACGGACAAGCTCCAGGACGCAGGGACCCTGGCCCGGCCAAGGCAACTTGCGGCCACGCCCTGGAAAACCACTGAGGTCCCAACCACCTCTGCTTTCACTGTGCAGACCTGTGGGAAACTTGTAAGACTGGGCCCGGTGGGGAGAAGGGGGGAGGGCCTCTGGGGACGGGCCTTCCAAACACAAAGCCGGGCTGGTTGGGCAGAGTCCTCTCTGGGATGTGCCAAGTTGAAGCTCACCTTCAGTGGGGCCTCCCGCCTGCTGCTCAAGGTGGTTTCTGTTTTTTTTTTTTTTTTAAACAAGTGCTTTGTGAGACTTTCAGAAGGTACCCACGGGTGGGGAAGTGAAAGGAGGAGGGATGGGGAAGAAACTGCTTCTTTATTTCTAGCCTTGCTTGAACGGCTTCTTGACGGTTACTGCTACAGTTTTTGCTGAGTCAGAAGCATCCCCCAGCTGCTCACCGGAAACACAGCTGTTGGGCGAAAATAACCACAGAGCCGAGCATCGTGCACCTTCCAGAAAACAGGGCAGAAAAACCTCAAAACAAAAGAGAAAAATACAAAACAATAAAAGAGGCACCGTCGGAAGCCCACGGCAGCTCGCCCCCTCACCCAAGCCCGCAGCTCAGAGACGGAGCAAAGCCTGGCTGCTTTTCCATTTCAGTGGGTCTTTGTGGATGTAACTGACTTAACGATCTCAAGAGGAGATCATTCTGGATTACCTGGGTGGGCCCTAAATCCAATGACAGGTGTCCTTGTAAGAGGGAGGCAGAACATTCGACACACCGAGAACACACGGAGACATAGGGAGGGGAAGGCCAGGTGAAGACGGGAGCGGAGGTGGTGTGATATGCACCTACAGGCCGAGGGACTCCAAGGGTTTGTTATGGCAGCCACAGGAAATTATAGAACAGCCACAGCTACCATTTGCTGGGTCCTGTCCCCAGCTACCCCTTTCCCCTCGTCCAGGTCCAGACTGAAAGCATTCACGGCATCTTGCTTGCGAGCTGTCTTACATGGACACTGAGCTTCCCTTTCCTCCGGGCTTCATGATTATCAGGAAGGACTTGAGGACTCCAGGGACTAGGTGGGATTTGGGATCCCCAGGTTTGGATGAGACTCTGCTGCAGGCCAGGTGTGTGCCCTCGTCACCCAGCCAGCACTCACAGGTCGCTGGGCACTGTGTGTTAGAAAACAGGCTCTGGGTTTGAACACCTGTGCTGCCACTTCCTGGCTGGGTGGTCTGGGGGTGAGGCCGTTAGCCTCTCTAGGCCTACGTTTTCTCATCCGGACAACGGGAAGATGACCTGAAAGCCACCCTGCTAAGAAACAGAGATGTTGTCAAGAATAACTACCGTTAACGCATGCCAGAGATTCTAAGGAAGTTGGGGCAATTGCCAGAGGCCAAAAACAAAGAAGAAAGGAAAGTCCAGAGCTGAAGGTGCAGTAACCAGCCAATCTCCAGTCGGAGCCTGGGGACGGGAGACACCACCGGGTCGCACAAGGCTAGAAGCTGGAGCTGGAACACCATCATCTTCCATGAGGTTGGGGCTTCCAGGAGCTTCCTCCTCAATCTGGCTGTAAGGACTGAGTTAGCACGTGTAAGGCGGTACTCCATAGCCCTTACCATCCAGTGCTCTACAGAACTGTCACAAACGGCTGCTGGTTTCGGTAGTTCAGCACCTGCGACGCCATCTTTTGACGACAGCATCCCACTTTACCTTCAGGAAACCACCCCTATTCTACGGCCTCATTCCAGAGGATATACAACCCAGAACCAACCAGCCAGAGTCAGGGATTAGTTCGCAGGTGGGCATGGGAGTGAAGAGTTGCTAAAACTACCGGGAAGGAAAACTTTGCTCTCCCTTGGCTCTGCTATGTAAGTGGGGTATAAACCCGGACCTGCTGGAGGTTATCTCTGCCACTACCTTGGGAGAACCTACCTGAGGATGATGCCAGAACCAAAAAGACCTGAGATGAGAGACAGAGATTCCTGATGACATCGAGTCCCTGGATCCAGCAGTGCCTGAAACCATCCGTACCTCCAAACTTCCAGTTCCATGAGACAATACGTATTCTTCATGCTTAAGATAATTTGAGTTGGCCTCTTACGAACAAAAGCATCCTGACTCCCACATTATCTTATGTGATAATCTCAGCAACTCAAGGAGGTAGGCATCTTATGATGTCCATCTTACGAGAGGAAATTGAGGCTCGGAGACATTTCCTCACTTGCTCAAATCACATTGCTAGTAAGTGGCAGGGCTGTGACTTGAGCCCAGGGCTGTGATGTGATCCCCTCAGCCCTAGGAAGTTCAGATATAGTTAGTGCACCTAGGCTTTTGTGTCATGCCTTGAGAAAGTCACAAAAATCTCAAGGCCTTGTGTGGCTCATCTATAACATAAGAGTTGGTATATTTTTAATCTTTTAAATATGTATATATTAAAATAAATATATAAATATTAAATATATGAAAATAAACATAAATATTAAATATATATTTATATACATAAAGATTACTATGACAATCAACCTTCTATTTTCCATCCATGGCTAACGGATGTTAGCATTTTGTCATAGTTGCTTCAGAGGCCAGACAATTTCTGAAAGTCCCACACGACTCTTTGTATCTTGATTCTGGATTCTGAAAGTCAGTTTGATGCCGAACAACTTGAAATAGAAAAACAAAAATAAAAATTCGCTTATATTTACTCACATATTTAAAATTTCTGTTATTCTCCATTCCTTGCGTAGATCTGCATTTCCACCTGGTACCATTTTTCTTCAGCCTACAAAAGAACTTGTAATATTTCGTAGAGTGCAAGTCTGCTGGTGACAAGTTCTACCACCTTTTGTTTGTCTGAAAAACATTTTTATTTCACTGTCATTTTCTAAGGATAATTTTCACTGAATATAGACTCTTCGTTGGCAGGTTTTTCTTGTTTGTTTTGTTTTTTCATTTTTTAATTCAACGTATTAAGGATGTCACTCCATTGTCTTACGGCCTGCCTTGTTTTTAAGGGGGAAAGCAGTGATATTTCTTATCTTTGTTCATTGAATGTAATGTTTCTTTTTATCTTGATTGTTTTCAAGATTTTCTTTTTGTTGCTAGTTCTAAGTAATCTGATTATGATTGCTGTGATGTTGTTTTCTTTGTGGTTATCCTGGCGGCAATTTGTTGGGTTTCTTGGGTCTGTAGCTTTATAGTTTTTATCAGTTTTTGGAACATCTTCAGCCATTTTCATTTCAAGGATTTTTTTCTGCCCTCTCTTCCTACTGGGGCTCCAATTACATGTAGGATTGACTATCTGATAGTGTTGCAGAGGTCCCTGATGTTGAGCTCCTTTTTTCCCTAGTCTTTTTTCTCCTTGTGCTGCATCAACTTGTATTATTATGTCATCATGTGCACTATTTTTTTCTTCTGCAATCTCTAATATGCTGTTAAACTTATCCAGTGGAGTTTTCATTTTAGATATTATATTTTTCCTCTCTAGAAGTTTCATTTAGTTCTTTAAAAAAAAAACCCTTCCACTTGGGGCACCTGGGTGGCTCATTCAGTTGAGTGTCTGACTGTTGATTTCAGGGTTGTGGGATCAAGCCCCATGTAGGGCTCCACACTGAGGATAGAGCCTGCTCAGGATTCTCTCTCTCCCTCTCGCTGCCCTTCCCCTACTCATGCTTGCTCTCTCTCTGTGTCAAAATAAATAAACACTTTTTAAAAACTTCCACTTTTTACTATGTTCATGCTTTCCTTTAAATCTCTGAACATATTTGTAATAGCTTTTTTAAAGTCCTTGTCTGTTAATTACATCATCTTTGTCATCTGGGATCAGTTTATACTGATTGGTAGTTCTCCTGGTAATGGGTCGCATTGTCTTGCTTTTTGGGTGTCTAGTAATTTTATGTTGGATGCTAGACATTGTTAGCATTATGCCATTGAATGTCTAGATATTTGTCATTTTCCTTTGGAACTCATTTGACAGGCAGTTAAGTTACTTCCTGATCAGTTTGATTTTTTCAAGCTTCTTAAAAAAGCTTTGCTGAGTGAGCCTAGTGGAGCCTTTCTTCTAAGGCCAGTTTAGCCCTACTACTAAAGTCTGACCTCACTGTGGGTCTCTGTGGGATCAAGGACTGTGGGTCCTTGGATGTTCAACAAGTTACTCCCCTTCTGGTTTGCTAAAATTTGAATGTCCCCCAGTCCTGTGAGAGCTCTGGGAATTATTCAAGTTATTCCTCCCCAGTGGTTGTTCTTTGCCATCCTTATAGCATTCCACTCAATGCTTGGGCAATTTCACATTCAACCAATCACTCAAGGGGTTCCCTATACAGATTTCTGGCACTGTTTATCTACATAGCACCTTCTTCTCTAGAACTTTGGCTCACAAATTCCAGCCTCTTTAATCTCCACATATGATCATCTATATGTCCTCAACTCAGGGAAACTTCCAAGATTCCCCTGCTTGGGATTCCCCTCCCTTTGCTGCAATCTAAAAAGTACTTCTAGGCAGAAAGCCAAGGTGATCATAGGGCTCACTTCATTTGCCTCACTTTTTTGAGGGCTCACAGCTATGCATTGCCTGTTGCTCAACGTCTGAAAACTGTCGTTTCATATATTTTTTTCAGCTTTCTAGTTGTGTACAGATGGAAAACAAGTCTGGTACTAGTTATTTCATTATGGCCAGAGGCAGAAGTTGACTCTAACTTAGGCACAAAAAAAAAAAAAAAAAAAGGAAGGAAGGAAGGAAGGGGTGGAAGAGAGAGAGAGAGAGGAGGGAGAGAGGGAAAGAAATAAAGAAAATGTACTGAAAGGGCTTGGGGGAGACACAGAATAGAAGTAATAGCCAAAGAATAGTTCTCAGAAGGGACAGAGACCAGAGAAGTTCTGGAGACCCAGGGGAACTAAGAGATAGTCTCTTTAGGGCATAGACTCCTGGATGAATGAGCTCCAACCCTGTGGAGAGCTTTAAGAAATTCTCAAATTTCCAGGAGAATATGTCCAGCATAGCTGCAATCACGGGCTTACCTCTTGGCCAGAGGAGGGCAAGATGCTCTGATTAATGATACTACCAAGATGATATCCAATGAGGGACGATAGATCACCAAAACAAAACTGGGTTGCTCCTGACAGAAGTAAGGAGAATGGCCGCGAGGCAGGCAAAAACAACAGGTCCATTACACAACATTTAGCAAAGAAGAAAATCTTTTAAGTAGGATTGGCTTTTACAGTCAGAGCCTTGTGGTTTCTTTTTGATATTTAACCACCGAACGGCAGAGCTGTCTTCTTTCCCCTGGCATCCCTGCCTTCCCCTGTGACACAGAAAGACTTTCCCCATGACGATTCCATTTTACAGACAGCATATAGGCAATATGCACTTTGCATCAGGCCAGAAGCACGGCTTAGGGATCACTGGGAAGAGATTCTCTGTGCCTGCCAGTGTTCGAGGAAGGCTTCCAGCAAATAAAACTCACGCGGGGGTGAAAGGCAAGCATGGACCTGTGTCCTGGGAGCAGAGCAAGAAATGAAACACGTCCATTCCCCTTCCTGTACTTAGAACCACCAGAGTTGGCAGCTCCTTGCCTGAAAGAGAATGTTCTGTGTTTCAAGAGTGAGTATGCGGTGGCTGCAGGCTAGTTTATCAAGCAGCTTAGTTCAACCAAACGTATAGACAAAGGCACCAACAGGTAAGGGAACCAGATGTTCTCTGCTTAGATTGTTCTGAGGAAATCCTGCTACCCCCACTCTGCCTGGAGGCTAATCAGATACCGTGTGTGTACGTGCGTGCGTGCATGTGTGTGTGTGTGTGTGTGTGTGTGTGTGTGTGTAATGTCTACAAAACTCACCACCTGAGGTCCCTAAAGTTTCCACAGACATTACTTTCCTGTATAATCATACCCATTTCAGAGATGGAAAACCTGAGGTATAGTACATGGAACTGTGAGTCAGCGGTAAAACCAAGAAATACGTTCGTGACTACAGGGTGAACCTCTCCCGATGGGCCTTGAGGATGATGTGAAAACAAGAGAGAGGGAGGGAGGGAACAGAGTGAGAGAGGGGAGAAAGAAAAAAACGAAAACAAGTCTTCAAAGACGCCCAGGTTTGGGAGAGACTTAGGTGCTGAGAGGTGCCATTTGCACACAGTCGAGATTTAAACTGAAATCAGTCACCTCACTTCACATCACAAGCACCTCACATCACATGGCTAAGTTCTTTCCCCAGCTTTGTGTTTTAGCTTTTTTTTTTTTCCTCCGGTTCAACTTAGAAAGAAGTTTCTTCATTCCTTGGGGGGCTTTTTCTTTCAAGAAAGAGATCACGGTACTCTCGGTACTTTCTCGTGCAGATGGAGAAAGGGCCTGACAAGGTTATACAATTACTTCCTGGAGGGGTTTTAGGGACTTGTGTCCCGTCTGACTGCTCTCTTTGTAAGGGCCACGGGGAGAGAAGGTAAACTCAAAACACTTAGAGGAAGAAGGGTAGACTTTGGAGCTCCTCCTCCAGGACAGTGGGAGAGATCTGGAGATTAGGACCGCCTTCTGGGGAAGTGTCTAGAGCCTGTGAGGTCTGTAAAGGGACAAACAATCTTATTCACAATGCCTGATCCATAGTAGTTGTTCAATAAGTTATTTGTTGAAGGAAAGAATGTTTAAGTGAGTGCCTGTGAATCCCCAGTCGCTTCTACCCTATAGACTTCAACACTTCCATACCTTTGAGCATTTTTCCACCCTTTGCTGTCCTGACAACTGTTGTCGTCTTCTTCTTCTTCTTCTTCTTCTTCTTCTTCTTCTTCTTCTTTTTAATGTTTATTTATTGTTGAGAGACAGAGAGACAGAGCATGAGCGAGGGGAGGGACCGAGAGAGAGGGAGACACAGAATCCGAAGCAGGCTCCGGGCTCCGAGCCGTCAGCAAAGAGACCACCGTGGGGCTCAAACCCATGAACCGTGAGATCACGACCTGAGCCGAAGTCAGATGCTTAACCAATGAAGCCATCCAGGCGCCCCGTGGCAACTGTCTTTTAAGGCAATGCATCTTAACCTTTTGTAGGCTGTGAACTCTTCTGAGAATCTGACAAGAGCAATGGACCCTCTTCTCAGAAAAGGCACAGACTCATACACACCACACAATCCTGTGCATTCTTTCAAGTTGAAAGCAAACGCCCAGGACCTCGTCCACCGTTTCAGCCACCTGATAGTTCCCACGAGGTCATTTGCTCCTTCACTGGGTTCCCACAGCATTTTTCGTGTTTTAGTTCAGAACTACAGGTAGTTTGGGCACACATCTGTCGTTTGGGCAGGGACTGGAGGTGCCCTCTCCTTTCCACTCAGTGCTGCTGGGGCCACAATCATCTGAAGAACTGCTCGCTCACCTGGCCAGCTGGAGGTTGACACTGGAAAGACCTGAACAGCTGGGGAGCTGACCCCCCAAAGCGAGGGGTCCTTGGGCAGCTCTGTCTGTGTCAATTGGTCTCTCTACTCAATCTCTCTGGCATATCCAGAGAACGGTAAGCATACTTCATTGTAACTTTAAATACACTTCATTGTTACTTAACACAACACTACCGTGGTTATTCATGCCCATTGATGGTGGTAATTAGATCTGTTTCACCAGCAACACACGTAAGTGCTTCGGGAATAAGGACCACAGCTTATTTATTTCTATTTCCCCGGAACCTAGCAGGTGCCTTGCACATAGCAGGCATTTTACTATATGCAGATTAGAATAAAACTCAACACTCAAAAAATATTTAATCCAATTAAAAAGTGGGCAGAAGACATGAATAGAAATTTCTCCGAAGAAGACATCCAGATGGCCAATAGACACATGAAAAGCTGCTCAACATCACTCATCCTCAGGAAAACGAAAATCAAAACCACAAAGAGAGATCACCTCACAGCTGTCAGAATGGCTAAAATCAACAACACAAGAAACAACAGGGGTTGGCGAGGACGCGGAGAAAAAGGAACGTTCATGCACCGTTGGTGGGAATGCAGACTGGTGCGGTCACTGTGGAAGACAGTATGGAGGTTCCTCAAAAAGTTAAAAATAGAACTACCCTACAATCAAGTAATTCACACTACTGAATATTTACCCAAAGAATACAGAAAAACTAATTCAAAGGAATACACACACTGCTATTTTTATAGCAGCATTATTTACAATAGACAAATTTTGGAAGCAGCCCAAGTGTCCATCAACTGATGAATAGATAAAAAAGATGTGGTATCTATACAACGGAATATGACTCAGCCATAAAAAAGAATTTGCATTTGCCTTTGCAACAACATGGATGGAGCTGGAGAATACAATGCGAAGCGAAATAAGTCAGTCACAGAAAGACAAAAAGACAAATACCATATGATTTCACTCATACGTGGAATTTAGGAAACAAAACAGCTGAGCAAAGGGGAAAAAAAAAGAGAGAGAGGCAAACCAAGAAACAGATTCTTAACTACAGAGAACAAACTGACGGTTACCAGAGGGGAGGTCGGCGGGGGATGGGGGAGACGGGTTATGGGGATTAGGAATGCACTTGTTGTGATGAGCACTGGGTGATTAAAATAAAAACTTACAGGGGCACCTGAGTGGCTCAGTCGGTTGAGCGTCCGACTTCGGCTCAGGTCATGATCTCACAGCTCATGAGTTCGAGCCCCGCGTCGGGCTCTGTGCTGACAGCTCAGAACCTGGAGCCTGCTTCGGATTCTGTGTCTCCCTCTCTCTCTGCCCCTAACCCACTTGTACTCTGTCTCTGTCAAAAATAAATAAACATTAAAAAAAATAAATAAAATAAAAACCTACATAACTTACATAAGTTGTATTACTTACAAACTTAGATATATGTTCATTTATATATAACTTATATGTATGCACAGACACATACATATGCTAGTTAGACATGCATGTAGGCATGTGCTTGTATGCTATTACATCCGACTACATTCCAAAAATAGGCTTAGAAAGTAGCTTATTTACATATATCAATACAACAAAATAAAAATTTTAAAACAAGGAAATGAGGACTAAGTGGGGGGAAGAAAGGTAGGAAGCCATGTTGAAATAAAGGACAAGATCAGTACCCAAAATATGTAACATGGATTTCCATACCATTATTAGTGGCCCAGAAATCTGCTTGAGCATCCTGGTGATAAGGGCAAAGGGGCAACTGTAAACCAGTTACCAAATTCGTGGTGTTATATAAACAAAACGACTGCTTACGAAAGCACAACTTTTATTGGCGATAGGCTATATAAAATTACAACCTCCTTGGGACGGCTGGGTGGCTCAGTTGGTTAAGCATCCGACTCCTGGCTTCGGCTCAGGTCATGATCTCACAGTTCAGGGGTTCGAGCCTTGCATCTGGCTCTGTGCTGACGGGGCGGAGCCTGCTTCGGATTCTCTGTCTCCCTCTGTCTCTGCCCCTCCCTGCTCTAGCTCGCACACGTGCTCTCTCTCTCAAAAATAAATAATATAAATAAACGTTAAAAAGGTAATCTAAAATCATGGCCTCTCTGCAGTAAAAATCATAGCAAGTTTATACAATGAATTCCACACAATGTCCCTCATTGCAGGTTCAGGGAAGTTCAACACAAGCAAATCCGTAAGTGGCCAAAGAAAAGGGTGCCGTTCTCTAAGAGTCTGGTTTTATCTCAGGAAAAATGTAAGACGATCTAGTCCAGCCTTTTTCTAAAGGGTAGACAATGGAATACCGTTCCTGGAGAGGTTCTGCCCACAAGGATTCTGTGGTCAGGAAAAGTTGGGAAAACTCATCCGTGTCTTCTTCTGGGAACTTCACGGTGAACACTGGCTTTATAAAGGCTCTGAGAAGTCCTGCAGTAAAGAAACCCAGCATTTTCCAAGCTTCTTTGACCACTGTTGTGCAAGAACCTAGCCACAGCGTCCAAGTGGCACCTAGGTTCACTGCTCCTACTATGTGCTTTTTCTTTCGCATAAGAGCGTAGGTATTACCAGATTGCTGTTCTCAAACAAGTTATGCCGAAATCTCTTTCCTTTGTCTTTTCTTGAAAGGACTGAGGAAGGAAAGAAAGTAGTATCTGCAAACCTTCTGCTTAAAGCACCTTGGTTTAAAGTCCTTTTTACTTGTTCTTTGTTATAGGTAGGACTCAAAAAAAAAAAAAAGATTGGGGAGAAATTTGTCCTCCCAAATTCCAACTAAAGCAGAAGACAGGGGTGCCTGAATGTCACCAAAAGCCCACCGTTTCTGCCCCTGAGAAAATACAAAGGGGTCAGTACATAACTCTCCCTTGCTGATCCCCTCGGTTCTCCGTAAGCCAGATTGCTAACTGAGCGATGCTCGCTCGGAAAACTCGAGGTGCACCTTCAGCAGACGGCCGGGAGCAGCAAGGGCAACAACTGTTTGTTTTGGCATTGCGTGTGAAGACAGAGAAAGGGTGTGTGTCGCCCGCTGTCCAGTTCCTGTCTCTTGGTACGCTAGCATTTCCATCTCAAAAGAATCAAAGTGTGATCTAGTTCAAAAAGGGAAAGCATGTCTCATTTTGGCAGGGCCACAGAACGATCCCAGAGTCTTTTCCTCACAAAGCTCTTGTTAGTATCCTACTTAATATTCCACGGAACACACTGCAGAAAACTGATTAAACGGATCGAGGGGCTGCAGAGCCTTTTGGCCAATGATTCTCAAACTAGGTTCCGTGGAGCACTAGTGGTTCTCGCGGTGTCTCAGGGGCTGCAAGACAGCAATGGAGAGACCCTCGGCACGCAGATCGCTGAGCCCGCAAACCCTAGTTAACCATGGCAGTTTCTCTCTTATCTACCTAATCGTGTGTTTGGCAGGGAGGTGGGGGGGGGGGGGAAGTTGGGGGACTGGGGGATGGGGAGCGTCTGTTACTTAAAATTAGAAAATGTTTGAGAACCACCGCTTTAAAGCACCACATATATTCTCACAGCTGAGATTCTGATAAGAATTAAAAAGCAAAACCGTTTTAGTTGTGCTCTCAGCAAGAACCTGGGGACAGAAATTTAATTTTTTTTTTTTAATCAAAAGCAGAGCCATGGAAAAACATACAATAAACAAAGAGAATATTTGCAGCCATGTAATTAACAAAGAGTTAATATTCTTAATTTATAAAATGACCCTACACATTAATAAGAAAAAGACCAACAACCCAGTAGAAGCATGGGCCAAGGCTACAGAATTCACAGAGGCAGAAATGCAAATGGCCAATAAACATATGAAAAGATTCTCAGGCTCACTTGTCAGGGAAATGCAAATGAGAACAATGAGGTACTATTTTTTACCCATCAGATTGGCAAAAATGGAAAATATGTGTAACATCCAGAGCTGGCAAGGGTGGAAGGAATCCAGTTCTCTCAAACACCATCAGGGGAGAGGCGGTAAATTATTACAGCGTCGTGGAAAATCAACTGTTGGTATTTTTGAAAATTTAAACTGTGGCCTGGCACTCTCACTTCTGGGAATATATCCACCAGAAATGAAAATGCCAGTCTGTAAAGGCACAAATATATGAAGAAGTTCACTGAAGCATCGTTTGTGGAAACGATCTGAACGTACATTAATAGGACGATAGTTGAACAAATCACGATGTATTTATATTAAGGAATACAGTGTAGCTATTAAAAATTATAAAATAAAATTATACATATTGACTGGGAGGTACGCCTGCAATACTTTGCTAGATGGAATAAAAGCAAGTGTGATCTTATTTTCATTAAAAAAAATAAAACAAAGAGACCAAGAAAAAAAAGTCACACCCTCTAAGTAGGTTTGTATATGTTTTTATAAATACAGGAAACAGTAGGGAAACATTCATGGCGAATTGTTAACAGTGATTCCATCAGGGAGCTGCATTGGAGAGGTGCAGAGAGACTATTAATTCTATTTTAGATGCCTCTCTGTTGTTTGGATTGTTACAAAAGATACGTATTACCTTCATAATTCAAAGGATCCGAATTTTTAAAATGCAGAATTAGGAAAGAGAATTCAAAGCAAATCAAACTACTTTGAGAATCACCGGAAGGCAGGGTGGGGCTGGCCTCCCGGTATGGAATTTTAAAGCACTGAACCCAAGGGGTGTTCAGCTAATATAAAACACCCCAGCTATGCATGAGGGTGGACTGAAGGCGAGCCTTTTAATAGGGCCAAGATCTTCCCTGAGAAATAGTCCTGAGTCTTCTCTAATACACATGGAAAGATTAAATGAGGCCTCCAAAGTAATATGCTACAGTACAGGGGTCAGCAAATTTTTTCTGTAGAAGATTAAATAGTGCATATGCTAGGGTTCCTCGGCCATCGTACCTCTGTCACACTCCTCAACTCTGTTGTTTGAGTGTATCAACAGCCATAGACAATCCGTACATGGATGTATATGAATGTGGCTGTGTCCCAATAAAACTTTATTTATAAAACGGGCAGTGGGCTGTATTGGACCCAGGGGCTAATAGTTTGCTGACCTCTGCTATAGGCCACGGGCATAATTATCTTTTAAAGGGAAACTTTTTCATTGAAGTATGAATAATATGCGTGCTGTGGAAGTATACAAATCTGGTGAGTTTTTACAAAGTGAACACAACACGTCATAATTACCACCCAGATTAAGACGTAGAACATTACCGATTCCCCAAAAGTGTTCCTCGTGCCCCTCCCAGTTATCCCCATCCCCCGTCACCAAAGACAGCCACTAATCTTGCTTTCATCCTCATAATGTGTTTTGCTTGGCTGTAAATCTAATGTAAATGGAGTCCTATAGCACTTTCTTTCACTCAGTGACCTATGAGCGAGATCCCTCCATGCTATTGTGTGGGTTTGTCCAAAGTCATTGCTATGTATGTTCCATATATACAGTTGCAATTATAACATTGTAAGAATATGCCACGCTTTTTGCATCTGTTCTACTATTGATGATATTTGGGTCGTGTCCAATTTGGGGCTTGTTATATAGACTGAAAGTCTGTGCCCCTCTAAAACTCGTATGTTCAAACCTCGTCCCCAGTGTGATGGTATTAGGAGTTGTGGCCCTTGGGAAGTGATTAGGTCAAGAGGGTGGAGCCCTTATGAATGGGATTAGCGCCCTTGTAAGATAACCCCTACAGAGATCCCTGTCCCTTCCATTGGGGAGGGCACAGCAACAAGATGGTCATCTAGGAACCAGGAGGCAGGTCCTCACCAGACACTGAACCTAGCAGGACCCCAAGCTTGGACTTCCCAGTCTCTGGAACTGTAAGCAATCGATCTGTTTTTTTTTTTTTTTATGAGCAAATCAGTCTGCGGTACTCTGTTATAACAGCCTGAACGAACTAAGATAGACGGCTATCACAAATAATACAAGAACATTCTCGGCCGTGTCTTCTAGCACCCATATTTACACTCCACAATTGGGCATATTCATAGAGTATATGTACTACATTCAGCTTTCGTAAACACTGCTAAATAATTTTCCCAAGTGTCTGTGGTAACTTGCACTCCTATCTTCAGTATGGGAGGGTTCCCGCCGCTCCAAGCATTGTCAACACACTGGCATGGACAGGATTCTTTTTTGGTAATTCCAGCCAGTCTTGTAGGTGTCTGTGTAAAATTCATATACAGTAAAGTTCAAAAGTCTTAGGTGCCCACCTAAAATTTTTTTACATATATACAATTCTCATTGTGGTTTGGACTGCATTCCCTTAATCACTAATGATGTTGACGCTCTTTTGATCGGCTTATTGGCCATTTGGATTTCTCTTTTGTGAAAAGCTTATCCATGTGTTTTGTTCATTAAAAAAAAAAAAACTGGGTTGTTTGTCTTTTCCTTATTGCTTTACAGGAGTTCTTGAAATATTCTGAATGTGAGTCCTCTTAGTATCTTTATTCCAACTATCTCCTCCTACTCTGTGGTTTTCATTTTCATTGTCTTAATGGAGTTTTTTGACGAACAGAGTTCTAATAATGTCCAGTTGGTCAATTATTTTCTTTATGGTTACGTGTGTGTGTGTGTATGCGTGTGTGTGTGTCCTGTTTCAGAAATATTTGCTCAAGAAAAACTGTTTCTGTACTCACAACACTTTGTTTTTTGATTTTCTAATATTTTTTATTTATTTCTGAGAGAGAGACAGAGTGGGTAGGAGAGGAGCAGAGAGAGAGGGAGACACAGAATCCGAAGCAGGCTCCAGTCTCTGAGCTGTCAGCACAGAGCCCGATGCGGGGCTCAAACCCATGAGCTGGGAGATCATGACCTGAGCCGAAGTCAGACGCTTAACCGACTGAGCCACCCAGGTGCCCCATATACTCACAACACTTCTGACACCCCCCCCCCATTCCAACCAATCCTCCAACTTTTGGGGCACCAACTGGGTGTCCTGTAATTCACTTCTGACACTAACTACACACAGTATCAGATCCAAGTTAAGGGCTCCATTCCACAAGAAGTTACCCCCTCTGATGCCTGTCACAAGTAAATGGGTGCCCAGGATACCCACACTTCTGAGTTGGCTACAAAGTCAGGAGTTGCCACAACACTGCCACTTGGGTCTGGGCCACCAGATGAAGAGGTACATAGGGCAAGACCTAGAAGTGTCCCACGCATATGAGCTTCTGTCCCCATGGAGCCACTCTCCAGAACATGGGTGCATTCACCACCCCAGAAGCTCTCCAAGCCCACCATCTAGGGATTTTTATGGAGGCTTCATCATATAGGCATGACTGACTTTTAACTCAGTCTGTGGCTCTGCTCCTCTCCCCAGAGGAAGGGGTGGGGGGAAGGGACTCAAAGTTCTAAGCCTCTAATCCTGGTTTAATCTTTCTGGTGACCAGCCCCCATCCTGGAGCTATTCAGGAGCCCACCAAGAGTCGGCCTCCTTAGAAGATGCTCCTATCACCCAGGAAATTCCAAGGGATTTAAGAGCTCTGTGTGAAACGATCATATCACACCCATCACTCAGGAAATCATAAGGGATTTAGGAGATTTGTGTCAGGAACCAGACAGCAGAGACTAATATATATTTCTTATCCTGTCACATTTGCCTATCCTAAAGTCATGAAGATATTCTTCTATGCTACCCTCTAGAAGCTTTATTGCTTGCCTTTGCGTATTTGAGGCCACAACTATCTTGATCATCTCAACCGGGAAGGTTTAGAAGTAGGCATTACCCATTGCAATGTTTTCAGTCCCTTGTAGTCCTCTAGAACCTTGCCATTTACCATCAAGAGGTGGAGTCTTCTTCTCCTTCCTTTCAACTGGGGCTGGACCCTGCGACTGCTCCGAGCAACAGAAGGCAGAAGCGACAGCAACAGGTAACAGACTGCCAGGGACAGGTAACAGAAAGTGATATGGCTTCCACCTGGCTTGCTCACTCTCCCTCTCTCAGGACACCCGCTTTGGTGCCTCAACCACCGTGTAAGAAGTCCAGCTGCTCTGAAGCCATCACGTTGGAGAGACTTTGTGCACAGACCATGCTGAGATCTCATGTACACCCAAGGAGCCCAGCTGTTCCGGCCCTCAGCTGTACAAGCCTTCCCAATCCAGATGAGCACGAAGGAGCTTTCCAGAGGCCCCCCACTCCAGCCACCTAAGAAACCGGAATTAGAACTGCCCGGCCAAGCTGCTTCTGAATCCCTAGCTTACAGAGACCACAAAGGGTAATTACTGCCCACTGCTTTAAGTCACGGTGGTTAGGATTCACTTGTTACGCAGCAGTGGATAACGGGAACTGGAAGAAGGAAGGTACCCATCTTTCCAGGCTCTCCCTTAGCATTAGTCTCACTGGGAGAACCATACCCTGTGGACGGGGTAGGCTGGGTTCTACCCCCACTGCTTACCTTAGAGGTATGTCTTCAACCACCTAAGGCTTTGACCTTCCTTTTTCAAGCCTCGTTTTAATCTACTCAGTGTCTATGCAAATGGAAGGGCACATTCATAAAAAGGGAAGACTCCTGGAGATTAAACACATGGGAAAGATGAGAGAAGTCTCCCTTGGAGACTCTTGAAGAGTAGCGAAGTCTTGGTGTTCATCCAGAGATTAGCTGGGGATTACTTCCCGAGCGGCGGTCAGAAAGAAAAGACACACGGTGGGGCTGGGGGAACCCTTACCCCATCCACGAGACAAAATGAGATCGGTTCACAAAGAGATCTGTCATCCAGCTTCCGGTTCCGGCCATCTAACGGCTCAGGTTAGAGAAAAGTTTCCACCCAAGGAGGCCCAGGCCCGGATCTAACCTGGCCTCTCTGATCCAGCCCCGAGGGAAGTGGCTCACTCTGCTTCCTGGAGGCTTCAGTGGAGCAGGCAAATCAGGGTGGCTGATGAATTAACAGGACTGCACTTTGCACCTTTTAAAAACTTGCTTGATATGCTAATGATGGCAATAACCCCTACCTCTATCCACATATTACCTACCTGTCTACCTGTTTATTACCCCCCCCCCCCCCCGCCTCTTCACTCCCCCCGCCCCAACCCCACATACAAGCTACAGGTGATCACAGACCTGGGTCATCTGGTTCCTGGCATCTCCCCTGCACCTAGCCCAGTGGCTGGCACAGAGCAAGGCTCTCAACTATTCCCTCAATGAAGGGATGAATGAAGGGATGAATGGAGTTTGCGAATAAATGACAATGGCGACCCTTGATAAATACCCACTCCATGCGGCACTATCCACTGTTTCATGTTCCTCTCCAGCTTCCCTTGAGAAAGGAGTGGTTTTCTTGGTCTTATGGAGGTTAGGAAACTTGCTCACAAATCTCAGAGTCACTAAGTGGCAGAATCGGATTTCAAACCCAGCCCATCTGACTCATATGACTGTGCTCTCTGATGACACTAAGTGTGCTCTAGGCCACCAACACGCCTGGGGGAAGACCGCCCACCCTTTTTCCTTTCTTGACATAAGAGTGTTTTCATAAGGGCCTCGGAGACCAGAGACCGGAGCTCCTCCAGAGCTAGCTCCGTGCAGTTCTGCTGGTGTAGACCAGGCTTTGCAGTCTCACATAGAGGCTACACTTGGGCCGGGGGTTCCATCCCACATCTGTGGCCTGGGAACTCGGGGAAAGGGCAATTAAATTAAAGAGGTCACAGAAAAAGGAGGAGGGTGGGACACTGGTGGCCAAATACAGAAAGGGCAGATTTCAATTTGCATAATAATTTTGTTAGCAACAATGGGCATCCAGGACATCTATTTAAAGGCTGTAATGTTAATTTAATGGGAAAAAAGCTAATACAATTCCCCCAGAATTTTTCAATTAAATTAATGTGATGGGCTTTAATGGATAGCTTAAGTAGAGAGCGCGAATAGGAAAAATATTGCATAAATTATACATACATTTATATACACCATGCTGCCTGTGTATATAATCTCTCTGCTCTAAGGTTTTGACCTTATGCTTAAATCTGGTAACCAGTTATAAATCTGGCAACCAGTTATAACTCTATTTCAATTAAAGTGACCCTTTTATCATCCAAAGAAGGGGAAGGCTCCTCCCTGTTCAGTTTCTGCACACCCCTTCCCTCGACAACACCCCAGCCGATTCGGGTCTTAAAGAAACAGACGATTCACGGAACAATAAGCCACAAGGATGCTCATGTGCACAAAACGTCAATGATACCAGAAGTCTAGCAATGCAAAACTCTGTTCCCTGATCCCTGCCCCCTACAGATATCTAATGGAACAGTAAGTAAAATGGACTGAGTTTCAAGGGCCCCGTTTTTTCTGGAGCAAGTATCCATCCACGTACATATGTCATTCAGCAAG
Source organism: Prionailurus viverrinus (assembly GCF_022837055.1). NCBI lineage: Eukaryota > Metazoa > Chordata > Mammalia > Carnivora > Felidae > Prionailurus > Prionailurus viverrinus. The sequence goes on from NC_062572.1 coordinate 13,655,174, forward strand.
TGTTTCCTGAACACCTACTAAAAGCTGGGCACTGTCCCAGGTGCTTCCAGGAATATCGGAGTGAACAATCAGACACGATCCCTTCGTCATGAAAAATCCTGGATACATTCAGGTGAGCTCTTCGTGCTTCCGTTTTATCACTTGTAAAATAAAGATAATGATTGTGGTAGCCCTAAGTCAGCGTCCAGGAAGGCCTCCAATATTCTCACCACCTGGTGTTCACACCTTTGTGTAGGACTCTCTCCCCTTGAATAGTGTAACCCGTAGAATGTTGCAGAAATGGAGGAGTATGGCTGCTAAGGCAAGGTCATAGAAGACACTGCAGCCCCTTTCTGCTTGCTTGCTCTCCCTCTCTCGTTCTCTCTCTGGGTTCATCAGCTCTAAGGAAAGTCAGCCACTGTGTTGTGAGGATACTCAAGGAGCCCTGTGGGCAGGTCCACACGGTGAGGGATGGAGGCATCCTGCCATTGGCCAGCATCGTGTTGCCAACAGCCACTGACAGAGTCACCTTGCACCAGATCTTCCAGCCCCAGCCAAGCCTTCAAGTAAGACCGCAGCTCAGCCAACATCTCAACTCGTGAGAGATCCAAAGGCAGAACCACTCACTAAGTCATTCTCAGATTCCTGACCCACAGACACTGTGTGAAAAAATAAATGGTTATTGCTGCTTTGAGCTTCTAAGCGTCAGAGTGATCTGTAATGTACCAATAAACAGCAGACCCAATATTCTCCCTGTGCAGCTGGCCTTGGGTGGAAATGTGATAGAGGTAAAGTGGGACCCCCTTTAGGGCCCATACCTGCTTCAGGGCCACCTTTGTGTATCCTGAGCCCCCTCCCTAGGGCCTCACTCTCCAGCTCCTTTGCCTAAGCATTTAGCTGATGCATAGGCTCAAGGATTATTATGACCGCTCTCAGAGGTACTGTCATTTTAATTAAGGTCTTTTGAAAATCAAAAAGGATTTCAGACCCAAAGAAATGAAAGTCTCCAGGTGAAATCTTGGGGAACAGAGCTGTTAGGTGATGGGAACATTCAGGGGTCCTTCAATCACATCTCCCAGGGGCCCATGCTTTTTACTCAATTCCAGCAGCCGAAACAGAAAGGGCACGCGAGTGCTAACACTGACTCATTTCCAGTTTTTAGCATCAATCTTTGTTTCCATAGGCTATTTTTCCTCCCTCATAGGCTATTACAGTTCACGAATTGCTGATAGGGAAAATAAAACGCTAAGTGAGGTTTCCATTGATTAAACTCCAAAACGGATCAGCAGTGAGCATCAGTGAAGTCCTAGCCATGCCAGTCCGTGGAGACAGCTGTGAATTTGCAGGGAGCCCCGGGTTTGAATCTTGGCTCAGCCACTTACTGGCTGCACGAGCTGAGTGAGTCCACCAACCTCACCATCTGAGCCTCATTTTCTCTTCCATGAAGTGGGGATATTAATAGCTGTCTCACGAGGGTAGAAGAGAGCCTGGCACATAGCGAGAGCTGCACGCACGCTCGTGGCTGTTTGTATACGGCGCCCCATGGAGAGTGTGGCAGAGGCAGTGGGAATGAGCCTTTCTGCTCAGCATCCAGCAAACTATTTAACTGAACCTCGGAAGAGCTGAAGCCTAAGGGAGATGATGGATCTACAGGGCGTGATGTGAGCGCTCTCTGTCCAGCGAGCCGACTCCAGAGGGCCACCGCACTGTCAGTAACCACTGCTTGCCAGCACAGGTGGGCCCTCGGGGATGCTTCTCAGCAGGGTTTCCCTCTGACACTAACTGCTTAGGTGGCCCCTTTCCCAGGAGGCATGAGGACAAGAGCAAGGGAATAAGGAAGCCAGAGCTCCTTAGGGGAAGAGTGCAATGCTTCCCTGGTGGGATCAACTCCCATCTGAATTGGGGGCAGGCTAAGAGCTTGAGTCTCCAAGAGCACACTTAGGGAAGTCATGATACACTGCCTCCAGAGCATCATACCCAGGTCTCTTGGGTTCTCCTGGCTTGTAAAAGCCAGGGTAAGAGAGCTGCCTCTATCCACAGAGCCGGAAGGATGTGACTTGAGGGTAACCCCAGCCATCTTCACTACCGTGGGGATAAAGTCTGTCTGCAGGAAGAGAGAGAGGGGCACACAGCTCCTCCTTCTTAACCGTTTCCTTCTCTTTCTGAACAGACACCTGGCCCCTTCTCCTCTGTAGCATGGTTTGTCACTGTCCGCAATGATAAGCAGCAGAATCAGAATGGAATTCACTAGGCAAGTGAGCATTAACTCCCCTGCATTATAAAAGAAAGTGAGTAGGTTGTGTGACAGAAATCAGATAGCCAGACAATGTAAGAATCAGTGAGCTATGTCTGCCCTTGATAGTAGCGGCTCTTTGCATAGAAGACTGTGAGTGGTGATCACAATAGCATCAACTCATCCGTCCACCCATGTCTTTATCCATCAATTCATCTACCCTCCATCTATCTATCTACCCATGCAACCACCCATCCATCAATCCATCAATCTACTATTCCATCTACTCATTTATCCACCCATTCATGCAACTATCCACCCACCTATCCATGCATCTATCTATCCATCCAACCATCCATCCATCCATCCATCCATCCATATATGCATGCATCCAATCATCCAACCATCCAACCATCCAACCATCCATCCATCCCTCCCTCCCTCCCTCCCTCCCTCCCTCCCTCCTTCCCTCCATCCAATCATTCACTCATTCATTCAGCAAAATTTTACAGTGTACTTACCATATCCTTGGCCTTATGAGAGATTCCCAATGCAATGGACATTTATTAAGAGACTACTTGTTACCTGCAGTGCTAGATGCTGGTTTGCAAAGGGAAATAAGCCAAGGTCCCAGAAGGAGTTTACAGCCTGGTTGTGGGTGAGGGATAGAAAAGTAAACATCCAGTAGTGTGAGGGAAGGATTACAGAAACCCAGAGGAAGCCAAACCGTCCATGGCTCAAAATGGCCCCCTGCAGTGGGGAGGGGCTGTCTAAAGCCTTGCAGTCTTCTCAGCCAGTCACCACTGTATGCACCTGCAGAGTTGGAGAGGAATCAGTGAAGGGGGAACAGAGCTAACTCACTGCAGTGGACGCATGTATTTTAATTGACCTTCGAGTGGAACCGGCGCTCCCCCATGTTCAGTTGTTACGGTCCGGGTGGAGTTGACCCCACTCACTGCTCCAGGTCAGGCCAAGCAGAGAACCAAAAACTTCTGGCTATAGGCATGGGTTCTGGGACGTGGCCAGCAAGCCGTCCTTGGGACGCTGGCTGGAGCCTGGGGAAAGGGCAGGCTCTCCCACGAATGCTGATGAGGCAGGCCCCATGCTTCCGGCCGTGTGGCGAGTGTGCTTGGGGATGACGCCAACACACAGAGAAACAAGACGGAGGGCAGGGGAGAGAGATGGCTCAGGGATCCTGGATCTAGCTGTGCCTCTCCGGATACACGAGCCAAGAGATCCCTCTGCAGTGGTTTCTGTCACCTACAACCCAGAGTCCCCAAGAACACCCTTGGGGACATTCAGAAATAGGACCCCGTGTGTCTAGGAGCAGGGATTGATCTGGCGGGTAACTGCTTGCGTGTTGGGAGGTAACAGGTGGCAGCACGGGACGGACGGAGGAGCTGACGGACACCCTCCTGCTCACCAGCCAGTCAGCCGTGGCCTCACACACAAAGAGCAGCTCCTACAAGGACAGACAGGGTTCACAGACCGTCTCCTCCAGGAGAGAGCCGACCTGGATTTTAGTGTCAGCCCTCCCTGTGCTATGTGATCTTGGGCTAATGACCGTCCCTCTCTGGGCGTCAGACGCTTCAACCGTAAAGTGAATGTGGAATCCACATTTCTTGAAGCCTAATCAGTGCAACAGTGGGGTTGTTGGTTTGTCTGCTTTTAACGAAATGGAAAGAACTATTCACATACGTGTGTGCGCTTAGGAGTTGTCGAGTTGATTTATGCCGTCCCCCCGAAAGATATACTGAAGTCTTCCCAATAACTCAGAAGGTTTCCTTATTTGGAAATAGAATAATTGTAATTAGCTCACTTAGGATGAGGTCATGCTGGAGCAGAGCGGACCTTTTATCCAACACGGTTTGGATAGAGCGTTCTTGTAAGAACGTGGCCATGTGAAGACAGACACACAGGGACGAGGTCGTGTGGTGATGGAGACGGAGGCAGGAGGGATGTAGCTGCAAGCCAAGGAATGCCTAAGACTCTGCCGGAGACTTCCAGAAGCTGGAAGGAGCAAGGAAGGATTCTTCCCTCGAGCCTTCAGAGAGAACAACAAGGCCTTGCTGACCAACACCTCTAGCCTCCAGAGCTGTGAACACGTAGCTTTCAGTTGTTTCAAGCCACCCCGTTTGTGGTACTTTGTTATGGCAGCCCTAGGGAATGAATAAAGGAGGCAAGGACATGTGCTAATTCTGTTTACCGTGTCTCCTCCGAGATGTGCCGTGCACACGCTTGCATTAAAGGCTCTAAAGAGGCCCTCCGGTAAAGGTTCTAGTCCTCCAGTGAAGACGCATTCAGATGGGTCTAAGTCGGCACCTCTGAGGCCTCTGTGATGACTGCTAAGATCTGATCTCTGTGAGCTGTTCCAGCTGAGACCCGGTGGGATGTTCTTCAGCTAATTGTCTCAGAGGGAGAAGACATGGGAGGCAGGAAATGTGGGTGGGTGTGGTCAAACTTTCAGACTTCTTATATATATATACGTATATATACACACACACACTTTTTTTTTCTTAAGAACACACGTATGTGGTCTATGGGGTGCCTGGGTGGCTCCGTCGGTTAAGCGTCCGACTCTTGATTCCGGCTCAGGTCATGATCTCATTCATGGTCATGAGATCGAGCCCCGCCCTGGGCTCCATGCTGACTGTGGAGCCTGGTTGGGATTTTCTCTCTCCCTCTCTCTCTCCGCCCCTCCCTGGCTCTCGCTCTCTCTGTCTCAAAATAGATAAATAAACATAAAAAAAAGGAAAAGAATACACGTATGCGGTCTAAAAATATTCAGACAGTAAAAGAGCCGTGTAGTGAAAATAAATCTCTCTTCCGCACCTCTCCCTCAGGCCTTCACAACGCACAGCCCCCACTCTCTTATGTGCTCCTCCAGAGATAATGCTGTGCATACACAAGCACAGAGATAGATACGCCCCTTGTTTTCCATAAATGGCGGTCTACTATATTTATTGTTTTCCACAATGCTTTTTTTTTTTTTTCCTTTTAAACTCAACATGTCTTAAAGATTTCTGTATCAGCAGATACCGATCAGGGTTCCGCAATCCGGGCACTATTGACATTTTGGGCTGCATAATTCTTCGCGGGGAAGGGGTGCTGTGCCGTGCATTAGTACCCCTCCCCCCTCAACTGTGACAACTGAATGTCCCTAGGCATTGCCAAGTGCGGGGGGGGGGGGGGGGCGGGAGGCGGGGAGGTTGCCCTGAGTGAGGAGGACTACTGATATACATCTAACTCATTCTTCTGAAGGGCTGTCTGGTCTTCCATGGTGTAATTTACTTAACCAATCCCTTGTCAGTGGCCACTTAAAAACATTTCCAGGTTCTGGTCAGTGTAAACAATGTTGAAATGAATATTCTTGTACATGTGTCTTTGGCACATAAACATAAGTTTGTCTGTAGGATAAATCTGTAGGACACTGTCTTGTTCACCACTCAGTAAACACTGGCCGAGTAAGTATGTTTACTTAGATAGTAGTTGAAGGGAAGACTGTCAACCAAAAGCTCCCAATTCCTAGCTTTTCCACCAAGTGGGAGGAATTCTGGCCACAGCTGGGAGGAAATGAGGCCAATACAGAGAGAGAAATACCACCAAGAGATGGAGTCCTTATTCAGGCACCTTGATCCAGTTGTGCCTGACGCTGACCAGTTATTCCTCGATTTGCGCATTCCGTGAGCCAATGTCTTCTCTTTAAGGCTTTAGCCTGTTTTAGTTGGGGTTTTGTAACCTACAACTTAAGGAGTCCCGAGTACCAACAGAAGCAGGACTCCTCCAAGAAGCCTGTCCTGACCCAACTCACTTCTCTGGGCTCCCACAGACCCTGTGCTATGTGTGCTCAGCCAAGTACTTCCTTCATGAGTCAGTGTCCCCTCATCGGTCTCCTGGTCCCTCTATCCAGAGTGCCTGGCCCAGACTGGATGCTCAAAAGGATCTGTCGAATGAATGGGTGTGAGCATGATACAACTCACAGCCGCAGCGCCTCTGCTAAGTGGGGACTCAATAAATCCATGCGAGGAGCCTTCTGGCAGCCAGAGAATCCTCTTAACTTGATTCAGGAAGTTCTGCCAAAGGAGCAAAACAATACCGCTCCAGGGCACGGGGCTGCGAAGGGAGGGAGGGGTTCCTAGGAGGGGCCGCCTTCCAGGAATCTCTGCTGACCTGAGCCACTGGGCCGGACGTCACTGGGCAAATGGCCCAATGGCCCCTGAGGTCTCTGACGGCGCTTAACTTTCCACTCTCCTCCAGAGCAGGTTTGGCTTCATTGGGAACCATCTCACTTCAGCAAATCATGCCCCACCTGCCACGAACAAAGTACACCATTTACGTCATTCGTGTTTCTAAAGTGCTCTGAGTGTCTTGGATAAGAGCCTCCACGCGAGTACGAGGCCAGCAGAAGGGACGAGAATCTCGCTGAGTGGTTTCCAGTCTGTCAAGTGGCCCAGATCCACGCCAGTTCACACCAGAGGATCCCAAAAGATGAGGGAGGGAGGAAAGCAACCAGCGCATGGGCATACCTAAGCGCTGGGCACATTCGCATTCATCCCATGCTGTTAAATGAGCACCTACTAGGTGCCAGGCAGTGGTCTAGGCACTGGGTGCTCAGAAGCTTTCATTCTAGTGGTGGGGGGGAGGGTGGGCAAAGAAAGAAATGAGTCACTTGGAATGCACGTAAGTGTCACAAAGAAAAGAGAACATGAACGTGGGATAAAGAGGGACTTGAGGCTGGGAAATGGCTTTGTCACCTACTCAATCCCCACAATGACTGGATGTCACTCTCCATGTTATGGAAGAGGAGGCTGCAGGTAAGTGAGCACAGGGAGCTGTGACTGTCACTCAGAAAGTGCAGACTGTCGTGAGGGTACCCAGATTTGCTTTCATCAGGTATGTAAGACGTTCAGACAGGGAGGTGATGGTCACGAAAGAAGAAGGTTCTTATGCTCACGGGTCTCTAGAAACAGGGGGCACAGCCTACCGTGCAGGGTCAATCAGGAGGCACAGGCGGGGGGTGGGGGGGAACATGGGTAAGAACCTTTATTGTGGTTTTTACAGGAAGGGGAGAGGGAGGGTGAGCAGGCTCATTTGAATAATTTCAGTGAGCCCTGGGGCAGAGGGGCTGCCCCCAGTTATGTGCCCTGGGGTGGTTAGGACAGGTGGTGAGTGGCCTGGAGTGTGAGGGCCCCACAAAGGAGATGGTGGGAGATCTGAGCTCTGGATTGGTTGGCCCGCGTTTGAAAAGCACACTTCCTGGCAAGCTGTTCACTGTCTCTAGGACCCGCTAACCCTGGGAGGGGCAGTCCCTTTAGAGTAGCCAGGCTCTCAAGACCTCAAAGCATCTGAATGCAGAAAATAAAGGCACAGTTAACACACAGACTCAGCCAGGGACTCATGCCGCCCCCCTGGCCGCCCCCTGTCACTGCAGGGACCAAGACCCTGGCGGAGAGGGACTCCCCACCTGGGAGAACACAACAGTTTGGCTTCAGCTACAGACGGAAAGGGCTTCTTTGCTCTTGTGTCCCTCGAGACACTGTCTTGGCCCGGGCTCATCCATCCTGACAGGCCTGCGCACAGAGGGTAAAATTAGGTACAGAGAGGGACTTGAATCGTGCAGCTGATGGGAAGGAAAACGAGCGTGTGTTGGAATAACCAAGAATTGCTCTATTTTCTTATAAATTCTGCCTCATTTCAATTCAGAGCTTGTTGTCAAGGGCAGGGGACAAGGGTGGTGTCCTTGATTAAAACAACCAAAACACTGTTTTCAAAAATGGAGCTGGCTGGTGCCCATGTTGTTTTAATTTGCCGGGACCAGATTGTCCAGCCCTCGTGGAGTTGATCCCAGGCGGGCTCATTGGACTTATCCAGAGAAAAACTCTGTTTTCAGCCACAAACTGTACCCCTCACCCTGGCCAAATATGTTGCAATCCTCATTAAAGGTCCCAGCAGCTGTTGTCCAGGAATCCTAAGCCCACCTTCTGGATCCCATCTCCAAATGGTACTCACATGCCCTCCACATGCCACTGGCCCCAGAAGGAGACTATAGGACTGGTCTAGGCTTAGCTTCCGACTAAAACAAGACAAGGTACATGCGTATGGTAGGTGCTCCATAATTGAATGAATGAGTGAACAACTGGACGGATGGATGGATGGATGGATGGATGGATAGATAGATGGGTGGGTGGGTCAATGCATGGGTGGATGGGTGAATGGGTGGATTGATTGGTGGATGGGTGGGTGGATGATGGATGGGTGGATGGATGTGTACATCTTCTCTAGACATTTATCCATCGACGTCTCTCTGGGCTTTGGACTTGGCTCAAGTCCTATTGGACTGTTAATTTTCTCTCTTTTCCAATGACATCTCCATCCCCGTTATTAACTAGAACAGCTCTCTCTCTCTCTCTCTTTTTTTTAAGGGGCCACCTCCTTCCTCAAAAAACTTAAAAATACAACTACCATACGATGAAGCAATCCCACTTCTGGGTGTATCTCCAAAGGAAATGAAATTATCATGTCAAAGAGATACCTGATCTTCCATGATCACTGAAGCATTATTCACAATAGCCAAGACCTGGAAAGAACTTCAAGTGTCCAGCTGACAGATGAATGGACAAAGAAGATGTGGTATATACACACAATGGAATGTTATTCAGCCATAAAAAAAGAAGGAAATCCTGCCATTTGCAACAACAAAAAACCTGGAGGACATTATGCTAAGTGACATAAGCCAGACACAGAAAGGCTTCACCGCAGAGTGTCACTTGTATGTAGAATTTTAAAAAGTCAGCCTTGCAGAAGCCAAGGGTAGCATGGAGGTTTCCAGTAGCGGGGAGGGCAGGAGAAATGGGGATGTGTTGGTGGAAGAATTCAAACTTTCAGTGAGAAGATGAGTAAGTTCTGGGGAGCTCACGCACAGCATGGTGACCGTAGCTAACAATCCCACATTGTACACTTGATATTCACTAAGAGGGTACATCTTGAGTCTTCTTACCACACACACACACACACACACACACACACGTAACTATGACAAGTAAAAATGAGAGGTCCACCTCTGTCTCTTTCATTTTATTCTTTTTCTCTTACTTTATGACTCAAAACAAGCCCAGCAGCACGGCTTGCACAGAGAGATCACAAATATAGTCTCTCCTTTGAAAAAGACCACGGTCTTGCTCCTCCTCCCACCCAGCGGAAACTGGAGCACAGCTCGAGGAGACCTGCTGTCACAGGATCCTGCTTCTGGGCACAAAAGCCGGGAAATTTCAGAGCCAATCTGGGCCAGGGGAGGCCGGGGCTCGGAAGTGGGGCTGAAATGATTCTTCCAGACTGCAGAGAAGAGAGCGGCCTGCCTGCCGGCCGGCCTGCCCAGCAGCAAACAGGAAATCCCAGAATTTATAGATGACCCCGTTACAAGGCAAATGTTTTGGAACAAATTGTTCTTCTTTTAAATCCTTGTTTTCCACTAGTTTTTCTTTCTGGATTCCCCCCCTCCTTTCCACCTTCCCGCTGCCCTTGTTAAACCGGGGCCACAGCGCCACCTGCTGCCCGTCGTGGGCAGCAGGACTCAGCTGGGGCCAGTCCTGGGTCCTCTCCCCACTTCCCCAGACTTACAGTGGGTGGGAGAGTGGCTTTCTGGCTCCTGTCCGGGGAGTCTGTGCCTAAGATCACGTACCAAGCCGCAAGAGAACTGCTCCTGTGGTTTTCGTGTGACCTGAGGACTCACGGCAAACTCTCTCCCTATCGCCCGTCCTCTGGGACAGCCATGGCTGACTGGGGGGGAGCTGAGCGACCCTGAGAGCACTGCTTTCCCTCTTCTGTCTCGGCTACTCACCTGTGCCTGGGGATAGTAAGAGTAACCAGACCCTATGGGGCTGCCACGAGCCCTAAAACGAGGGCACATACGGAATGTAGTAGAGGGACTTGCAGGTTGTAATCTGGCTGTAATCGTTTTGAGATGAACCCACTGCCTGACACATAACAAGCATTCAATAAAAACCTGAGTGGATGAATGGATGGATGAATGAATGAATGAGTGAAAACATCAGAAAACATAGGTCAGGAGACTTTGATTAGTTACCGTGCAGCCACCGGTGTGCCGTGAGACGTTAGCCACTACTGTGCCTGCCCCTCCTTGTCTGGAAACCTTTATCATGTATACTGCCCTCTGCCTGGGACCTCGGTTTTTCCACCTGTCGGACAGGCATGGCACCTGCCTCACCTATTGATCAGAGATATACAGGGGATCTACCAAGTAATGTATGTGCAACTGCTTGAAGAGCTTAGAGGCTAAAGGAAGGAAGGAGCCCTTATTTTCAATTGAGGTGGTTTCCTATATGGGATGGCTTTGGCCTTTCCCTCCAAGGGTTCCAGGGGCTCTCTGGGACAAAGTGGGGTCCCTCCTGGCACAAAGTGGTAGCCTTATCCCAAGCCCCAACCCACTGGGGGAGTCAGATGAGTTTTATAATGCAAAGGGCAGGCTAATTAACTCTTTCGCTGCTGACACAAGTTGAAGAGCCTCCAACACCCTTCTAGGAAAGCTCCTTCTCTAACCCAGGGAGAGAGAATAGTACTCATTGGGTCTCCAGGATGGCAAAGTTGATGTAACACCTGGCAGGAGAGTGGTGGATCAGGTGACATCAGGAAGCAAGGCTAGGGCCACCCTGAACACCATAAGGAGACCTCATCCAGTGGGCCTTGGGGAGCCATGGAAGGTTCCTAAGCCAGGGAGGAGCATGTCCAAAGAGAGAATTCGGGCAACCACGTGAGGGACAAATCCCAGCAAGGACTACGCAGTTCCCCCCATGCCACATGACCTAGAGTTGAGTGACCAACCACGCTGGTGTGCCCCGAGACAGTGGGAGTTCCTGGAACATAAGATCTTCATTTCGATGTCTGAGAAAGTCCCAGCACGAGTTGGTCATCCTAATTCAGAGTACACAGCACCTTCTGGAGCTGTGTAGTACAGTCTGACTCCTGCCCTGAACCTCTTCATCCGCTCTCAAAAATAACCTCTCCTGCCCCATTCCCTCTCAGCTCTATTCTGCTGAGCAACGAATTTAGCAAGTTAACACATCGGCGTGCTTACCCCTTCTAGGCAATACCTGCGCATTTAAACAAAGCCCTCCTGGAGACAATATTTTAATCCAATGGAGTGACTAATAGTAAAAATTTTTAGCCCGAGAGAGATGGGGACTATTTTAGGGGGTAAGTGGGGAGCCGACACATCACCCGCGTCACATGCTCTCAGCAGCTCTGTTTTGCCTTGCACGGAGCCGGTTCTGTCTTCCTGGCTCTCGGCTCCCCAGCCTGCCCTGCCAAGCAAGCCTGCAGGAGCCTGGGCTGCTTAAATATTCTGCAAATAATGCTGACTACAGAAGTTTATAGATAGACTCACAGAGTCACAGCAATGGAATCACAGGATGTCAGAGCAGAAACAGATGCTAGACATCATAGTGTCCAGGGTCAGAAAATACACTGCACTCATGCTGCCATTTCCCCCTGCCATGCCCACGGCAGACATCACTAATCAATCATGACACTGTCTAGCTAAGCTTGTTTGTAGCCCAAGAATCCTTCGAGGCATTTCCAGGAGGCGACTACCAATTATCTTGGATCTACTAATAATAGTAAGGTTTACTGAATACACTTACTGTATTCCTTTCTCCACACCCTTTTTCATTATTACCATTTTAATCCCCGACTGTGTGCCAGGCCCTTTATATTAGGGTTTCTCAACCTTGGCACCATTGACATTTGGGCCAGACAATTCTTGATTGTGGAGGGCTGTCCTGTGTATCAGAGGACGACGCCAGTGGCAGCCCCCACCCCTGTGTGACTTACAGATGTGGCCATCTGTCCCCTGAGGGTAGGGATGGGGGCCAGGGCATTTGTTTACATATTTTTTCTAATCTCTGTCACACGCCACTAAAAAACAGACGCCGGGTTTGTCTTTCACAGAAGAAGAGACGGTGGCTAAGAAAGAACCCAGGACGAGCCGGTGACAGAAGCAGGATGCGGGCCCCCAATTCCCCCTCTGCGCCCCGCTCTTCTTCTTCCGGCCAGGAAATTCCGCCGGGTTCATTGTCTTTGACCGCGACGTCCCCAGGGGGAGCAACGAAAACTTGTGAGGCTGAGAAAAACCAGAGGCCAAGCGGATGGTCCCTGCAGTTGACCAGGGTGCTAGAGGTGGACAGGCCTGGCATGACGCGGTGAACATTCCAGGCCCTCTCTCATCCCGCAAGTGGCTCTGGGTGTGGAGACAGCCCAGGGAAGAGGCTGTGCACGAAGCCTGTTAGAGCTGTGGTGGCAACACCGCTAATAAGACCCCCCTCTTCTTGCCAACATTGACAGGCCGTTCCCCCCTCCATGGGAACCGCACGAGGACTGGCCTCGCCCCCAGAGATCTGGGATTGAGAACCTGACAGTTTGGACACACAGCCCGTGGGCAATGTTTCCTTTCTCGGGGGCTTGTGTCTGTGCCAAGAATTCCTAACAAAGGGGGACAAAATTAATTAATTTTAAAAACCCATAAAAAACGCCCGTGAAACTGACTGGTAAGAAACTGTCCATTCTTCTCCTTGGTAGCGATCAAAACGTCGTGAGTTTCTACACACGTATTTTACAGACGTTCCATAAATCTTCTGGTTGCACTGCTTCCCCATAAGCAGGGTCCCCTGGGAAGTCATTGCGTTTCCTCACTACAAGTATTCAAGAGAAAATTGGATGTAACACTTAGAGAAGGCTGCGGCCGGGGAGGGGGAGGCGGGCAGGAGGGAGGGCGCCCGAGGAGAAGCCAGGCTTAAAGTTCAGTGCCAAGGACAGGGAGATCCCTTGTCTTGGAAATTCCTGAAATTTCCAAACCGTCTTTTGCTTCTAGTGCACAAATAGTCTCTTTGTGATACTTTTCCCTTTATTTCTTTCTGACCACAAAAGTTAAAAAAAAAAAAAAAAAAAAATTTTTTTTTTTTTGGTACAAAATCTGTATGGGTAGAGGACATGAGAGAAAGAAAGAAAACAGGACAGGAAAAAAAAAAAAAAAAAAGCCCCACCTCAAGTCCCAATCCCAAGGTTTCTTGTTGTGTTTTGTTTTGTTTTGAAGATTTTCCTGGGCAGTTTGAGGGCACCATTTCAGCAATGGGGGGGGCCCAACTTTTGTGCGCACGACAGTCATCCAGGGAGCTTGTTAAAACTGCAGAATCTCCAGAGTCTGCACCCCTGAGAGTGGGCGTCTGTAGGTTGGGGGGGAGAGGGCGGAATTGGTCCCACGGATCTGTGTTTTTAATAAAGCCCCTGGGGGACTCTGATGTGGGCGGTCATTGGACCACACTTTGAGAAATAATGAGTTTCAGGTTTTTCAAGACCCTCGGCAAATCAAGAGATGTGAAAATCCAGATTTAAAACAAAAATTGGGGGGTAATGATTTGTTTTCTGGAAGGGCTCGGCTTAAATAGGCATTTCCCTTAGTGCTGTTAACATATGATTCCGTTCACACTCGGTGATTCAGCGACGCAGCCACGACTTCATCTGTAGCACTCTGGGCCAATACGGCATACCGCCACCTTTTTACAGAGCAGCGCTGACACCCATCTGCTCAAATAAATTAACGTTTCCATCTCAAATAACTCATTTGGCTGGATCATCAAGGTTACACGCCAACTCAAAGAGAGAGGGGAGGCGGGCGGTACTGGGGATGGGGAGGGGGAGGAGAGGCGTTTTGCAACGTATAAGTCTATAAGTCGCAAGTGACACCGCTGCATTTTTGTCGCCAAAAAGGAGGGGCGGGTGGATGAGCACAGCCTAGTGCAAATCACATGCCCCCTGTTCCTGTCTCCTTCCCTCATTCCTACTGACGCTTTGGGGTAGGTCACAGGCAGAGCCGTATGAGCTGACGGGTGTGGCGATCTGGGGCAATATTCCCCGTGCAAAGACACGGTGTAGAATTTGTATGAGCGTGCACATGTGCACGTATGTGTATGTGTGCATATGAGTCGGGGGTGGGGACAGTAGTGACAAGTGCACACGAAGGTCAAAAAGTTCAGTGACAGGTACAGAGTATGTAGTGGAAAGGGCAGGTGGTTTCTTTTCTTTTTCTCTTTTTTTTTTTTAACTTTTCATTTTGAAATAATTTTAGATTACAGAAAAGGTGCAAAAATAGTACAGAGATTTCCTGTACAGTCCTCATCCAGCTTTCTCTGGTGCCAACATCTTACATAACTATTGTACAATGATCGAAACCAGGAAACGAACATTGGTACGTGACCAGCAGCCAAGACGCAGGTCCTGGTCCCATTTCACTAGTTTTTTCCACTAATGTCTGGTTTCTGGAGAATGAGGACGTCCATGCCAGAGAGGTGTGGGTATGAATCCCAGCTCCGCCACCGAAACCGGGCCGTAGTTTCTTCTTGGTCAAAAGGGTGCTGACCATGTCAACCTAAGTAGGGTCTTTGTGACGATTACCTGGCGCACAAGTGGCACTGCCTGTCGGCTTGTGTCTTCCCATCCTCCCTCCGAGGAGCCCGCTCCTTCCTCAAGGATGAACGGGCATTTGCATACATTCCTGTTGGGCCAGCTTGACTTATTCTCGGTGAGGATCAAGTGGCGAGGAGACGAATTAGAAACTCTTACAACAACCTGTGTGAGCTGAACCTGCACAGTGGCAGCCGAGAGGGAAGGGGAGGAAAGGTTCGATAAACATTTCAAATGCAGACTAAAAAGGAGCCCGATGGATGTGGGGAGTGGAAGTAGGAGGAGCCAGCAGGGAGCGGATTATATTTTTGAATGACTGGTAATCCCTTCGACTGAGAGGAGCCAGAGGGAACCAGCTCAACGGAGGAGAGAGGCCAGAAGCCGTGACAACCCTTCTGGGTGCTTGCTCAGTGCCTGCTGCTTGCCTGCCCAGGCACTGTGCTTACTGCTGTCCCCGCACGATGCCACTGGATTCTCCTAACAACCCAAGAGAACGGTGACACAGAGAAGTTAAGTCACTTGGCCACATACTTTTTTTTTTTTTCTTGGAAGTACTGAAGTCCAAGGTTCCTGCAGGCAGGACCGGCTACGTGATGTGCAGGGCTCCCTGCAAAGTGGAGATGAGACCCCTTTGGTCAACATTTGTTAAGAATTTCACGACCGAGACAGCCGCACCTCGAACCAAGCAGGGGGGCCTCTTAAGGGTCTTGGGCCCTGAAGCTGGCCCTGCTGCAGCCAGCTTGAAGGTACATGAACGTACCTGCATGAAGGTACAAAGACAGATCCTGAGAAGACCGGAGAAGACCACTAAGGAAGAGGGTTGGGGACAGGCCTGCACGGAGGGGCCACACTCACTGCAAGCAGCAGAAGAAACTCATGTTGGGTAGTTAGCAGGCAGGAGAAGGAGAAGACGCAGTCAGAGCCACGGAGTGGGCAAAAGTCACAGCAAAGAGGGTCACGAACAGGAGGATGAAAAACCGGACGGAGCTCTACAGCGGACTAAATGGAGGTGAGGGAACAGCAGAGCAGCCCCTGGCCCTCTTATCTCGAGAAGTTCTTCCATTGCCAAGATCAGAGGGCAAGTTTGTGTCAGTTTGGAAGTGATTTTTTTTTAAAAAGTCAAACCGCGTAAAGACTACTTCTCATTTGAGTCCCAAGGGCACTAAGAAATGCCTTCCTCCTTCTGCCTTTTCTCCACCCACTTAGCCTCACAAATGGTTGGCTGAGTCTATCCTTAAATTGTGGCCGGGGACTGGAGCTGAAAATGCCTTTGAGGATTCTTGCACGGCAACCGCGAAAATCTCTTTTTGGAGACTCAAATGCTGCCGAAGCTTCAGAGTGGTCAAGGGGGGCTTGGATCCCGGAACGGTCTACGTTCCTTTGTTGGGACAACTGCAACCAGGGGGGACAGATCACCGTGGGGTGCTTATTTATAGATATTGGCCGGGCTGTTGGTCTCCTTCTGAATAAAGACACTAAAAGGAAGAGAGGCAGCTCACAGCTCTTACAGACCCAGCTTCACAAAAATAAACTTGCCCTTGATTTTGCAGACTTCTGTTTTCGGTGCGATGCTCTGGAAGGCATTTACTCCCCTTTCCTTTATGCTAAGCCATAGCGTCTCCGAGACCCCAGTCTACTGGGAGGCCCCCAATCGGCCTTATACTCAAGTAAGCCACCTATACCGGGACTGAACATCTAGACTTTTCATGACTGGTTAATTCCTGAGTGTAATAATCTGTGTTGTCAGGAATTTTTATGTTTCTAAAGTCTTAGGAATAGTCCATGCCACAGCCAAAGTTTAATTAAAAAAAAAAAAACAAAACTTCAGGGGCGCCTGGGGGGCTCAGTCAGTTAAGCATCCAACTTCCGCTCGGGTCGTGATCTCACAGATTGTGGGTTCGAGCCCCGCGTCAGGCTCCACGCTAACAGGGCAGAGCCTGCTCAACACTGTCTCTCTCTCACCCTCTCTCTCTCTCTGTCCCTCCCCCACTCTCTCTTAAAAAAACACGCTTCATCTTTTTTTAGAGCAGTTTCACAGCAAAACTGAGTGGAAAGTCTGGCTCCCCACCCCCGTCGACATCAACCCCCCCCCCCAACCTCCCGAATAGGATGCTTGTTACAATCGATGAAGCTACACTGACACTTCATTGCCACCCAAAGCCCATAGTTGACATAGTTGTTCTTGGTGTTGTACATTCTCCATAGAATGTTCTATGGGTTTGGACAAATGTATAATGATGCGTATCTACCACCATATCACACAGACTGGTTTCACGGCCCTAAAGATTCCCTGTGCTCCCTGTTCCTCTCCCCGCCCCCCAACCCATCTGCTTGGCCACCACTGATTGTTTTACTATCCCCATAGTTTTGCCTTTCCCAAAATGTCCTGTAGTCAGAGGTATATACTACGAGGGCTTTTCTGAGAAAAGTTTAACGTTCAGTCAACTCTTCTATCTCAAAATAAACAAATAAAAGCGCGCTTAATCTGGAAAAATCCAGCTGCGCAGAAGTATATCCCACCTCTGGTGTGAACCAGTCCAGGTAGCTAGGCTCTGCTGCGGTAACAAACACGCCCTGGAGTCGCAGCCATAAAAAGTCCATCTCTCACTTGCACACGGTCTAACGCAAGACTGTGGTGACTCACCCCCCCCCCCCCGCCCACCCCTAGAGTCACTGCAGCAAGGGAAGGCAGGGGAGAAGACTCCCACCTTTAAATAACCTCTGCCCACAAGGGGCACATAGAGATGCTCGCTCCAGGGGCCAGACCGGTCCTTGGCCCCAAAGTAACCACATGGAGGTGAGGAGACAGAAGTGGGCGTGGCTGCCTTTGCCACAAACTGAAGGTCACCTCCGCGCCCCGATCTCACTCTGTACTGTGTACTGCACTCCTGTGAACTGCTCGGTCGGTATCCTTCCAGACGGTACTCTTGATATGTGCATATTTATGTACCTGCTCAGAACTTACTCTGCTGTATGCTCATGTGTAATACAGAAAAGTTCCTTTGCAAAAAGGGGACCATGCTTTGCATGCTTTCTTGCAATACCCTTTTGCATTTAACAGTATGCCATGCACATCCATTCCAGTAGGGATGAGCTAAAATGTCATTTAATAATAAAATGGTGCCATTAAACTGAGTGCTCTCTGGTGCCCTCCGCCCTGGCTGTGAGCTCCTGGGCCACAGGAACAGCACCTCATTGCTGCACCATTCACTGGGACTTTGCAGGTTCCTGGGCATGATGCTAAGCGATTTACCCCACTCCCAACAACGCCATGAGGTTAATACCATTATTATCTTTCTCCAGTATTCTGACGATGTCCCTGTAGCTCAGGGAGGTGAAGAAATATACTACCCAAGGTCCATATACTGGTAAATATACTATCCAGCTGGTAAGTGTCAGGAGGCCATCTATGGGATCCCTTGGACTTGGTATATCATAGGTGCTATGTAATATTTACTAGATAAATGGCTGAGAAGCGCTCGTCGAGTGGAACCCCCAAATTTACATAGAAATGGCTGTACGCAGCTATAATACTTCCTGTCAGTGCCAGCCATCATACTCTTAAATAGAACTTATCCTGTATTCATCTTCTGATGATATTGGAAGTTCCTAAAAACCCAAACCATGTGCTTCCTGCTGAGCCCCCCTGACTCCAACCAACACACAAACACCGGCAGAGCGTTAGATGTGCCGTAGACATATGACACGCAGTTCTCCAACTCCAGCTTCCTGCATCCCGTCTACACATGCCCCCTCACCCCTGGCCCCTTGTTCCCCTTTGTTCTCCACCCAGGGCCAGAGGGAGCCTTCAGAAGGGTCAGTGAGAGATCTCACGGTCCACTGGGAACTCCTGGCTCCATTCACACTTACGCAGAAATCTTCAGTCACCTGAGCGTATGTCCTGAGTGCAGAAATCTTCAGTCACCTGAGCGTATGTCCTGAGTGCGTGTGCCTGCCTCGCCTCTGCACCTGTCCCCTCTGCCCACAGACGTCCTTCGCCGTCCCGGCTCTCTGCTCAGATGTCCCTCTCTAGAGGCCTTCCCCGACCCCACCTCGAAGAGCACACCTGTCCTCTCTGGGTCAGGGGTCCTCAGCCTCGGCACTAGTGACATTTGGGGCGGGACGACTGTGGTGGGGGGCTGTCCTGGGCGCTGTTGGATGTGAAACGGCATCCCACCCCCAAATCACAGTGGCACAGACCCCACCCACCCAACCGCGACAACGAAAAATGTCTCCAGACATTGCCAGTGCTCCCTGGGGGGCAAACCCACCCCCACAGAGAACTCCTGCTCTAAGGGGTTAGCATGTACACAGCGAGTCTCCTACAAGGGTTGAAAGGATGACTCTATCCCAAAAGGCTACAACAGCCTCTAAAGATGCATTTCTCTGAGCCCTTCTGGAAGCGGCCCAGACCACGGAGCATGGCAGCTGTAGGAGGCCCCAGGCTTCTGCTAAAACAGAATTAGACCTTCTGAGCAAAGGTCTTCTGTGAAACAGACCTGCTGGGATGTACAGGGGGGAAAGCTCAGGTTTTCTCTTGGCCTCCTTGCCACAGAAGGGGAAATGGATGCAGGAAATGACAGTCATTTTTCGTTGTGGCATCTGAGAATTCCTACCTGGAGTTTTCACTCAGAAACCAGGTAGAGGCTGCTGAGAGGAGCAGCTGGCGGAGAGGTGGGAAACCCCTTGCCAGCATAAAACTCCCTTGGGGTCTGCTCCAGACTAAGGTGGGGCTGAAGTGAGGCTATCTCTGTGTATACGACTATCACAAGACTGTGGTTAACAAAACAAGGTTGGAAGGAGCTTACAAATGGGACATACATGCTATAAATGGTGATAGTTGAGCCCAAAGCAACAAAAGGCATTCATCTGGGATGCCCTCCCCCTGGGATTTCTGGCTTTGACCAGACAATCTAAAGCCATGCTTCAGACCTTGTCATTCTTCCACGGCTATGACCCTGAGGCAGGACATGCCATAAACCAACCAGGAAGCTCCCACACGCGCTCTTAGTTGGGGGCCGGCTGCTCTAAGATGCACATTCAGCCCCCCAACAGGGTAGCGGAGTAACTATTTTACTTTTGGGGGTGATTTTCAGATTCATTCTTCATTCAAACATTCTTCCAATGCCAACTCGATCTTTCCCGTGTTCCTGGTGCTGTATGATTTAGTGGTTAAGTGTGTCATTGGCTCTGAAAACAGCTCACTTAAATCAGCTGTCACTCACATGCTGTGTGACCTTGGGAAAGTTACTCAACTTCTCTGAGCCTAAGTTTACTCATATGTAAAACAGGGACAAAAACACCTATTCCTCTCAGGCAACAACAGATGTTGGCGAGGATGCGGAGAAAGAGGATCTCTTTTGCATTGTTGGTGGGAATGCAGGCTGGTGCAGCCACTCTGGAAAACAGTATGGAGGATCCTCAAAAAACTAAAAATGGAACTACCCTATGACCCAGCAATTGCACTACTAGGTATTTATCCAAGGGATAGAGGTGTGCTGTTTCAAAGGGACACATGCACCCCCGTGTTTATAGCAGCACTATCAACAGTTGCCAAAGTATGGAAGGAGCCCAAATGTCCATCGATGGATGAATGGATAAAGAAGATGTGGTTTATACACACAATGGACTATTACTCGGCAATCAAAAAGAATGAAATCTTGCCATTTGCAACTACGTGGATGGAACTGGAGGGTATTACGCTAAGTGAAATGAATCGGTCAGAGAAAGACAAAAATCATCTGACTTCACTCATATGAGGACTTTAAGAGACAAAAGAGATGAACATAAGGGAAGGGAAACAAAAATAAGATAAAAACAGGGAGGGGGACAAAACAGAAGAGACTCATAAATATGGAGGACAAACTGAGGGTTGCTGGAGGGGGTTGTGGGAGGGGGGATGGGCTAAATGGGTAAGGGGCACTAAGGAAGCTACTCCCGAAATCATTGCTTCACTATATGCTAACTAATTTGGATGCAAATTTTAAAAAATAAAAAATAAAGTTAAAGAAAAAACACTCCTGAGACAGCAATGATTAAATGAGATAATGCAAGTAAAGTGCTTAGCAGAGCAGCATCAAATGGGAAGAAGACATTGGTACGTTATTATTATTATTCTATATTCAGGAAAATTTAGATAGCTCTGTAATGCCGGGACACAGTGCAAAGGGACGGTGGTCAACAACAAGACCAGTTGGTAGGTAGAACAGCATCATTTCTAACTGAGAGACTACAGAGAGAAGCATACATTTTAGGCAGCAAAGAGTACTCGTGATTATTCGGCTCAACGCACTCACTTTACGAGTAAGGAAGTAGAGTTCAAGTACGAGGATGTGGGGTGAAGTGACTTGTCCAAGGTCACAGAGAAAGTTAAGGGCAGGCCTGGGCCAGAGCTCAGGCTTCCTGCCACCCAGAAGCTACTTTTCCATTGCCTTATCTATCACTGATGAGTGGACGGAAGGGAAGTACCTCCTCCCTCAATGTAAACCAAGTCCGTGGTCACAGGCAGATGTTCCAAAAACGCTGCTGGTGGAAAATTCAAGTTGATGTATAGTATTTTTAAGGAATGTTTCCATAGAGATGCACAAATAACTGGGAACAATCATCTCTTCTGTAGACAGAAAAGAACCGTTCATCCAAACGGGACGCGTAGGGGGCGAGGAGGTGGCAGGCCTGTTCTCCTGGGGTGGTGGCCAGAGAGGCCAGGCCGCGATACAGGAGATCTGGGTTTGAAAGCCAGCATTTCCGGAAGCGGGGCATTTCTGGAGTCTTTGCCAGTCCTGTACATCGATGACACGGAACCTGCGTGTCTTCATTGAATAGACACGGGCTGGTACCTTCTGGAGGCTGGGCTCTGGTTAAGGTGCGGACCCCACAACGTCAGCCCCGCTCTTGAAAAGCATTTCCACCTGTAGGCGTTTCCTCTTGCTGCTGTCACAAATGACCACAAACCTAGCGGTCCCAGACAACGTAAAGTTATTATCCTACCGTTCTGGAGGCCACCAAAGTCTAAAATCAAGAAGTCGACGGGTCCGGTTCCCTCTGGAGACTTCAAGGGGAATACTGGTTTCTTTGACTTCTTTCACTTCTAGGGCCTGCTCCCATTTCTTGGCCTGTGGTTCCTTCCTAGAATCGCTACGATCTCTTGTTTCCATCGTCACATCTCCGGCTACTGATGAAAACCCAGGCATAGGCGCCTAGCTGAGGCACCACTGGAGCATTATTTAATTTCTCTGAGCCTGCTTCCTCATCAGAAAGACAGGGGTGATGGGAATGCGTCAAATGAAGTATGTGTAAATTCTGAGCAGGCACCTGGCTCATGAGGACCAAGAAAGGCTGCAGCCTTCGCAGAGCCTGGGGGACACAGATGGAGAGGTGTGATGTCTGCCTGGGGTGTCAGGAAAGACTTCTCACATCTTCTCAGAAGATGTGACCCCTGAGCCGCCCCCCCCCCCGATCAGATGACTCTGAAGGAATCTGACCAATGGACAGGAGGAAAAGGGGTGTTCTGGACAGAGGGTGTCAGAAAGTATCTGGGGGCATTTGCAGAATTCGGGAGGGGTGAGTGCCAGGAGGCAGGACAGACGGCAAAGGGCTCAGTCAGGTCTTTGGAATCAGACGAGCTTGGGTTCAACTCCTGTGGGCAACACTTTAGAGATTCGTGACCTGGGGCACCTTTTTTGTCCCCTTCCCGCCCCCCCCCCCTTCATAACAGGTGGATGGTAACAGCACCTACCTCCTGGGGTTATAGCAATTAAAGACCATTATGATCTGGGAGAGGCTGGAGAGGCCCCTTAGAAAGAACCTGGAAGACCTGGCTTAGGGGTTTGGATTCTGCAGAATCACCCTCTCTTCCCACCTACCCTGCACGTGTTCTCTCTCTTTCCCTCAGCCAAAAGGAAGTCTGAACCCTGACCTTCCTAATCTGATGCTGTTGTCACCATTCTCCCGGACTTCAAAATAATAGATTTTTCACAGGTGGAAAAGATGCTACGAGACCTTTGCTCATCTATAACATGTGGGTAATGATAGCACCGACCTTATATGGTTTGCTGTGAGGATTCAGAGAGAACGTGCAGAAGGTGTCTGCTATTATACTGTGGGGCGTTAATAGCTTAGGCTCCAGGGTCCGTAGGGTTGAGCCCAAATTCTGGCTGTGTCACTCAGTAGCACTGTGCGGGCAACTGACTGATGTCTCGGTTATAATTCCTCATCTGCAAAAGAAGGATAATGCCAACCACAGAGGTCCTTTGGTGGGGGGGGGATACTAAGAGAATGTCTAGGATGCACTCATTAATTATCATTATATTCTTCCCATTGACAAATGAGGAGAGTTAGGCTCAGAGAGGGCAAGTGCCTTGCCCAAGGTCACAAAGCAAGTTGGTGGCAATCCCTCACAGGCAGCTTCCTGTAGGATCCGAGATCCAGGCGACTTCCTGGCTGGAGTTCCAGGAACTGGAAGTGAGACTGTGCAAAGTGCTCCCCCTTTGTAGGCTGTTTTCCTGTGTGAAGGGCAAGGTGGCATCCCCCACCTGCAGCCCACAATTCCGCCTTGGTGGCCACTGCATCCCAGGATTGTGCAGCTCTACCTGCTGAGGAATCAGATGGCACCAGCAGACGGTCTCTCCATGCTACTGGAGCCTGCATCGCTCCCATCATTTATTTTGGACAGGACACAAGACGGGATATCAAAGGAATCAGCTGCTGGTCAGAGGAAACAGCAAAGGGGCCAGAACTCCTCCCGGGGGCTTCTAGGAGCAGCGTAAACACTCCGTGCGAGTCGGAAGTTGGCTCCTCCGTTTTAATCCCACTTTATGAACCAAAATTACATCGATTCAAAGATATGAGTCATGCTGTCTTCTTGGTATGAAGCTTTTAATGAAAATAAAGTTATATATACATTTGTTTCATTGGGGGTAAAGTTAAGATTGGAGAGCCTCGAGCAACAGTTAAGGCCAATGAGAGAGTCGGGACTCCTGGCTCCCCACCTTCCAAGAAGTCAAAGGATGACCTTAAACACATCTACTCAGGGTTTTATTTTTCCATCACGCTCTGCTGAATAATTGAGCTTTTCAGACCCCTCTGGCCCAGATGCCGGTGTGAATAAAGCCTTCTTTTGCTCACGGCACAACACAGGCGTCCCGTAATGTCCAGCCAATGAACCCACAAGATTCCAGCCATTATTCAAGCCTATGGACACTACTGCAATGAAGAGATGATGGTCCCCAACATGCTTTAACAGTAAGAGTGCTTAAGGAGGAGTTCCCGGGGACAGTGGCTCGTAAGGGCCATGGATGTCAGAGTTGGCTGGCTTCCATTCTGGGTGGGAGTGACCAGGAGGTCAGGGATGGATTGATACCGACATTTTCCTTGGCAGGAAGGCACAGTGGAAAGAACAATGACTCCACGGTCAGGAGACCAGGGGTCAGATCCCAGCTGCCCATCCAAGTCTGGCCTCAGTTTCCCTGATGGGCATCTTCAGGAGCCCACCCTCCAAGTTTTTGTTTTGTTTTTAATGGACTTTAGCTTTTAGAGCAGATTCAGAGTCACAGCAATACTGAGCAGAAGGTATGGAGATTTGCCATGTAAGACCCTCTTCTCTCCTACACACAGCCTCTCCCACTATCAACATCCCTCACCAGATGGTACCTTTGTTACAATCGATGAACCCACACTGACACATCATTATCACCCAAAGCCCGTTGTTAACATTCGGGCTCATTCTTGGTGGTTGGTGGACATTCCAAGGGTTTGGGCAAATGCATAACGACGCCATCATGATGGTATCATATGGAATAGTTTCACTGCCCCGAGAGTCCTCTATGCTCTGCCTGTTCATCCCTCCCCGCGACCCAACCCCTGGCCGCTGCCGATCTGTTTTTTACTGTCTGCATAGTTTTGCTTTTTCCAGAATGTCCTATAGTTGGAATCCTACAGCACGCAGTCTTTTCAGATTGGCCTCTTTCACTTAATAATATGCATTTCAACCTTTTCCATGTCTTTTGTGGCTTGATAGCTCATTTCCTTTTAGCGCTGAATACTATTCCATTGTGTGGATGGGCCACACCATGGCTTATTTACCCACTCCCCTACACAAGGGCATCCTGGTTGCTTCCACGCTTTGACAATTATGAATAAGGCTGCTAGAAACATCCACGAGCAGGCTTTTGTATGGACACAAGTTTTTAACTCTCCAAGTTTCAAACCGAACCGGCTGTGTCCCTGTTGTACAGCATCCTCCTGACAGTCTGCAGACGCTGGGTAGGGCGAGGGAATTTCCTCTGGTTGGGGAGATCACATGGGCCGCTGGAATCATAGTGGAGAATAGCAGGGAAAGGGCTGAAGCGGAGGTCAGAGGGAAGGAATTGTCTTTCCGCCTATGGGAAAGAGCAACCTTTTGTTCAACCAGTTTTTCATAGCAAAACCCAAAGGTGATCAAGGAACCCCCCCCACCTCCAATCAATTACTATTGTTAGATGCATAACAATAGAATTGCCCGCCACTTCAGCCTGTCTGGGATTCAAAAGTGCTTTTTGAATGCTAATCCATTCATCTTCCCAGTAACCCTGGAAGCATTCCATTAGGCAAAATCTGTATTATTTTCACCAAGACAAAATATGTAGTGCCATTCTCTTGATGGAAAAAAAAATAATCAAGCTATGATCTGAAAAGAATAATGGAGAGAAAATGCTGGAGGTGGTCTGAGCTCACACTGACAGTCTGAGTAACTCCCACACCTAAGTGCGGCACCCAGACCTCTGCCTTGGTGGGAAGCATTGCTTTTGAAGGGTCACAGCCCTGGAAACACCTTCTGACAGCCTGAGTACCACGGGGCCCTGGGAAGCTCTTAGGTTCAGTGAGCTTGAGTCTCCTGAAATAATATTATTCTATTATTCTTGGCTACGCAGCTGGCTTACTTGCTGGGTGACTTTAGGGAATCATGTAACTTCTCTGCTTTCATTGCTTGTAAAGGGGTTCATTGTATTTGCCCATCTCATGGGACGCCCACCTCCTGGCCAGCAATCACCAACTGGTGACCGACTTTGCAAATAGCAAATGAGTGCCCAAGGCTGGGGGGACCTGGGGCAATGCAAGTCTGGGGTAAATGCACAAGCTTCTGAGGCAGGAAGACCTGAGCTCAAATCCCAGCCCTGTCGCTTGATGACCGTGTGACCTTGGGTAAGTCAACCGGCCTCTCTGAGCTTTCATTTCTTGTTCCATGAACTTGGAAAGCCTGGTCTCTTAAGGTTGCTGTAAGGACTAAATGAAGCATCTGGCATTTAGCAGGTGCTTGACAAAGGCAGCTATACTGACGGCCCGTCACTTCCCATCAGGTCTTACAGACTTAATGCAATGTTTCCAAAACGTGCAGTTACTTGTACCACTTAAGGGAAACAAGAAGAGAATTTTAGTGCGTACACAAACATTTTTCAATGTGTGGGATGAGGAATGAATAGAAGAGACGCATCAAACTTGTGATTTTTATGACTGTGGCTGATGAAGACATGGTGAAGTTCTTAGAAGGTGAGTCAACTTTAAAATTAAAGTAAATAAGCAATTGTACAGTCGTGCACGGATAGGGTGAAAACAGTTTCAAGGTGGTATAGGAAACCCACAAATGGCTGACAGCAAAGGAATAAGGGCTCCAGAGGAGGAGCAGGTTCTGACCTTGGGTTTGCACTCATCGGTCATATGCCTGCAGCCAGGCTCCGAAGTCTCTCTGAGCCTCTGTTTCCCTGTGTGTGAAATGGGATAGTAATACCTAGGAGGGTAAAAAAGGAAACAAGCGAAAACAAAAGCTCCTGGACAAAATGGCAAAAGCACAGCCCAATCAATATTAGCGGTTTGCTTATTATCCCTAATGTGTGGCTCGACAGAGAAGCAGCTACACCTAGCTGCCGCGTGATAGGACTGTAACAGATGAAGTTGAAAATCAAGGACGGGGGCGCCTGGGTGGCGCAGTCAGTTAAGCGTCCGACTTCAGCCAGGTCACGATCTCGCGGTCCGGGAGTTCGAGCCCCGCGTCAGGCTCTGGGCTGATGGCTCGGAGCCTGGAGCCTGTTTCCGATTCTGTGTCTCCCTCTCTCTCTGCCCCTCCTCCGTTCATGCTCTGTCTCTCTCTGTCCCAAAAATAAATAAAAACGTTGAAAAAAAAAAAAAAAAGAAAATCAAGGACGGCTTCAGTCCTGGGCCTGCCATCCACCTGCCCGTGGCCTCGGGTGAGCTATTGAAGGTCTCTGGGCTTTTCATGTCTTCATCTCTAATTCAACTCAGAGGGCTGAAAAGGCCAACACGCCCCATACTCACACCCCACCCCGCAAAAGAAGCAGGCAACGTATGTGACAATACAGTCTACCAAAAATGAAATGCAGATGGCTTTTGCACATATAAACATATTCTCTATCTCACTCGTGAGAAACATGCGAATTCAAACCACACCGGGTATGATTTTTCTCTATCATCAAATTTGCAAAGATCATGTTGACAGAGCTGTATGGCTAAGGTATGGGGAATGGGTAGGCCCTTGTATTGGTGGCGAGGAGGTAAATTGTTACAAGCCCGACGGAGGGCAATTTAAGCTTTGAGGCAGGCTGAATCGTGGGGTCCACATCCTAACCCCTGGCGTGTGTGAACGTTACCTTACATGGCAAACAGGGTGCTGGATTCAATTAAGCTGAGAATCCGGACATGATAAAATTATTCCAGGTCACCCAGGGGGGTCTGACGTAATCACAAGCGTCCTTACAGGGGGGAGGCGGGAGATCAGACTCGAGAAGACAACGGGCTGACAGGGCAGGGACCGGAGCAACGTCCTTTGAAAATGGACCGAGGGGCCGCAAGCCAAGGAATGCGAGTGGCCACCAGAAGCTGCAAAAAGGCAAGGCAACGGCTTCTTCTAGAGCCTGCAGAATCAACCTGACCTGCCAACGCCTTGATTTTAGCCCAGTGGAACGGATTCTGGATTTCCGGCCTCCAGAACAGTGAGAGAGTAAGGCTGCGTTTCCTCAAGTCACTCCGTGGCTAAGCAGCCACAGGAAACAAAGACAGCCTTTGGGTCAGCAACCGCTCCCTTCCAGGACTTCACGCTACAGATACAGAAGCACGATGACTACGCCCGGGTTATTCACTGATACCTGCAGCTCTGCTGTCCTGTCGACGTAGGGGCTCGGGCTGCGATCTCATGCGGTCTGCAGGGCCTCAGTCACACCGAGGTGTGCGTCTCTCCGGCTACACGGGAACTGGCTGGGTGATGCCTCTGCCGGGCACCTTCCCTCTGCCGACCCCACATCCAGCCTTTAAATTACTGGCGGATCGCCGGGGCTGCAGGAGATTTCCAGCTGATGCCCCCAGGGTCAGGCACAAGGGAAAGTCCCCGATTACGGGACCCTGAGAAGCCCACGGGGGTGAGCCCGAGTGGAGCTCTTCTCTTTCAACAAATACAATACACACAGTCCTTTGTCTTCGCTGCAGAGACCATCTTTTTCCTGACACGTGAGAAGTACTCCTGCATGATGTATTAAATCCCTCAAAGAGGGAGTAAGAGGAAGGTAAAATAAATGTATTTCCATGACTTCAAGTACAAATCCCTGTGCAATCCTCAGAGCTGGGCTAGAGCTATTTTAAAACTAATGTTGTGCATGAGACGAACCTACTCGATTGAAAAATCTTCTGTTACAGGGTAGAGATGGGCGAGAAATCAGTGCTGCGGCTCTCGGAGTGCTTGATTGTGGTTATAAACATTACCGGCTGCATCAGCAAAGCTGCGAGAGTCGACCGTAAACCTTTTGCCGGGGGGACTCGGGAGGCAGGGCTGACAAGGCAAGTTCAAAACCGGAGCCCGTTTTACTCCCAGTCTTCCCGGGCTGGTAAAAACACCCAGCGATCTGCCCGAAGCGGGGGCGAGCAGGGGAAACCTTTCTCCCCTCTGCCTCCCCGTCCCCTGAGAGAAGAGGGGCCAGATAAGGAGGTGGGGATGGTGGGGCAGGAGGTGGATTCAACAAACCCAAGGGGCGGCGGCTCCAGCCAGACCTGGCACCACGTGCCAGGGACGCAGAGGGGTCTCCCCCATGTTGAAGGAGCTTACACGGGCGGGGAGAGCATAGCATGGGCTTTGGAGCCACAGGGGTCTGAGTTCGGATCCCAGCTCTTCCACTTATACTCATTTGTATGGTCCTTTGTCCAAAACGTGGGACTTTGTAAACCTCAGTTTTCCCATCTGTAAAGTGGAGCTAATAATGCCAACCTGTGGAGGCAAACCAAAAACCAGATTCTTAACTACCGAGAACAGACAGACGGTTACCAGAGGGCAGGGGGGTGGGGGATGGGTGAAATAGGTGACGGGGATTAAGAGGCCGCTTTAGAGCCAGCTTCAGAGATAATGCATGGCAAGCCCCTGGCACAGAGTGGCCCCTTTACCTATGGCAGCTGTTACGATGAGTATAGCAGCCTAACCGAGAAAGACCCTTAAAGGCAATGGGAAGTCAAACGAGGAAAAGCACACACGGTCCCGGGGCTGGATCCGCGGGACAGCGAGTGTCAGAACAATTCTCAGGAAGGAAAGGCTCCTGCTAAGACCTCACCCAATTTCTCGTCCACAGAAGCTCTCCCGCGCTTCCAAAGCCAGATAAATGCTAGGTGCCTTCAAGCCAGCCCAGATCTGCCAGGGCTCTGTCCTTGCTTTGTTAGTGTCATTGCAATATTCATCCCTCGGGTGTCTGCACAGTTGAACGGCATCACTCCCTCTGGGACACCCAGACAAGTGGAAAATGGCAGGTGTGTAATAAATGATCAGAGGGTTTTGGGTGGATACTGAAGAGCGCCCTGGGTAGAGAAGGCAGGGAGGTACCAGTGGATGAGGCATTTGTATCAGTCAGAGCTCAGTCAGAGAGGCTGGGCCACCGTCCACGCCTGCACACATACATACGCTTATACATGGAAATCTGACCTCACACAACTTGTGGGAGCTGGCCGGCGGTCTTCGTGTCTGATGCTGGGCTTGACGTCCTCGGGGAGGGCATTAGGAAAGCGAAGAAGGATGTTCATCCGATATAAACTGGTTATGATCGCCCACCCCCTCCACCCCCACCTTCAGATGCCAGCCTCAAGTGGGGTCCCCAGGCCACCGGTGCAACTGATCAACTGGCCACAAAACCGAGGGGTTCCCAAAACACATTTGGGTTCAGTAACTCATTAGAATGACCCATAAAGCTCCGGAAAGTGCTATGTCAGTGATCACAGTTTACTGCAAAGGGAAAGACACATAGGGCGAGGCCCGGGAGGGTCCTGACCATGGTGCTTCCATGCTCGCTCCCTGTGGAATCAGGGCATCATCAGTGTGTTCTGCCATCAGTGTAAATCCGGGTACATCGATGTGTTTACCACCTAGGAAGGTCCACCGGGCTTTGGTGCGTGCAGAGTTTGAAATGGGATGTGACTGCATAGGCGTGATCAATTGAATCAACAGCCATGCCATTCACTCAATCCCAGCCCCATGCCCTCCCCAGAGGTCAGGCTGGCTCAAAGCCCCAACGTGCTCACCAGGCAGTGGGTCTTTCTAGTTGACCAGCCCCATCCTGGTCAGATGGCTCCACACTGAGCCATCTCACTGCTCAGCATAAACTCAGGTATGACCCAAGCAGCATGAATTAACAAAGACACTCCTCTTACATGGAAATTCCAAGGATATCAATCTCAGTCCCAGAGATGAACACAGAGGTAAAGTGGGGGAGGTCAAGAACACGCTGGAACACCATGAAGACGGACTGAAACCCACGACTGTTGTTGTTACCTCTGGTATTAGGGGTCTGGGTATTCTGAGGAAGCAGGGCCGGGGGCACCTGGGTGGCTCAGTCATTTGAGCGTCAGGATCTTGATTTTGGCTCAGGTCATGATTCCAGGGTCGTGGGATGGAGCCCCATGTCGGACTCTGTGCTGAACACGGAACCTGCTTGGTATATCCTCTCTCACTCCCTCAGTCTCCCTCTCCCCTGCTTGCTCTCTCTCTCTCTCTCTCAAATAAAATACATTTAAAAGTGAGACAATATTATATTAAAAAAAAAAAAACAAAGGAAGCAGGGCCCTTCATCACAGAGCTGAACACACACACCTGGCCCAGGAGGTGGTGTCTCTGGAAGGGGATCCAGGAGGAGAAGGGGTAGTTGCCACCCCAGCTGCTGCCTCCAGCCAACAAGGTGAGCCAGCCGATGAGCAACACTGAGCTGTGAAACGGCTACTTGTCCACCTCAACCCTCCACACCTCCCGGGACCTCTCTGGTGGCCCCTCTCCTCAGAGACATACAGAACTCTCAGCCAAGGGGCAGGTGGTAAAGCCACAGTGTACGTGTGGGAACAGTGAGAAGCCAACACCAAAGCAAGGCCAACCCCAATGGTAGTGATGGAGGGCACTGATCTCCATGGTGTGAATTAAGGAGTGGTAAGAAAGATGTTTCTAGAACAACTGTGGGGCCCCAATACACTGGGATAACGCTGCCTTGTCCTTTGGTCTTTAATTTTAAAGAATGCAGACACCCCGTGAGGAGAAATCATCAAGACACAAACCGCAGAGACGGGGTGGGGGGGGGGGGGTGGGGGGAGGGGGTTCTGGCCCTTTCTCTGCGTCTAACTTGGTTTCCCATCCTTGCCTGACTCCAACTTCCAAGGCAGCAAAGCAGACTTTGATGGCTCACGGTCCACAGAATCGAGTTATTTTTTGGACTGTGTTTCTATATGAGCCAAAGGCAGACCCAGAAGCTCTGCGTCTCCGTCACTGAATCCACCCACCATCCCCATGACGAGCTGGGGACCACTGGTCAGGTGCAGCCCAAGAGGGTCCAGGGCTTCCTGCAGACCCCCCGGGGATGATGGGGACTCTCCTGCCACCTCCAGGCAGCCTCTGCCTCTCAGCCATTTCACAGCCTGTTAGCACTTCTGTCAGAGAGGAGCGGAAACTCAAAATAGAAGCTTAGAGGGAAGGATAGAGGGGTGATGGGAGATGGGGAACTGAAATGACTCCTGCTTATCAGACCTTTTCAGTTATTCACTCCCTGCGTACCCGGGAATAATTAAGATCTATACGGAAAGTCGACCCAGAGGAATTTCTGGATGAACGATAAGCTAGGGAACAGGTAGATGGATCCTACGTAGCCTCAGTTTTGCAGGAATTGTTTAATTTCAAAATTTCAGCCTGTTGCTGGGTAAAATATCTCTTTTTTTTTTTTTTTACTTAAAAAAAAAATATGGTCGAACTATCTATAGCCTGGAAGCCAACAACTCAGCAGTCACCCGATTCTTCTCTCCCGCTCCCTGCCCTCCCACCCCATCCGAGCCACTGCAAGTCCTGGCTACAGGTCCTACCTCCAGATCACACCTCAAGCCTACTCTCGGCTCCTTCTGTATTTCCAGGGCACCCGGCTAGTCCAAACTCCGTCAGCGCTTGCCCGCGTGTTTATGATGGCTTCCCAACTGGTTCCTCGTATGGTTCCCCCTGCTATCGCGGTCTTGGAACATGACATATTCTTGGCTGCCTTCTTGGAATAAAGAATTTCGATCATTCGAGCCCACCCTCCACGTTTTAGGAGTCTGGATGCAAATTCCCAGGCTCTCTGTGGGCCCAGGGCCCGGTCTGTTGGCCACTCCCCCCACACGCTGTGTCTAGAAGGTCTGCTTTCATTGGGCCAGGTGGCGGCAGAGACCCCTGACTGCACTGGCCCACAGGCTGCCAAGCCAAGATGGGACCTGGGTGCTGGGGCAGTAGCGGCTGTGGGAAGCTGTGCACCAGGCTTCTGTTCAGGAGCAGCTCATCAGGGGTTCAGGCACCAGTCACTTTGCAGGCACTGTTTCGGGAAGCTGTCCTGGCAAGTGACATTCCAAGTCTGGTTCTTTCCAGTAACTTTGCGAGTGACTTCACATCCTTGAGTAAATAAATACCTCTTCTGCCTAAACTAGCCAAAGCAGATTCCGTTGTTTACCCCAAGAACTGACTAATACGGCCTCCTCGATCTGTTCTCCGGTCGGCAGTCCAGACGATCTCTTAAAAAATGAGGTCAAATCGCGCCTCCTCTACAAGGCCCTGCGTGGTGGGGATCCAGCTCACCATGCTGGGCCCAATACACATTCTTCTCTACCTCCGGACTGTGCACCAGCTATGTCCTCTGCCTGGCAAGGTTTCCCTTCAGCCCTACACATGTTCGACCTCTGGAAAGCCCCGGCAGTGTCGCCTCCACAGGAAGGCTTGCCTGGACCACCCTACAGCCCGATGCATGGCCCCTCGTCGCGTTCCAACTCACCACACTGTCATTTCTTCCAGAGGACACACCCCACGCTGTGCTTGTGTATCGTTTACTGACCGTCTCCACTGGATTATAGACTCTATGAGGGCAGAGATCATGTTTACTCATTAACACAAGGTCCCCCAGATCTGGCACAATTCCTGATCCATTGTAATAACTCAACAGAGTTTATGAGAATGAATGCGTTACAACGAAAGTTAGCATTTACTGAGCGACTACGTGCTAGAACTGTTTTCAGCGCTTTATATGCCTATTTATGTGCCAGATCCTCGCAATCGCCCTTTTCTCCCTATTTTACAGATGAGAAAATTGAGCACATAAAGGTTAAGTAATTCACCCGAGAGAACACAGCTAATAAAATGGGAGAGTGGAGTTTGCACCCGGATAGTCTAGCTTGAGAAACCATGGTTTCAAGTAGAGTTGCTTTGAAGAAAGGGAGGGAGGGAGGGAGGGGAGGGAGGAAGGAGGGGAGGGAGGGAGGAAGGAAATGCCTGAGTGAATGAGTGAAAAGTACTATGTAAGTCCAGTATTTCCAGAAGCAGGGTGATCTCTAGAGATTGCTTTGAGTCCTAGGACTCTATTATCTAGCTGGGCAGAAGCTGGCTGGGGCTGCTGTACTTAATGAGAATTTGCACTCATGGAGTGTTTGGGTATTTTACCAATCCCCCTGCCAGATACTGGTAAATATTAGTACATCCATGTCTCACAAGGGAATTGGGGTTTCAAACTCTGAGTCATGGATCTTTCACTGCGTGCTGAATCACAGAACCTCCTGTGGCGCTCAGAGATCCCAAGGGTGAGAAAAGTTCAAGCGCACCAATTTAAACCCTGCAGGAGTAACTGGGTTGGCCCAAAGGTCTAGACTTAGGCTAAGGACGGCCCTCGGTGACACCTCATGTCACACCTTGAACACAGTCAAATGCACGCATTCAGCTGAGGATTCTCTTAGCACCCCTCCCCACCCCCACCCCGCCAAACACTTTTTGGCCTAAATGCTGAACAAGCCCAAAGGCATTTTTCTTTAGCAATGGTAGGAAACACCAAAACGGCATCAGATTATGTTCTGAATAGTAGACTCTCGGTGTCTGAGTCTCTTCTGAGTATCTAGAACCATCACGTGAAGACGTGGTGGAGATCACAGTTGCACTCTCTCCAGACCATTAATGAGCAAACGAATGAAATAGGACACTGGCCAGAAGACTTGCGACTTTACTGTTTTGAAGATTAATAAAGCGTCTGCACAAAAATACGGACGGTGGTTTCCCCAAGAGCTGCGATTCAAAGCCATCTCTGCTTTGCTCTTTGTATTTATGGTCTGTATATTTATTTCCCCTTTATATTTTTCTGCATTTTCTGAGTTTGTCGGTGTTCTTTGTTGGGGAGCACATTCTAGCTGCTTTTATAGTCCGGGGGAAAAATAAACCCATTTTTGAACAAGCAACCAAAGAAGGGGTTTAATAACTAATGCCGGGCACCCATCAATGTGGTAATACTGCCATTCGGTGAGCTCTACAGAGCCTCGAGGCTGAAAGGTGGGGTGAGTGGGGGGGGGGACTCGGAACATTGCTGAATAAAGTTGGGGGGCTTGGGTAGACGCCTGCAGACCGAAGGACCCAGGGGATGCACAGAATGGGCCAACGGGGTTCAGGGCTCAGGCGGGGCATGAGGCCCCCTCCCCTTCGTAGCACTGAAAATCCCGTGTCCCTGGAAACCCTGGGTCTGGGGCACACGGGGACAGTTGGTTACCCCGCTAGGGATGTAATGAAACAACAAACCTTCGAGGCAGCTCTTGCCACCCTAAGGTGGCAAAGGTGACTTTGATCTGTCACCTTCGTGGACGTTCAGAACCCTTTAATAAAATGGCTTGTCCAAGAGGCCTGGTCTTTCCCAGGGCCTGAGAGGCCCCCTTCACTCCCTGAGAGATGACTTTATTCTCCATTTGTTTTCACAGTGGTCTCTTTAAAGCCTCAGCTGTTCCGGGGAGAGTAAATAGGTTTGAAAATTAATTATCAATTAAAGGGAGGTTAATTGGCACCAGGCTAGTCATCTATTTTGTCTGTAACTGAGGCAGTCCCCCTCCCCCCCTCCCCAGAACCCGAAGACCCACACCAGGGCTGGTGATCGTCAGCAGCACAGGATGTTCATGTGTGACCCATGGATTCATGAAAATAAGTCTTGGTGTTTACGCGGTAACTTTCCTCTGTTGGAAGGTGACTTCTGTGGTTTTTGATTTTCCAGCTCATCAGTAGGTAAGCCAGCCTTCTAGGTGGGCTTACCAAATTAAAAAAAAAAAAAAAAGTGGCTCGTGAATATTTTTATTGGCATAAAGATTTTTCACTTAGTGACTTTCACTGCTGCACTTAGGGAAATTAGCAGGCTAGAGTAAGTGAAAGTCGCAAGGCCCTAAAGGAACAGCACCTTGGCCACCGGGTGGGTATTTTCCCCTGTAATTAACATCCCGCACATCTTCTCCTGTCCTGATTTCAGTTAAACGCAGTCTGATTTCTTCTAAACTCTCGAAAGGTGATCCTGTGCCTTCCTTGCTCCTATTGGGAGAGGCACAGGATCCCTTCAGGAGGGGAAAAGGCTGTGGTTTGGGTTAATAACGATCCTTTGCTGAATTCGTCATGTGACCTCATCGTTGATGAATATTTATAGGGAGCTGGTTGGGAGCGTTTGCAAATGAAGTTCAGACCAGACAGGTGAGCACTTGTGAGCAAGACAATTACGTCATCCAGTGTTACGATGTGCATGCATATTAAAATAGATCAAACTGCAAACAGGACCCAAGGGGATAGGGGCCAGCTCTTCTCTGCATTCTGTCACCAACCCAGAATGCCTTAAAATGCAGAAAACAGGACTTGAAAAAGCCATGCGTCATTTGAGTGTTCTGGGAATATCAACCTATGATCTGAAACACAGCGACTCTCTTAGGAGTAAGTGTTGTGTACAAGATGCTAGTGCTGGGCAAAAAAATCACACTTGGGAACTGCCCTAGAGACATGGCCATGCCTCCTCCCTGCTCTCTCACCTCCTGGCCTTCGGCCAGACCCGGATGGGGAGACCTACGCACCAGTGCTGGTGAGGGATCGTCGGAGCACCTCGTGAAGTCTCTCTCAGCCACTGTGTCAGGCACAGGAGGCTGGTGTTAGCCCCACTGAGCAGAGGGGAAGAGGGACTAAGTGGCTTGGGTAGGGGGATCAGGCCCAGCGGAGAGAGGAAAAGCCAAGTTCTGCCTGTGGCTACCTATAGTCCGCACCTGCTGTGGTTTCTTCCTCTCCGTCCTCAGTCCTCCCTTCGCCCCCCCGGGGGTCCTCTCTTCTTCGTTGCATCCCTTAAACCGGGTGTTTCAACCACAGCATTATTGACACATAGGACAGGTAATTCTCTGTCATCAGAGGGTGTCCTGTGCAACCCAGAATGTTCAGCAGGTCCCTGGTCTCTGCCCACTAGATGCCAGTCACACAAGTTGTGACAACCACACGCGTCTCCAGACATTGCCACATGCCCCCAGGGCACAAAAGCCCCACCAGTCGGGAACCTCTGTCTTAGAATGACCAGCAACACTGAAAGGTGTTGGTTCAGCATACTGGGGACACTTGCGCCTGATCCCACTCCTCAGCCCTCGGTTCTCCTCAGACCCCGAAGCTACATTTGGATCCCACGTGATCATCCCAAGTCTCTCCAGGAGGTGCCCACTTTGTTCTCAGTTTCACCTCCTCCCCAGCTGACAATAGGGTACAAATTTCTCCATAGACAAGGTGCCCCTGTAATTTCCTGCCCAAACCAGGGATCCTTCTAAGAGTGAAAGGGTGCGGTGTTAATAATTACCCTGGGATGATAGATGTACCACCGAGACTGTCCTGGTCAAATGGGGACATATGGTCACCAGAACATAAGCCCCTTCTTATAAAGGAAAGGATGCACTTCCTCCTGCATCTAAAGTCTCACAAGGAGACTTTCCCGACTTCCCATTCAACCCCCGAGTCTCCAGCTTTGCTCATCCGAGTTGGGTTCACCAGATCATCCTTTGAGGAAGAGCTCACCGGAGGAGCCAAAGGAAACAGACGAGCATGAAAGTTTTGATAAAAGATCTCGACTAACCCCCGTTCGCCACAGCGTTACAGTCACCAAAAGGTGGACGAAGCCCAAGCGTCCACCGACGAGTGAATGGATAACAAGACAAGGACGTGTGTACAATGGAATATTATTCGGACATTAAAAGGAAGGGAATGCTGGCACCTGCTACAACATGGATGAATCTTGAAGACATGCGAAGTGAACTAAGCCAGACACGAAAGGGCAAACGCTGTATGATTCCACTCATGTGCAGGCGCCCACAGGGGTCAAAATCACAGAGAGAAAGCAGAATGGAGGTTAGTGTCAGCAGCTGGTGGTGAGTTAGTGTTTCCTGGCTATGGGGTTTCAGTTCTGCACGATGAGAAAGTTCCGGAGGCGGGTGGTAGTTGCACGACAACGTGAACATACTTAATGCTACGGAACTATATACTTAAGGACGGTCAAGATGGTGGGGCCCCCCGGGTGGCTCAGTCGGTTAAAGCGTCCGGTCACTGTCTCGTGGTTCGTGAGTTCGAGCCCCGTGTCGGGCTCTGTGCTGACGGCTCGGACCCTGGAGCCTGCTTGAGGTTCGGTGTCTCCCTCTCTCTCAGAAAACAAATGAACATTAAGCAACAGAAGAGAATTTTAATGGCAAGATGGTAGATTTTATGTTATGCATATTTACCACAATTAAAAACAATAATAGAAGTGATTCCAAAAAAGTGTGACAGGAGCCAGGGCTGTGTTCAGCAGGGAAATGCCAGGGACACGGCAGAAGCACGGGGGTTGGGCTTTTGGATTCCTGTCCGTCATTATTTTTGCCCCTGTCCAGCCTGGAGGGAGGACAACATAGGCCCATAGCTGCACCTGTCCTCAGAGACAAGTTCTGCTGTCTTATCTTAGGCTTGTGAGACCCCGGATATCAGGAAGAGGCTTGGATGGCATTCTCTATTTCTCAAATCCTACCCCTCTCCTCACTTACTCTCCCCCTGGCCCCCATTTAAAAAAAAAAAATCACTCATCGTCCTGACCCAAACAGCTAGCAGAAATAGCAACATCCTCCTTGCGTGTTTCTGTGTAGCATCCCTGTGGTCTCCTGTTTGCAACGATTTTCTTGAGACACTATTTTTAAATCCCTGTTAGCCAAAAGGGAGACTACCTCTGTACTGCCGGCAACCTCCCCACGCCGCCCAGCCCAACCCATTGACTCTTCCAACTATGAAAAACTGAGAACAATTTGTTCTGATCTGCCACTGTGAATTATTAGAGGGAGGCCCGGCTGTCACCTTCTCAATGGGCTTTATGCAAAGTGCTCCCCCACCCCGAGCCTGTGCCGTTCAGTGGCCAGACTGGCTTCGCCAGGGCTCGGCGCGGAATCTGCCGTAAATGGGGTTAATCTATATGATCCAGAAGATGAATACCGAAGGACTCATAAAAGCAACAGAGTGCAAGATTGGAAAACCTTGCCGCTCTCCGGCATGCTCCAAGTGAAGCTGGCCCTGGTCAGTGATTAGGAGACGCTCTGAAGCAACCTTGAGGGGCAGAGTGTAATGGGTCATGAAGTGCGTACACAATGGGATCAATTAAGAGGGTGGAGAGGCTTCCCAGATTGCTTTACCACTCTTTATTTACCCTACAGAAGGAGCTATGAGTGAACTGAACAGCTGATGGTTCTGAATGGGACGTGTGTGTGTGTGTGTGTGTGTGTGTGTGTGTGTGTGTGTAAGGGTCTAGAGTCAACTTAAGATTTCAGGCAGAAGTGAGATCCCTGCTGTTGTATCTGCCAAGCCATGAAAGTCTGTCTCAAACAGCTGAAGGTCAGAGCTGGTGAGTCTGGGTAACAAATATTGGCATAGCTTTTATTTTGAGCAAAGTCAGGCCATTTCATCTTCCACCACGCTCCTTGGGAAAATATTTTCCAGGAGCCGAACTATTTCCAGACACAAAACAAAACCTGTTCATCTCGTTGGGAGTTAAAAATGGGGGAGATGGGAGTTTAGCATGTTTCCGTAAATATTCATTAATTCAACAAAATGATCCTACCACGGGCAAGGCAGCGTGCTGGAGAGCTCTGTGGATATCAAGATAAGAGCATTTTAAAATGACATATGTTTAAGAAAAAATACCTCGTGTTTAAACACCAACCGCCTTTCCCTATTTAGGACAGAGAGTAGCTAAAGGTCTTGTGTGGCAAAAGCGGGGACGTAACTTTCCTTGGGTGACAGGAATAGCTTTTCTTTTGTTTGTTTGATGTTACTTCTGCTAACTGCGTCTCTCAGAGCGAAAGTAAACGTGACGGCCAGGGGAGTTTCACAAATATTTGTTCTTTGGTTAATATTAATGTATGTTCGTGTTTACTCGAATTTTCAAGTACGCTCTGAATTGGTGCTCACTGGCCACAAATGGACTAGGAGTAGCAAGACAGGTAAGAGAAGGAGAGGACAGGTGCTCATTTCTTCAACTCTATTTCCAGAGCCCCTAAAAGGTGTCCTGTTTCTTTTTCTGTCTTTCCATCTTTATCGCCAATATTGTTCCAACTGTTAAGGATGAAGACAGGTTCACGTCTACTAAGCACGCCTACGTAAGTGCTTTAAACTCACGTCCACTTTCGCGACCTTATTTTGTCCTCGGCCGGGATTTATCATTCCCGTTTTACAGACTGAGGAAGCGGGCACGAAATGAAGTCAGCAGCCGAACGTCAAATGTTTTGGGCCCGAGTCTGGCTCTGAAGCTCCCCATAGCCGTTCAAGTCAATGGAAGGATACGTTTATGAATACTTTACGAAGCACCGAAAGATGGAAAATAAATCAGAAATCAGAGTTAGTTTTCCCTGGGGCATTGTAAAAGTTTGTTTCTCAGGTCACTCATCACTTTAGATAGAGAATAGGGAAGGGATGGGGAAACCGAGAACTCAAGTATCCAAAATCGCTGTCGGCTAAAGAGGGAGGAAGCGTGGCTGAAATCACAATGCTGATCGGTGGGAACATATAAGTCAGTTGTAAATGTTTGATCTCCACCCAACTTTTAGTAAACTACTCATTTGTAGCATAAATTAGAATAGATCAGCAACAAGGGCAGAGAAGCAAGCTACTGAGAGGAGGAGGGGCTCTGGAGTCACACGATCACATTCCTGGCTCCAAATGCCCTCTGCTATTAAGCTGTGTGACCTTAGGCAAACTGCTTAAACTCTCTGAGTTTCAGCGTCCTTATTTATGAACTGAAAGTAACTAAGACTCACTTCAGCAGGGTTGTATGAAGTTTCTATGAAGTTTCAACCGGATAAAAGCAGGGGCGCCTGGGTGGCTCAGACAGTTAAGCGTCCGACTTCGGCTCAGGTCATGATCTCACAGTTCGTGGGTTTGAGCCCCGCATCGGGCTGTGTTGATAGCCCGGAGCCTGGAACCTGCTTCGGATTCTGTGTCTCCCTCTCTGTCTGCCTCTCCCCTGCTCGTGTTCTGTCTCTCTCTCTCTCTCTCTCTCTCTCTCTCTCTCAAAAATAAACACCACATTAATAAACATTAAAATCAATAGGATAAAGCACACGCAAAGTACCTACCTTCGTTAGGGGTAATCAATAAGTATTAATTTCCTTCTCTTCTCCAGCCACTAGATGCGTACCATTGTTATTGAAGTGTTGGAGGCTACTTCCGAGCCTAGATTGGGAATGGTATTGATAGACTATGAAGGGTTTAGGAGACAATCCCACTGAGAAACTTACTTGAGGCAGAAAAACTGCTATCCATTTGTCTGACCAAAATAGGTCCATCTGTGACCCATATATATGTACTTGTCACCCAAATGGAGATGTGTCCATTTCTGGGTTTGTGTAACAAATATGCCACCAGATATACGTATGCCTTCCCAAGCCAAAGAATTTGCTCCACAGAGTCCTTTCCCAAGTGTGTTCCGTAAAGCTCTAATCTCATAAATATTTCCTAAACCAAGTGAGCATTCAGCGCAACCTCTAGGTTTGGAAATCGCAACGCGCTGTATCTCTCCCCAGGACATTTTCAAACACTTAACGGCACACCTATCTGACTGACCACAGAACCCTTTTCTACTTAACACATACCAATGCATTGGGTGAAACCAGTGTCCCAATAACACACACTGGAAATGCTGGCTTCAGACCAGTGGAGACCTACTGCATTTCAACAATATGAGAAGAAAGATAAAAATTTCTACTCACTTCTGACTTAACCTCTGCAACGGGAAGTAGCTCCCACTGGCTTTCTCTTTCAAAGTCATTTCCGCTTTCACGTGTGCTCACTTTAGTTTATTCGACTTAATGTTAACGAGAGGCAATTTGCTCCGGTTTCAGAACAGGAGAGCCGGACGATTATGCAGAAGAGGGAAGGGACATTGCCAAGAATAAGGAGCATTTCTGAAACCTAACATCCACCATAAGGAACAAACAAAAGACTGTGCTTGCGTCCATATGGGCAGATACTCACTTTCTGTGCTTAAAATTCCTTAAAGGCTCAATTGTCCACGTTTGGCACATCAAAGAGGATTTTACTGGGCACATCAGAAGGGTGTTCCTTTCAAAAGAGCCACAGAATCAAACGAGGACATAAAAGTGCAATTTATCACTCTGTCAAGGTTCAGCAAGGTCCTGGTCCACATGCCAGGAGCTCCTGAAACCAAGGGGAACCATCAATTCAATAATCAATGACAAGAGTCAGTATGAGCTCTGTCAACGGATTTGCCATATACTGTCAGACTTTCAACAGCTGTTGGCCAATGTCGGCCATAAAACTGGAACTTTGTGCAGGGCTGGTGCATTCAAACGTTCTGAAGCCGTCTCAGCAAAAGACTCATTCTAGTGTCTGTGTCAAAAGCCTGGGGAGAAACCGAATTCTAGGATGTCCCCCACCCACCTGAGATTCCCGGCTCCTGCTGTCCCTACACCTTTCCCAGTTACACAATCAAACGCTAATCGAGGTACTGCTAAGAAAAGATTCTGCAGGTGTAATTAAGGTCCCAAGTCAGCTGGCCTTAGGAGACAGAGGTTATCCGGGTGGGCCTCACCTCACCACCTGAGCCCTGTGAAGCTGGGTCCAAACAGCAGAGACAGAAAAGTCAGAGATTCAAAGGATGAGGACAGATATGCCACTGCTGGCTTGAAGACGGAGGAGGTCGTGTGGCAAGGAATGTGGGCAGCCTCCTGGAGCTGACAGTGCTCCCCCGGTTCTAATGCCCACCGAAGACACCGAATTCCACCACTGCCAAGAATGGTCGCGGACACAGAATTTTCCCCAGGGCATCCAGATGGCAACTCAAGCCAAGGGGCACTTTGGTTCCAGCCTGGTGAGACCCTGAGCAGAGAGCCCAGCTCCCCCTGTGCTGATCCTCTCACCTACAGGTCGGTGAACGAGCGGTTATGCTGAGCCTCTAAGCTTGTGTAACTCGTCACACGGTAACCGAAAAGTAACACAACAATCACTCGGCGTTGTCAGAAGAGCAGAGGGAGACAACTCTCAAGTGTGGGTGGGATGCAACTGCTTTCAGGATCCTCCAACGGCTTTTCTAGGTCCAGTATCTCAGCTGAAGGTTGGCCATCAGAATTAAGATAAAAACATGGAAGGGGCGGAAATGTGAGTCAAGGTCACAATGTGTCACTTCATAGCCATTACGATGGCTATTAAGGTGAAGGACCGTAACAAGTGCTGGTGAGGATATAGGGAAATGGGAATCCTCACACACTGCTGGTGGGAAGGCAAAATGGTGCAGCCACTTTGGAAGACAGTCTGGCAAGTCCTTAAAAGGTTAAGCACAGAGTTACCACATGACCCAGCAATTGTACTCCTACGTATATACCCAAGAGAATTTAAAACACGTCCACACGAAAGCTTGGGCACGAATGCTCTTAGCAGCATTACTTGTAAGAGCCAAAAAGCAGAAACAACCCAAACATCAGTCAGTGGGTGAATGTGTAAATAAAGAGTTACATATCCGCACAACGGAGTATGATCCAACCGTAAAAAGGGGTGAAGTTCGGACACCTGCTACAATGTGGACGAACCTTGCAAACATGATGCCAAGTGAAAGAAGCCAGACACAAAGGCCATATAACTGTCTGAATCCATTTACATGAAACATCCAGAATCGGCAAATCCCCTGAGGCAGAAGGTAGATTACAGGGCCGGGGGAAGGAGAAATAGAGACTGATTGTGAACAGGGCTGGGGCTCCTTATGGGATGATGGAAATGTTCCGGAATTAGATAGTGGTAATGTTTGCAAAACATAGTGGGAATACTAAAAACCGATGAAATGTACACTTTAAAAGGGTGCATTTTATGCTATGCGAGTGACATTTCAATGAAAATTTAAAAAAATAAAATAAAAACAGAAGTGACAAAGAGCTCACAAATGGTTTTTTTTCCAGATACATCCATTCACTGTGTTTTATTCCACCCCCAGCTTTTTATTGTAAAAAGCTTCAAATGCGCAGTAAAGTTAAGAGTGAATTCCTGGTACCTCCCACCCATATTCGACAACCACTAACGTGGTGTCACCTTTGCTTTTCTGTCCCTGCACACACACGCGTGGTCTGGTTTTTTTCCTTCGCTGGGTTGCATTTGCTTGTGTTGCCCACACCACGACTGTAAGTTTTTTGAGGGTAAATAACCCCTTTTGCGTGCCTCAACCATCTAACAATTCCCGCTGGCGCAATGTCTCGTGCGTCTC
Organism: Prionailurus viverrinus; assembly: GCF_022837055.1. Lineage (NCBI taxonomy): Eukaryota > Metazoa > Chordata > Mammalia > Carnivora > Felidae > Prionailurus > Prionailurus viverrinus. The sequence goes on from NC_062572.1 coordinate 13,698,893, forward strand.
CGGAGCAGTGCCGTCCAGCTCTTTGCAAGCCACAGAACCCTTCCTCTGACAGACGTCTTATTCAGATGAGCTTCTGTTACCTAGAAAACTAACACTCCCGAGGATTAAATGTGGGGTACTTGGTACACAGTGAGCCATCAGCAGTGGGTATTGTTGGGTCGCCAATAAGCTAGGAGTTAGTAAAATAGCAAATGAGCAGCCTGAGCTTGGGTATAAACAACAGGTCAGAAAGTCTTTGGAAGTAAGTTAATGAAGGCAGTAAAAGTCATGTCCTATGCTTATCATTGAGAGCAGAGGTGATAGATAGCTCGTTCGCTGGCTGGGAGGGGCTGCCTGGAGCTCTGGGTTGCTATGATTGATTAGTGATGTCTGCCATGGCACCGCATGTGGTCTGTTCTGAGTGGATATGCTTTTCACGTGGGATGTAGAATAAGAGTACAGCATGAAAAAACCCCGCAGAGTAGAGGTCTTTTTGAAAGGTCAAAAATCAATTTTGATAAAGACGTGTGGGTTCTTCCTAAATGCTCTTCATCGTGCCTGACTTGCTTTTCCTGGTGTCATTTCACTGCTCACCTCTGCAATGTCCCCTGCCCCTACCCGCCCTTTCTCTTCTCCTTCCATCCTTTCTCTGCCACCCTGGTGACCAAAATCTCAGAAACTTAACGGACAAAAACAGCACATGGTGGTGTGACTGCAATTAAATGCTAACGTCCCCATTCTGCACACCTAGACGCGTGGAGAGAGGGGTAAGAGTCGTCAAGAGTAAAACTCAGCTCCTGGGGCACCTGGGTGGCTCAGCTGGTTAAGCGTCCGACTTCGGCTCAGGTCATGATCTCAGCAGTCCGTGAGTTCCAGCCCCACATCGGGCTCTGTGCTGACAGCTCGGAGCCTGGAGGCTGCTTCGGATTCTGTGTCTCCCTCTCTGTCTCTGCCCCTCCCCTGCTCATACTCTGTCTCTCTCTCTCTTTCTCAAATATAAAATAAACATTAAAAAATTTTTTTTGAAAACCTCACCTTCCTTCCCCCTCTCCACTTGAAATAATTCAGCATCTCTTGCCACCCTCTTTGGAAGTGGCTTCCAGGTACAATTCTTCAAACGGGGGAAGGTTTTTAAACGTCTCCACCTCGGAACTTTAGTCACTATCTTAAGTGAAGACTCAGCACTCCAAGCCAGGGTGGTGATTTCTATAAATATTTTGGCATTTCCTTCATGATGCTCAGCCAAGTCATCTCTCTTCTCATATACGAAGACTTTTTTTTTTATGAACCCGCTCTAGATAATAATAACTTTTTACATCTATAGAACATAGTATTTTTCAAAGAATGTTCACGAAAATGGTCTAATTTCTTCCGACCTAGATCAGGAAGGGTCTACTACGATTCTCATTTTACAGATGAAAACACTGAGGTGTCCAAGAAACCAAGAGAGCTCCTATGGTGGTAGCTCCAGCCCCCTATTTCTCCACCAACGTTCTTTGGGGTTAGCGCAAAGAGCCTGCCCCACTTAGCAGCTGCATGGGACATACAGGCAAGACAGTAAGCTTCTCTGAGCCTCAAACTTCCTCATCTGTCACACGGCAAATGGGACAGCCAGCTCCTAGGCTTGAGGCATGAAGGGCAAGATGCTCAGGGTGCCCACCCCCTGTGGAATGCTGAAAGATGGCCCTCCAGAGATATGGGTTTAGTTCCTAATTCCTGGAATCTGTGTGCGTTACCTAACATGGCAGAAGACGTGATTAAGTTAAAAATCTTGAGATGGGAAGATCATCCTGGATTATCCGGGCAGGCCCTAAATATGATTGCACGTATGTAGAAGAGGAAGGCAAAGGAAGATCTGATTCAGACACACAGAGGAGAAAACGTGAAGCAACGTGAAGACAGAGGCAGAGGCTGGACTGAGGCAACCATGGCCAAGAAATGCCAGCAGCCACCAGATCCCGGAAGAGGCAAGGAACAGATTCTGCCTAGAACGTCCAGAGAGAGCGTGGCCCTGCCAACCCACACATATGCACCACACGTGCACAGACATACCACACAAACACAAACACACACACATACACTCTCTCTCTCTCTCTCTCTCTCTCTCTCTCTCTCTCTCTGAGGGTGGCGATGGTGCCTGTCTACTAGGGTCACCAGGAGAATTAAATGAGATGATGTCTGTCCTGGGTCTGGTGCAGGTCTGGGCACCTCACTACCACTCAGTAGCTGTGAGCTATTTTTACAACAGGGGGAAGCCACAAAGTAAAACTCGGCCTTGAGGCCGAAATCTGGACGCGTTTCCTATAGGGCTGCCATAGCAAATGACCACAAACTGAGTAGTTTGAGACACTGCAGATGTATTAGCTCACAGTTCTGGAGATCAAAAGTCTGCAATGGGTCGGCAGGGCTGCGCTCCGTCCGGAGGCTCTAGGGGAGAATCCGTTTCATTGTCTTTATCACTCCAGTCTCACTTCTTCTCTGACCTTCCTGCCTCCCCCCCATTCTTTTATGTTTTAATTGAACATAGTGGGAAAAGACAGCAATCTGCATTTAAACACAATATTTTTAGGGTGCCTGGGTGGCTCAGTCGGTTGAGCGTCCGACTTCGGCTCAGGTCATGATCTCACAGTTCATGGGTTCGAGCCCCACATCAGGCTCTGTGCTGACGGCTCAGAGCCTGGAACCTGCTTCGGATTCTGTGTCTCCCTCTCTCTCTGCCCCTCCCCCGCTTGCACTCTGTCTCTCTCTCTCTCTCTCTCTCTCTCTCTCTCTCTCTCTCTCTCAAAAATAAATAAACATTAAAAAAATTTTAAATACAATATTTTTACCTAGAAGTCACCTTTATATGTTCAGGAGCCTATTAAATGAGGAGACTTGGAATCTGACGGGCAGACCACGTGTCTCTCACACACACAACAATGGGGGATGGCCGAAGGGATAATGTTCCTGACTTTCCTTTACAACTTCAGGGGGGGGACTGGGGACCCATCATCCGCCAACATTCCTGCTGCTGCTTGTCAGCAGCTCATGTAACCAACGGGAACATTCACCCTTAGACAGCGTTCCCAGCCCATCTCATTTCCATGACATCAGTATTTCTTTTGCTAGAAAAGAACCCAGCAAACTTTCCCAAAGGAATACGTTTTGGCTCGCTCTTTATTTCACTGCACCTCCTACTTTCTTTTCTTCTAAGAATCTCCTGAGCCAGACAGTCCCAATTTCACATATAACTGCTGCCTCTTTGCCCCACACGGTCTGTCCGTCCCTCCCTCCCTCCCTCCCTCCCTCCCTCCCTTCCTTCCTTCCTTCCTCTGACATCCCTCCCTCTCTCATTCTCTGCCTGGAAAGACCTTCTCACTAAGGCAGATGTTCAAACCTGACATGCAGAGGGGAGGGAGGGTGTCTAGTGCTCATAGTATTTAAGACTCAGTCTAAGAAAGTAGATTAGTAGCTGCCAAGGGCAGGACCAGGTGGGGGACAAGAACGGGAAGTGACTGCTAACACATAAATGGCCATTTTGGTGATGGTGGCACAACTTTGTGAATATAATAAAACCCGCTGATCTGTATATTTTAAACGGGTAAGTTGTATATCCGATAAAGCTATTGAAACAAACATTCAGTCTCACTGACTCAGTAAATAAGAATAGGCCTGGTTTCCTCAAGAAGTGTACCTATTTTCAGCAATTTTCTTTTCTTTTTTTTAAAGTTTTTATTTATTTATTTTTGAGAGAGAGAGAGAGAGAGAGACAAAGAGAGAGAGAGAGAGAGAGAGAGAGAGAGAGAACAAGTGGGAGAGGGGCAGACAGAGAGGGGAACTGAGGATTTAAAGCAGGCTCTGCACAGATAGCAGAGAGCCCGATGCGGGGCTCAAACTCATGAACCATGAGATCATGACCTGAGCCAAAGGAATTTTGGCGCCCCAGGAATCTTCTTTTCTTGGTAATCCAAAAGGCTATCTATTTATTTTAACGTACATAAATCCTAGGGATTTAATGAGTGATATTAATAAGAACTGTGTTTCATTTCAAACCTCCTACGAATTTAATCCAGCCTCTGTGCTCACTGGGGTTCACTTACTGGCTGGGTGCTGGGGACACAAAGATGATCATCCAGGGTCCCCCGCTCTGGGAGCTCTGCGTCTACGGAGGAGGCCGTCGGGTTAATGGCCCGTGACGCAGCAATACGACAAGGGCTGTGACGGAGATCAGCAGAGAGAGCTTCAGGAACACAAGAGGAGCCAGGAGCCCTGGAATGGACTTGGAGCACCTGTCCCGCCGAAGCCCAGGAAGCACCCGCCCCCTGGTGATAGTGTCCCTGGTACCCCAACATCCCAGCACCCCAACACCGCTCACAAGGCCACCTCGCCCCACCACACCCTGTGTCCCCTGCTGCACCTGCCCACCAGCGCCTGGGCTCCTGGGTGACTTCCTCAACTCTTCTTCTACTCACGCCCTGACTTTGCTACTCTGCCTAAGCAGCCTGGGGCCGGGTGGAAAAATGAGGTGTGCCACGCTGGGGAGATCTCCCCAGCGAACGGTGAAACCTCAGCCCAGTCTTGGAGGACACGTAAGACGCAGGCAGGCGAAGAAGGACCGAAGAAAGTGTTCCCAGCTGAGGACGTACCTGTGCAAAGGCACCGGGGCTGGAAGCATATTGAGTCTAATTGCAGCGATTCGAAAGCATTCTGTGTGGCCAGGCCCTAAGGAGATCACACCCCATGGTGGGGGAAGAGAAGGGCCTCAGGATGAGTGTCATGCTGAGAAGTCTGGGCATTATGCTGAGGGCTGCAGACACCCCTTGGCCACCTGTGAGAGACACGAACGTTCACGGCAACTCTGTGCACCACAGCCAAAAGGCGGAGGCAACCCAAACGTGCGGTGACAGGTAAAGGCATAACTAAAGCGGGAGGCCTCCTTACAACAGGAGATCACCCAAACACCAAAAGGAATGAAGAACTGACACCCGCTCCACCCTGGACGAGCTTCCAAGATGCGGTGCGGCACAAAAGCACCCACACACGATGAACGAACACTGCGTGACTCCCTTGCATGAATTATCTCGCCCGGAAGGCACACTCAGAGAGTCAGACAGTACATCACGGATTATCAGGGGCTGGGGCCGGGGAGCTGGGGAGCTATTGCTTCCCAGGTACGGGATTTCCTCTGGGGGTGATGGAAAGGATTTGGAGGCAGACCGTGGTGATGGTTGCCCGACACCGTGAGTGTATTAGGGCCACTGGATCGCACACTCCTAAAGGGTTAAAGTGGCATATTGTCAGGGGTGTACATTTTACAAACTTTTTTAAGGATGAGAAACACAAATGTCTCTTCCAAAAGCCACGAGGCAGAAGTAACCCAAATGTCCCTCACAGATGAGTGCATAAACTAAACGAGGTCCCCCTACACACTGGAGTATCATTCAGCCATAAAAAGGAGTGAAGGACTCATACCTGCTATGAGCGCGGACGAATCTCCAAAACACACCCTGAGTGTAAAAGCCAGGCCCAAAAAGTCACATATAGTAAGTATCATTCCACTTATACGCAATGTCCAAAATAAGCAAACCCATGGCGTGGACTCGTGGTTGCCAGGGGCTGGGGGAGGGGAGAATGGGGACGGGCTGCTCAGTGGCTACAGCGTTTCTTTGCGGATGGTGAACGTGTTCTAAGACTGATGCGGTGACGTCACACAACACTGTGAACGTGGTTAATACAAGTGAATTATATACTCCAAAATGGCTAATTTTATATTATGTGAACTTTGCCTGATTTTTGAAAGAGGAGGAGAGAGGCAGCTTCCTGGTTCAGCAAGTTATCTGCCCTTCGGTCGGAAGGGTTTACATCACAGAGCGGACCCAAAGCCCAAGGCAGGGTCTCCACTCCGATGCAAGTGTCTCCCAGTTCCACGGGGGCGGCTGCCGGCCAATCAAAAGAGGGGGGCCTTTGCACACCACCTTCCACGGCGGTGCGGCGGCTCTCAGACCGAAACTCAAGAGTCGGTGGGAAGTAGGCAGATTCAAGGCCACTTCCGAACAGTCAGCGTGCCTTCCCCCTTCCCCTGTGCCTTCCCAGCCACAGGCCTGCACTAGCACTTAAAAGGTCCCAGCCTGGTCTGCCCACGAACGAGGGCTGCCTCCTCCTCTGACCACATTTGGAAGCCGCTGCCGAAAGCAGCTCTGGTTCTGGAGAGCTTGGGGCCACCGCCCGAGGCCTCCCAAGCCCGCCCTTCCACGTTTGGTCTTGAAATTTCCTCCCGAAGATTTCCACCCCTGGTTTTTAGTCTTTCTTCTAAAACCACAATCTTATTCCTTCTAGTTCAATGACTCCAGGAAGAACTCAGCAAGGGCTCTCGCAGATTCTGGGGCATCGAGAATGAAGTTAATACGGCTCTGCGTGCCTGAGTGCTGGCTTGGTTTCTCTCGAACTTTGAGTCCTGGAGTCTTTATGATAAGCAGGGGCGTTAATTTTCCCCTCTGCGTGAATGAGGCCACCCCCAGGCTCCAGATGTACGGAGGCAGGAGCAAGGAAAAGCCGAATTGTGCGGTCTACGCACAGTGCCAGTGGTCCTGCTGCAGAGCGAGCGGCCTTACGAGTCAAGGAGAGTGTTAACCAGAAAGCGAAACGAAGAGAAGTTGGGATGATTTTTTACAACTTTTACATTAAGATTTTCAATTGTCTTAGGAGATTCTACAGCGGCCCTCAACTGTGATGGTGGGGGTGAGGCTGCCCCCCGCCCACCGCCCCGGGAATGCTTGGCAATGTGACATTTTTGCTTGTCACACTGGGGAGAGGGTTGCTACCGGCACCGATTAGACAGAGGTCAACATGCCGCTCAACATCCTACAATACACGGGACAGCCCTCCTACAACAAAGAATAGCCCAGCCCAGAATATCTGTAGTGCCAAGGCCGAGAGACTCAGTTATACCGCATTAGGTTATTTTCTCTTACGTTTTGAATATAAGGTAGTCAGCCAGAACAAGTAATTTTACATAAGAAGACAGATAGGACCCCCAAACGTTATCCAGAGTATTTCCTAATGATAAAATTCTTAAAATAGAAAATTAAATAACACAGAATCCCCAAAGCCTCCTCGTCTTTTTCATTAATCCACAACTCTACAGATTAAAGATTGTTTGAGCATGTGCCTGAAATTTCCATGGTTGGAATGGCTACTCCACAGAGGTGGTCTGTATGGGATTCTGGGACTCGGAGCTCTATTCCCAGATGCATAAGGTAGCTTCTGCCCTCAGGTTGCACACAGTGTTGATAGACTGCCTAACAGAAATGCAAGATGTTATAAAGATAGGAACAGAAGCAATTCATTGCTTCTGGGGAATTCAGGAAAATAACTGAGAAGGTGAATTTTGAACTGGGTCCTCCAGGTAACTCTTCAAGAGAAGAAAAGGAGGAAGGGTATTTGAGACAAAGAGTGAGCTAAGACATTGTTATGTTTTGAATTGTGTCCCCCACCCCCAAAGATATGTTGAAGTCTTAATCTCCACTACTGGAGAATGTGACCTTATTTGGAAATAGAGTCATTGCAGATGTGGTTAGTTAAGATGAGGTCATACTGGAGTATGTGGGCCCTTGATCCAGTAGGACTGGTGTCTTTACAAGAAGAGAAGAAACACAGATACAGGCCATGTGAATGCCATGTGAGGATGGAAGCAGAAATTGACGTATGAGGTTGCACACCAAGGAACGCAAAAAATTGCTAGGAACCACCAGAAGCCAGATGAGGCGAGGAAGGATTCTCCCTACAGGTGTCAGAGGGAACACGGCCCTGCCGACACCTTGGTTTTGGACCCCTAGCTTCTGGAACCACAAGGAAATAAATTTCTGTTGTCTTAAGCCACCCAGTTCATGGTGCCTTGTTACAGCAGCCCTAGGAAACGAATACAGGCATATAAGAGGTAAATAACGTAAAATCCCTTCATTCTGAACAATCAGTTAGATAACCAACTTTCAATCAATGTGGTGGTGAGTACAGAAAGATTCAATGTTGAAAACATATCAGAGAATGTGTCACATCTTTCTTGAAGGCTCCGTGGAGGAGGTGCGACTGTGGGATCTACGAAAAAAGAGGAAGGTGATAGAAACAAGATGTGGCTTCAGGGCGCCTGGGTGGCACAGTCGGTTGAGCGTCCGACTTCGGCTCAGGCCATGATCTCGCGGTCTGTGAGTTCGAGCCCTGCGTCGGGCTCTGTGCTGACAGCTCGGAGCCTGGAGCCTGCTTCGGATTCTGTGTCTCCCTCCCTCTCTGCCCCTCCCCCACTTGTGTGTGTGCTCTCTTGCGCGCGCGCTCTCTCTCTCTCTCTCAAAAACAAATAAACATTAAAAAAAATGTTTTTTAAAGAAAGAAGATGGCTTCATGAGGTGAGGATTATGGCATAAATTCTGAAATAAGAGACAATTATGTAGGGTAGCACCAATGCCAATTCTTGACCAAATCATCAACTAAGATCTTTTCAAACCCTAAATACGAGCAGTGTCAAGGACAAAAAGATGTATTTAAGACTTTACTGTCAGGTTACAACCAGGAGGAGGCGATAACCGAAAAAGGAGGAGGAAGGGCAGGAGCAGTGGGAGGAAGAGGCAATGAGCAACTGGAAGCAAATAACAAATACAATCTCATTTACAATATACCCAAAAGCATGAAATAGATTTTTCAAAGTGTGTATAAAACTTAAATAACAAAGACTACGAAACTGCTGAAATTTTAAAAGACTAAAATCACAGGACGCTATACCATGCTCATGGATGAGAAGAATCAAATTGTTAAGATGTTGATTCTCCCCAAATAGATCAATAGATTCAACATGACCCCAACCAAAATTGCAGGGGAGTATCTACATAGAAAGAAGCTCGTTCTAAAATGTATGTGGAGATGCAAATGACCTAGAGTAGACAACTTTTAAATGTTAATTTATTTATTTTGAGAGAGAAAGAGGGGTGAGGGGCAGAAGAGACAGACTCCCAAGCAGGCTCTGCACTATGAGCACAGAGCCCTATTCAGGGCTCGATCTCACGAACCACAAGATCATGACCTGAGCCGAAATCAAGAGTCACACACTTAATCAACTGAGCCGCCCAGGCGCCCTGACAAAGCAATTTTTTAAAGAGAAGAACAAAGTTGGAGGACTTAACCTGATTATATGGCATTGCCTGAAAAGTTAGACACACATCAATGAAGCAGCACAGAGAATTCAGACATATATCCACAGGTATATAGCCAGTTGATTTTTGATAAAGGCATCAAGGTAATTCAATAAGGACAAAAAACTCTTGGGAGCAAATGGTGATGGGACAACTGAATGCTTCCATGGCAAAAATAAACATCCAACCTTACTACATCCCATACACAAAAAATTAACTAGAAATGGATCACAGACATAAATGTAAAAGCCAGAAGTATAAAACTTCTCAAAGAAAACAGAAGAAAATCTCTACAAACTTGGAGTAGGCAAAAATTTCTAAGATAAGACAAAAGAAACACAGACCATAAAAGAAACAAGTGATAAATTAGAATTTATCAACATTTAAAATTTTGCTCTGTGAAAGACAGGGTTAAGAAAATGGGAGGAAGGGCACCTGGGTGGCTCAGTTTGGTTAGGCGTCTGACTTCGGTTCAGGTCAGGAACTCGTGGTTATGAGTTCAAGCCCCACAATGGGCTCCATGCTGATGGTGTAGAGACTGCTTGGGATTCTCTCTTTCTCCTTCCCCCTCCCCCACCTGTGTGTGTGTGTGTATGGGCACTCTCTCTAAATTAATTAATTAAAAAAAGAAACTGGGAGGGGGAAAAAAGGCAACAGACTGAAAGAAAATACATATATTTGCCAAAATATTATAGTCAGAATCTATCAAGAATCCTTACAACTTACTCATAAAACAAATAACCTCACTTGTTAAATGAGCAAAGGATTAGAAAAGACCCCTCTGAAAGGAGGCATGTGAATGACCAGTGAGCACATGGAGAGGTGTTTAAACGCTAGTCATCCAGGAAATGCAAACAGTAACCACAGTGAGACCCCACCACATGCCCGTTAGAATGGATACAATGAAAAAGACCGACCACGCCTAGTGTTGGCTAGGATGCGGAGCAACCGGAACTCCTACCGCTGTTGGTGGGAACGTAAACATGGTGCGTCTTCGTTAGGAACAGGCCTGGCGGTATCTTAGCACGTAAATATACACCTACCATACAAAACAGCTACTGTCGGGTATTTGCCCAAGAGACACGAAACCACACGTCCCCACAAAGACTTGCACGCAAGTGTTTGTAACAGCTTTATTCCTAAGAGCCAAAAGCCAGACACAGCCCAAATGTCCAACAACAGGTGAACACATAAACTACTCATCGATAAAAGGAAACAAACTACTGATATATGCAGGGGTGTGGCTTAATCTCAAAAGCCAGTAAAAGCCGCCAGACACCAGACTACATGCGGTCTGAGTCCATTATTTGAAATTATAAAAATTATAAAACTACCGTGACAGAAAGCAGATCAGTGGTTGTCTGAGGTCAGAGGTGAAAAGGGGACTGACCTCCGAGAGGCTGGAAGGAATTCTGGCGATAGACAGAAAGAGTCTACATTTTGACTGAGGTAATGGTGATCCGGATACAGACATCTGTCTGTCAAAACATCAACCTGTACACTTGACGTGGGTGCCATTTATCGTAGGTAAACTATACCTCCGTAGCGTTGATTAAAGGAATAAGGAAGGTGGAGGTAAAGATCTCGCTGATATTTCTGGAGCCTAAGGAGGCCGGGCTGGGTTGCGGCTTGAATCTGCTCTCCGTCTCAGCAAAGCGACATTACCTGGGCGTCTTGCTGACAGGCAGCCAGAGACCAGGATTCTGAGTTTTTCTCTGCTGACTTATGTGTATGTCTTTCCAGCACTCAGTAAATGATGACAGTAAAAGGTTTGAGATCAATTCTCATCTTGTGTGCTCTGCGGCAGGAAACTCTGATTGTGATTCGCAACGTTCCCTCTGTCAGCCTCTCTTTGAAAATGCGGGGAGAGTGAAAAATTTGTCATTTATCTGAAAGAGGGAGGCTGGTTTTGGTAGGCAGCAGCCTGAGTCAAAAGCCACTTGGTACACCCTCCGAGTGGGACGGGTTGATATACTCAGCACCTCGTTTGTTCATCTTCAAGCCAGGAGCCCTGGGGAGGGGGGCAGTCACCTGGACCCAGGGTGAGGAATCTGACCTATTGAGAGGTGACAGTCTCACTGACTGATTCCTCCCTACCTGAGCTCATGTGACAGACTCATAGGGCCGGAGAGAACCGTGAGAGTCACTGAAAGTTTCTCCCCATTCCCGGGCCCAATGCTGTCAAAACCATCCCGGACAGGTGACGTGGCAGTTTGCCCTGGGCAACCGACTGCTGTGGTGACAGCGAGCGACTGTGTGAGATGTTAAAGGAGGAGTGGACAATTCAAGGGCCAGTGTCAATCCACGTGCCACTGCATGAGGGTCTAGGTGACCAGGGGGCATCGGCAGGTGCCCTGGGACTGGCCACTGGGGTCAGGAGCTAGTCCACCCGGTACTACTGGTGGGGAAGCAAAGAGATGAAGGGGGCACATGGACTTCTGTCCTGGCCGTCTCAGGGTCTGTCTCCCTCCCTCGGTTGCTACCCGAGAGGAAGGACGTCTCTAAAACTGGAATGCGTTGTTTCTCTTTTCCAAGACCTCCAGTGGCCTCTGTTGCACCGAGGGTAAGATCCAGAAAGCCATCCACGTGGACTGTGGAGCCCTGTGCTTCAAATAATCCCCTAGGGTGCTTGCCCATAAAGCAGGTTCCAAGCCTGAGAGGGACCCAAGCGTCTGCACTGGCAACAAGCCCCTGAGATAATCCTGCTACATGCGCCCCAAGAGTCCCGCTTCAGAAACTCCGTCCTCCCGACTGGGCCTCCCCTGCCTCCTCTCATCGCACGCTGCTCGCTCTACCTCGGCCTGTGACCTCCGGGCCCATGAGTTCCCTGTCCTTCCTTTGTGGCGGGGTCCAAGTTCCTTCCCAGGGGCGGGGTGCAGGAGGGCCTCATGTAGGCTTTAGCCACCAGCCCCAATCTCCGTGAGCAACTCTGTCACGCAGTCTTTGGTTGAGACGACTCTCATTTCCCCAAAGGCGTGTAAAGTGCTATTTTAAACTTAGCTTCAAGATAAGATATTAGTATGTATCTTTGGGGTAGAAAATTCTGGAGCCACCAGAGTTTTTTCCTATTTCGAGATGTTCTGATGGCCTGTATTTCTTGACCTAGAAAGTCAGTCTCTTCCCCCGATTCTACCCCATTCCGTTCTTTGAGTTCAGTGTCTAGCTCCCCACTAGACTGAAAGCCCTCTGAGGGTAAGAGCCTTGTCTCTTTCCTCCTTTGCTTTATACCAAGAGTCGGGCACACTGCCTGGCATACAGTTAATAGTAAGTATGTGCTGCATGGATACGGAAGAGCAGGTGCTTTCGGGGAGACCTTTGAGTAAACAGAATTAGTCTGAGATCGGGGCGGGGGGCGGGGGGGGGGGAGGGCTACCAAGGCAGGAGGGCAGAGGCAGGCCAAAAGAAGGGAGCAGGTGAACCGGGCCTGGGCCCGAGGGGAGCAGCGGCCTGCCCCCCATGTTCCCTGCTGGGGGCAGTGCAAAGGTGTCTCCATCCATGCAACTGGGCGGGCGGGACAAGCCCCTGCCCCAGAAGCAGAGAGGGGCTCACTCCTAATACCAATTAGTGCTCACAAGTGGCCTCAGGGCTCTTACCAACCTTTCAATCCTATGTCAGATGTCAGAGCTCCGTTCTGGTCCAGGAACTATCTGCGACAGTGGGACCCTCGGCTCTCCTTGCTCACCCCCTCTCCCCAGGGGGCAGCGGCGACACAGCAGGGAGTCCCAGGACCCTTCGCCAGCCTCCCCGCACCTCCCACTCCTCACCTCTCACTCCTCGGAGACCAGGTTCAATTCACCTGGAAAGCCAAGTTTCCTTATGGGTCTTTTATTGCAGTCGGGGGGGGGGGGGGGGGGAGTTCTCGAAGAAGATGCCCTAACGAACTTATTTTCCTTGGCTTAAGAGTAGGGAAGTTTTCGGTCGTTTTAAGGATTCCTGCATTCCCGCTCTGTTTAACGAACTAAAAGGTTTGTCTGTTCATATGTTTGTTTGTTTTCCCGGCAGGTATCCTTTCATAATTAACAGGGACCCCTGGATTTCTCCTAGGAGGTGCACGGCTTCATAGGTCGTGAACCCCTTGCGCATATTCACAGTCTCCTGGTTTGAACGATTGGAAATCACTGGGAGAGGAGAAGCAGCAGCATCTCTGTAATCCGAACGCTGTGCCCAAGTCTGAGGTCTACGCCTTACAGAGTAACTGTGGGCAGATCGTTTATGTCGTGTGGAAGTTCTGCCGAGGACGGTCGGGGGGTCTCACTCGACTGCCTGCAGGAAAGCCCTCCTGGGCCACAAAGGTCTGCCCGTGCCCCAGCTCCCCGAGAGCCCCAGCCGGCCGAGCGCCCCCAGGCAACGGCTGCCCCCACCTCTTCTCACACATCACCATGCAGGTGGTCTGTGAGGGGATCTCCATCCTACAGATGAGGACACTGAGGCCAAGGCAGGTTACTGACCACCCCCGATCAATAACTGATGGAGGTGGAATCTTGGAAGTACAAGGAAAGAGGGAAAAAGGAAAGAAAAGAAAGAAAGAAGGGGGAAAAAAAAAACCCACAAAACCAAAATCAGGCTTCTTTGTTCGCCTGCTGGAACTGAGACTTCCAACGCTCCGGAGCGAGCATTACATCGGGTTCTGGAATGTTTTTCGAGACGAAGATAGCTTTCCCATCCTGTCGTGTTTGTCGCTCTCCTCTGATTCCCACCTGCTTGTTGCTGTCTGCTGGTGTCACACCTTCTGCACGCTCGGAGCTCAGAGCAGAGTCGGGCTGGGTGAAACCGGGGCTCCATCTGCCCGCGTGCTCGCCGAGGGACGTCTGAAGGTAACTTTGTGCCGGCACCCTTTGCCAGGAGGCTGCGAAGCCTTCTGCAGCGCCACCCGGCTCCCATCCACTCCCGGCAGAATGAGCCGGCACCAAATCCAGCCCCTGGTGCCACTCAGCCAGATGGCAGGGGAAGCCAAACAAAAGTGACCTTGTTAGCAGAGTGTGTCTTCCCCGGGAGAAGCTATTTTTGTGGTGGTTGTGAACTGAAGCATGTCTCGGCTGAATTTCTCCTTCCCTGCGAGGGCTGTGGAATGTTAATTTGTTCCAAAGTTCAGCATTCTGATGAGGACCAGGAGTGCCAGATTTTGTCAGAAGCATTTTGGAAGAGGGTAGGCTCGTGCTCGCGCGCTCTCGCTCTCCCTCTCTCCCTCTCTCTTGGCCGCCGTACAAAGTAAATGTTGTTGCAGCAGCTGCTCTGGAGGAACAGCCCATCACAGATCAGAGCCGAGGGGTGAACTGGCTCCTCCCTGTGCGTGGCCATGACCTCAGTGCCACAGAGGCACCCGGACGGGAGGCGGCAGTGGGGCCGGAGCATTAGGACGCACCTGGGTTTGCATGGAAAGAGCAGAGAGCCCGGTACGGTGCCTGGCACACGCAGGTCCTCAGTGAACAAATGCACGCGGGGGAGAAAGTGCAAGTTCCCCGCAGGCTTGCTGCCTTCTGGCAGCCAAGAGGTCACGTTCGAAGTGGTTCTGGGTTCTGAGGACCTTCCCGCTTTCTTTATGTTTGGTTCCCTTCCCTGACCCTCTTCACGTTTCCCTCTCTGTTTAATGAGTTACGAGCCCAAGTAACGTGGAATCATATTCTGCACTACAAAATAAACACGGACAAGGGGAAAATGCCCCCAACTTGTCGCTCAGTCCTGGCCTCCAGTCCTTCCTAGAGGTAACTGGGTGCGGGTCCTTCACCACAGCCTCATCGGGGCTCAATGAACGAACCCACCGTTTGTCAGTCTGGTTTGTCTTGTAGCACCGCAGAGGGGTTAGAAGCTCGGACTTTGAGCTCAGGTTGCCCGGGATCCAATCCTGGCCCTGTAGCAGTAACAGGCGTAGAAGAAGCAGCAGCCGTGTGGACGAGTTACTCAACCTGGCTGAGTCTCTTTCATGGTGTGTCCAAAAGGAAGGATCCTACTGGTTACGTCACAGAGTGGTTAGGACAGCGGAGGGACCTAACGCTGCACAGTGCTGAAATCAGGGATTGGCTTTCATTGTCGCCGCTGCGATTCCCCGGTCACTCGTGACGTCGGGCATACGCCCACCTGCTCTGCACTTTCCCTTTCAGTCTAGCGTAGGTGACTTCCACTTGCCCAGGTTCCACACTAAGGCTGGGAAAGAGCTCCGGAGCAGTGAACTCTGAGCTTGGGCCCCAGCCATTTCGCAGCCCCGTGGCTTCTCAACCCACCTCTTCAAGGTTCAGTCCAGCGTGGAGTGGCTATTCTGCTTCTTCCGGCTGAGACAACTGAAATCCCGAGGGCAATGGGACTCCTCCAGGGACACAGAGGCCACCGAAGCAGCACCAGGACTGGAACCCTACAAGGCAGCTCTCCCTATCCCTCTCCAGGGTCAACCCCAGCCAGCCGGCGGTAGCTTCCCGAAGAGCCGGCTTGAGGATTCTGAAGTCCAGCAGAGTCCCTGGGGAAACACCTGCTCTGCCGTGAGCACACGAGGGTGGCGGTGGTACCCGCCACGCCCCTGCTCTGCTTCCTGCTCACCTCCCACCCTCCACCCCTCCTTCCACCACTGCCTGCCAGGGAATAAGGCTTCCCCTGAGAGTAAGGAACACAGCCTCTGCCGCACCCAGGCGGGGGTATTCCTGGGCCTCTTTCTTCCTCCACCTGATCTGAAGGGGCCTTGGTTTCCGGTTCGGAAGGGCCAAGCAGCCAGCCCATGCAGCAGTCTCCTCCAGGAGGAAACGCCAGATGCCCTGGGCGGCTTCCTCCCCCACTCAGTGGCCCATGTGAAAAGCCTGGCAGGCTCAGGTTGAGTGGGTATTCGGAAATGCAGCCACACAATGCCGCGACCATAAGTGTTTAAGAGCACTAGTAAGCCTGCAGCTAGACCCGGCTCTCCAAGAGGCCCATATGCCCTTGGTCTTGGATCGATGCTTGGGAGGGGAGGAGCACGTGTATACACTAAGTACACAGAGGCGGACGCTGCTGTTCAAGACCGCAGCTCCAGAGGAGCCTGGCCAGCCTCTCTCTCCCTCTCATGTCCCCTTGTCGGCCAGGGGGGTACTGTGGAGGGTTCCGCTGCAGCCTGCCATCTGCCGCCACAAACATCTGCGCTTGCTGCCTGCCACGCAAATGAGCTGTCTGTCCTTCCTTCCCCACCTCCCTCCGGCTGCCCCTCCTCCGCTCTCCCCCGAGACGGCCATCCAAATGGGCGTGCAGACTGCAGGCAGATGTTCGGGATGCTCCCCCGCCAGCCCGGGTACGGGGCAGCTGACACTTCCTCACCAGTACCTGGGCAGCGGGTCTGCAAGCCTGCGGATGGTGCACAGGTGTGCCCTGCTTTCAGAAAACCCACGAAGAACAGAGGCCAGTGTTTGGAAAGAGGACACCCGTGGGGCAAGGTGTCTCTACCTTGTACAGTCGCCATTCTAACCAAGATGAGGATTTCTTTTCTCTGTTGGTTCTAGGTTTTTAACTGGAATAAGAGGAGTATGTATTAGATCAACTAGGAACTTTTCCAACATTCACCTGGCTGGTCCCCATGTTTCCTACTCCCAGACAAACCAGATTTGGGGAGGAGAGTTAGTTGAAAGATGTCTGTATGGTCCAGATAATGCTAACAGATACCCTCCTTCACTACGACCATTACTATCCTTGTGCTTTTCAACTTTGGTATAAAAATCAGTAATTACCTACCTACATAATGGGGGAAAGGACAGTTTCTTCAACACTTGGGAAAATTGGATGTCCACATGCAAAAGGATGAAGTTCAATGCCTCACCTTATACCACATACAAAAATTAACTCAAAATGGAATAAAGACCTCAAAACTATAAAAACTCCTAGAAGATAACACAAGGGAAAAGCTTCAGGATATTGGATTTGGCAGTGATTTCATGGGTAGGACACCAAAGGCACAGGCAACAAAAACATAAATAGGCAAATAGGACTACATCAAATTTAAACACTTCTTTGTGTCAAGGGACGCAATCAAGAGAGTGAAAAGGTAACCTACAGAACGGGGGGAAGTATCTGTAAATCGTGTACCTGATAAGGGATTAATAATCAGAATTTATAAGGAACTCCTACAACTCAACAACAACATAACCCGAATAACCAGATTTCAAAATGGGCAAAAGACGTGAACGGACATTTCTCTAAAGAAGACGTACAGATGGCCAACAAGCACATAAAAAGATGCTCAACATCACTAATCATAAGAGAAATGCAAATCAAAACCACCATGGGATATCACCTCACACCCATTTGGATGGCTACTCTCAGAGGAATAAAAAATAACAGGTGTCGACAAGAACGTAGACAAGTTGGAACCCTCGTGCACTGCTGATGGGAATGTAAAATGGTTGCAGCCATTATGAAAATGAAACACCAGTATGGGGATTCCTCACAAAATTAAAAACAGAACTACCATAGGATCCAGCGATCCTACTTCTGGGTATATATCCGAAGAAACTGAAATCAGGACCTCGAAGAGATATCCACTTCTGTGCGTGTCTGCACGTTTTTGTGGACTGATCTTTTGTTCTTAGAGATGACCCAAAACAGGCATTCAGGGACTAGGGGACTTCTACTGAGGCATCAGGCATTGTGTCATTATATGTTATAAATAAGGATGCAGGTGTACATATCTAGCTTGTAAGACTTGGAAGACTAGTTCTGGAAGATGCCCTGAGAAACAAGGGTTCCCGTGGTCAAATGCGTTTGGGAAATTCCATATTAAAGAGAAATTCCATATTAAATTTTGTTTAACGTTTACTTATTTTTGAGAGAGAGAGAGAGAGACAGAGTGTGAGCGAGCGAGGGGCAGAGAGAGACACACACACAGAATCCAAAGCAGGCTTCAGACTCTGAGCTGTCAGCACAGAGCCCAACGTGGGGCTCGAGCGGTTGAACCTTGAGATCATGACCTGAGCTGAAGTCGGACGCCCAACCGACTGAGCCACCCAGGCACCCTGAGAAATTCCATATTAAAGAGAAAATTCCATTTTAAAGGTTTCTAAACATGCTTTTAAATGCTGAAGTACACAGTCACTCTCAAAACGTGGAAAGAGTATGCAGAATTCCGCAGACTCATTTAATGTTGCAACTCTCCTGGATCCTTCCTTTGAGGAAGATTCTGC
This sequence comes from Prionailurus viverrinus, assembly GCF_022837055.1. NCBI lineage: Eukaryota > Metazoa > Chordata > Mammalia > Carnivora > Felidae > Prionailurus > Prionailurus viverrinus. The sequence goes on from NC_062572.1 coordinate 13,717,158, forward strand.
GGTGACCGCGGGTAAATGATGAGCTAGAAGAATTTTGCATGAATTCAGCCTGGCTGGTGTTAGAGAGAGCTGAAGGCTGGCAGAGTTATAGAGGTTCTTCCTTTTCATTCCTTCATTCGTTCTTTCATTCATTCACTCACTCAGCATAGACCATTAAATGTATATTAAGAGCTAGGTGTTGTTAGAGACACTGATGATATAAAGATGGGTGAGAACGGGCTGCACCCTCACCCGCACGTAGTCCAGGAAAATCCAAATGCTAGAAGCCCCACCAAACCGACTAGAGCCAAAAAGTGGAAGTTATGGGCTCAAAGAGTTGAAAAGTCTAGGGAATTGGTGGGAAGGTGAAATGAGAAATTCTTACAACGGCCCAAGAAACAGATGACGAGGGCCTGGGGCAGCAGAGGGAGGAAGGGATCCAAGAAACATTTCACCTATGAAATATTGGATTTGTCCACTCAACCAACACATGACCCTGGAATGCTGTTTTATGCTAGGCACGGCAGGGATACTGAACAAATAAATACAAGACATGGTCTTGAACTTATGGGAGTTTACATATCGTTGATTCACTAATTACCAACTATCGTCTCAACAAGGCTAACGAATTTTGCCAGAAAATGAAGATGGCACTCAGACCCAGGCGTGCAGAATGGAGAGCAGGAACGGAGAAGACCGGCCGGCTCCTTCTGTGCCAGATGTCACAGGATGTGCTACCTCTGGGGACCCAGACAACCAGTGGGTGACAGAGTGAAACGCTGCGCCTTTTTTTCCCACGATAACTGGAATAATCCCAGCACAAGAGAGGAAGGAAATCGAACAAAACAGGAACAAGGGTGGGGTGGGATTCAAGAAGCCAAACAGGACAACAAATTGTAAGACGCAGCAGCCCCTGCCAAGTTCTGCTGTGCCAAAGGGGAAGAATCTGCGCCAGGAATCAGGTGTGACTGCGGACATTCGGAAGGATGAATGAATTCCTCAACATGCTTTAGGAACGGAGGCTCCCTAAAATAGCCCTCTGGGCCCCCTATCACTTCCTCACCCCTCAAATTAAACAGCAGCCAACAAAGATGTGAACCATGAGCGCAGGTCCAAGGTACATACGCTCGTAGAGGAAAGAGGTTGGAGTCAGGGGTGAAATTCAAGGTTGATGTTTTACTAGTTTCTTCCCGGAATTTGTGGGTCTTGGGGTTGCAAACCAAGACCAAATGTTCCCTTTGAGCATTCTGGGCTGCGTAATTATTATTTGCATTTGTGTAGGGGTTGGGGAAAGCAGGCTGGCTGGAGAGTGTGTCCTTTCATTTGCAAGCATTTGGAGGCTTCTTCCAGGCAGCTTTGGAAACCCAGTCCCAAGGAAGGCAGCCCTGTTCCTACTGATACTTTCAGGAGTCCTTCAACCCCCCCTGCTTGAAACCTATCAGTGATTTCCCACTGCTCTGGGGTAAAGGTTACAATGATTCTTCACAACCGCATGGTCCTGCTTTCTCTCTAGCTTCACAGTATCCATGCTTCTCCTTGTTCTCTGAAGTACATCTCACTGATGCTCTTTAAGTGTTAGTTCCTTCTACCACAGGGCCTTTGCATAGGCTATTTCCATTGCCTAGACCTCATTTTACACCTGCTTCACCAAACTAACTCCTGTTTATTCGTCAGATCTCCACTCACTTGTCTCCTCCTCAGGGATGCCTTTTCCAGGGCTAATTTCTCCATTATATACAGCAGGTACTGCGCCTAGGGTCCACGGAAAACTGTTTAATTTCTTTGAAAATCAGAACAAAGTGACTCTAATAATAACCATATAATGATGAATCACTCTCTCTATATATATATATAATGAATTTATACCAATGCAGTTGCAAAATGTAATTTTTTTTTTTTTTAATGAGAAAAGGGCCCATGAAGGCCTTTGCTGACCTCCTCTCAACCTCCCAGCAGCACTGGCCAGGTCTCCCTATCAGATGCTCTCATTGTGCCCTGAACTCTTCCATCATAGCACTTGTTACCGGGGCGCCTGGGTGGCTCAGTCGGTTGAGCGTCTGACTTCAGCTCAGGTCATGATCTCACAGTTTGTGAGTTTGAGCCCCGCGTTGGGCTCTGTGCTGTCAGCTTGGAGCCTGGAGCCTCTGCTTCTGATTCTCTGTCTCCCTCTCTCTCTGCTCCTCCTCTGCTCTGTCAGGCTCTGTCTCTCTCTCTCCAAAATAAATAAACATTAAAAAAAAAATTTAAAAAAAAAAAGCACTTGTTACCGTGGTCATTATGCACATGTCCTCTAAACTACAAGCTCCATGAGAGCAGGGACCACATCAGACGTGTCTCCATATGTCATCCTGACACGGCACCCGACATGTCAGGCATGCTCAACGGATATCCACTGCAGGTGAGGCTAAGCCAAGGCCGTCTACCTGCATGGCTCAGCCATGTTCCAAACAAGAACACTCACTCGATCTGCTTTTAACCGCCTGGCTGGGTTACAGGACGGGAAGCAAGAGGAAAGACTCACAGTGGACATGGGGGAACCGACAGGGCCAAACTTCTCCCCTGGGGGAGCAACATGGGAGGGGCAGCAGAGACGGAGAGTAAACAAACATTTCCTTGTCTGGTAGGTCATTCTGTAATTATGTGCAGGTCAAGCACTTTAGGCTCCCGGAAGTCAGACAATATCTGCTTCCAGAGGCCATTAATGGTCAAGGGCCCCCAGAGTGAAGAGGGACTTTCATTAGAAGGTCTCGTCCTATTCAGGCAGGAAGCATGCTAAGTGACAGTCCAGAGTGAAACAACGGGGCAGGCCATAAGGAGTAGGAGGGGGTTCTGACCACAGAGCTCAGAGAAGAGGAGGGGGAACAAAAACATACAAATGGGGAGTCGGCCAGGTGTGGTCTGAAGACCTGGGCAAGGGTGGGGGAGGGCGGGAGGGCGACCATGGTTTTGACGCTATGCTCTTGGGGAGGGAAGGTGGCAAGGGGGATGGAGAGCAGTGCCCTTCTCCACAGGATGCTCTCCACGGAGGGAAACGGTGAACAGCCAGTGAGAGAGAGGACAGCAGGAGGCCGCGAAGGGAAAGCAGATGAGGCTGCTGGGACTTGTCTTGCTCGCTGGATGCCCTCCTTCACTCTCACTCGCAAAGATGGTAGGGGACTTTGAGCTCACCCTCATGGCTGGGTTGCAGTGCTCCGGGAGGGCTGGGGTTGGGGGCTGAAGAAGGTAAAGGGGAGGCCTGATGGACAGCCAGAAAGAGAACTTAACCACACACACGCGCGCACACACACACACACACACACACACACACACACACTCAAAACCCCCCAACTGGTAGCAAACAGGATGGGCGGGTGGCCGCATGCCAAGATCCTTTGGGTTCACATGTGACTTGGGCCTGGTGGCACAGCGGCCCTGGCTTCCCCTCGCAGGAACTAGGCAGATTATAGGAAGAGGCACCGGCATTCTTAAAATTCCCCTGTCCTCACAGACCTAAAATTAACGTGACTGTTTCTGGTGCTGGGTATGGATTCGGAACATGTTCGTAAACAGCGTAATAAGGGTCCAGGGATCCGTTATCTGAACTGCACTTAGCTTTGCCTACAGCAGCCGACGGCCAACGCACTCCACAGGTCGTAATTATCATCACTGTCCTCTGTAGTCAAGGATGGACAGTGACTGATGCTGTCCCGGTACGCGGCAAAGATCACCACGTGAACGAACCATGTAATGTTCCTCTTTAAACAGCTTTCTGAGGTATCAGTCCCATGCCATACAATTCAATGGTTTTTGGGTACATTCACAGGATTGTGCAACCATCGCCACAATCTAATTTTAGAACATTTTTGTCTCCCCTAGAAGAAACCCCATACCCGCAGCAGTTAGACCCAAGTTCCCCTTCCCTCCATCCCCTGGAAACCACTAATCTCCTTTCTGTCTCTATGGCTTTGCTTATTCCGTATATCTCACACACAATGTGGTCTTTTGGAGCTGGCTGCTTTCACTTAGCATAACGTTTTCAAGGATCATCCATGTTAGAACATCGCTCAGTGCCACATCACTCATTTTCATGGCTAAATATTTTTCTGTTGCAAGGACATGCCACATTTTGCTTACCCATTCATCGCTGGTGGACATTCGGGTGGTTTCCACCTTTCGGCTGTTGGGAATTGTGTGGTGGGAACACGGGTGTGCTCCTTCAGGTAATGTCCACAGTTGCTACCGCACGGATTCTCCCACGACTTCAAACCCTGCGTATCTTTTTTGGACCTAAGAGTGTATGAACACACACTCGACTTTCAATGTTACCTTTTCCCGAAAGGCAGTTTTGTGTGGAGGGATCATGGTAACCTATGGGCTGAAACGGTGGACGTGGTGATGAGACAATACTTTAGCGATCTGGAAAAAATACAACTGCTGAGGGGCGCCTGGGTGGCGCAGTCGGTTAAGCGTCCGACTTGAGCCGGGTCACGATCTCGCGGTCCGTGAGTTCGAGCCCCGCGTCGGGCTCTGGGCTGATGGCTCGGAGCCTGGAGCCTGTTTCCGATTCTGTGTCTCCCTCTCTCTCTGCCCCTCCCCCGTTCATGCTCTGTCTCTCTCTGTCCCAAAAATAAATAAAAACGTTGAAAAAAAATTAAAAAAAAAAATACAACTGCTGAGCTAGGCAGTATTTTTCATGTGACGACTTTGCAGCATGCGTTAATGTGCACATATGTGCTCTTAGGGGGCAGGCCATGTGCAGAGGTTGCAAACCTGGGGCCCACAGGCCAAATTCAACCCCACAGGCCTGCTGTGTGAGGCCAGCATATATCTTCAAATTATCTCATCCAACATTAAAACAGGATAAAAATCTTAAAGATAAAAAATAAATTAAACAAAAAGTGAAAAGGATAAAAAAAATCTTGATTTCTACCTTCTCTTGAAGACGTAGGAACTCTAGCCCCATAAGTACTTGCCCTTTAAGATGGGGTCACCCTCTCCCTGTTGCCCAGACCCCATGGCTCCCTTTCATCCCCTTGGTTCTGAGGTTCAGCTGTCAATTATCATTCACATGCACTGGCGTTCTTCTGGCGACAGAGAACCAGTTGTCTGCAGCCAGGCCTCCACCAAATGTGAGGAAATCTAGCTGAGCAAGCTTTGAGACAAGCGGAGAAAGCACATTTCTTTGTGGAGAAAAAATTACTCCTTTACGATTTAATATGCACAACCATGTACCTGCTACTCATATACGTAGTGTGCATCTCTCCTGAACGATGCTCATCTGTCCCCTCCCTACAGGTGCTGGGGTTTTGCAGCCCTTGGCCTACAGTCTTCCCACGTGTGTTTGCAGCCTGTCTCTTATCAGAGTGGATCGACACGCTCTCTGAGGACCTCTAAATTCTTCAGTAGCCCCAGCCCCTAGTTCCCTACAGCACCTACCTGGGACTGTTGACCAAAGATGCCTCGATGGGTGACAGGCTGTCAATTCCAATGACGTCTCTGAAGATGATAACAGGTACCTTTATTGAGTACCTACTGTGTGCCTGGCTCTGTTCTAAGCTCCTAGGTACTCAGGTACTTAGGTTTTCACCTACCTCACCAAGTGACAAGCAAGGTAAGTAAGTTACCCAAAGTCACCCAGTAAACAGTGGAGCTGGGGTTTGAAGTCAGGTGGTCAGATTCTGGAACCCCACCCTCTCAACCACTAGTTTCACACGGCCATTGTGGCTTTGGCGTAAGGTGTCTTTTTTAACCTAGTGGGAAAAACTGAGGCATGAAAGAGACCCAAGTCTCATCCAGGATCAAATAGAGCCTGAGCGTCCAGGACTTTATTCCAAACGAACCAGCAGCGAATCCCCCCGTCCGTTTTGTGTAGGTACCTGCTTCAACTTGACAGAGACCTTCCCATTCCAAGCCCATCATTATTTTCCCAAATGTTGGAGATTTGGGGATAGCAATGAATAATAATTGGGGGGATACAAGAACCCCACTCAGAAAAAAATGTTTAGAAAGCTTCCTTTCTTCATACTACAAGTTAAAAAAAAAAAAAAGAGAGAGATGCCTTGGTGGTTCAGTCGGTTTAAGAGTCCAACTTCAGCTCTGGTCATGATCTCATGATTCGTGAGTTCGAGCCCCACGTTGGGGTCTGTGCTGACAGCTCCGAGCCTGGAGCCTGCTTCGGATTCCGTGTCTCCCTCTCTCTCTGCCCCTCCCCTGTTCGTATGCTCTCTCTCTCTCTCTCTCAAAAACAAATATTTAAAAATTAAAACAACAACAACAACAACTGTGTCCCACAAGGAGATACACTGTAATTTTTTTTTCAATAATTTTTAAAGTTTTTACTTATTTCTTTTGAGAGAGACAGAGTGTAAGCTGGGGGTGGGGGGTGGGGAGACAGAAGGCGAGAGAGAATCCCAAGCGGTCTCTGCAGAATGCACGGTGCCCGACGCAGGGTTCAAACTCATGGAACCACGAGATCATGGCCTGAGCCGAAATCCAAGAGCCAGATGCTTAACTGACTGAGCCAGCCAGGTGCCCCTATAGACTGTAATTCTTACAACCTAAATTACAGAAGTTACAGGCTGGACACATCTGAGACACAGCAACAGTATCAAGAGGCGGCTGATAGCTTCAACTTTCCACCCATAGCACTTTTCCGGGTTTGTCAAGTGCAATAACATCCACTTTTCCCTTTACTCTAGAAACCTCTTGAAACAGCGCATGGAGGTAGGTATTGTGGTCACAGACAGGGACAGTGTGGCTCAGAAAGGTGAAGGAGTGAGCTGAAGGTCCCAAAGTCACATGCGCCCAATCAGCAGCAATAGCAGGGGTCAGAATTAGTTCATTCCGTACAACAGGACAATTAGCAAATATGTGCTGGGGCCTGGGAGAGGCACTAGCAACATGGAGACAAATCAGATATGCTTCTCTGCCTGTGGAGATAGGGGCTCTGTGCTTGGCTCACCCCCATGCCTCCAGGTGCCCCCAGCTGGCTGCTCTGGGTCCAGCCGGCTGTGGGAGTGGCCCTCCCTTCGAGAACTGTCCCTACCAGGGCCCTCCCTCCTGCTAGTGGCTGCCCCAGCACGGTGAAGCCTGGGCACCAAGGAGTCTAAACAGGTTTCCCTGAAAGCCAAAAAATTAAGCTGGACCCCTCTATCACTCCTTATACAAAAATAAATTCTGAATGGATTAATGTTCAATTTAAAAATTAAAGCCATAAAAAGGCCAGGGAGGAAAAAAAATGGTCATTAAAAATATATATAATCATGGAGAGGAAAAGGCAAACACAAAACCCAAAAGCCATAAAGAAAAGATTAATACATCCAACTACACAGAAATTAAAATCTCCTGTATGGTGAAAAACCGTACAAATGCAAACAATAAACTGGAAAAATATCTGTAACACATTTCTTTAGTGTTCAAAGAGCTCTTACATATCTCTATAAAAAAGACCAAGCCAAAATACAACATGTACAAAGGACGCGAAAAACCAGTTCGTAAAAGAAATATAAGCGGCCAATAAACACATGAGAAAAGAAAAAATGTGCTCATGATGTATGTGAATTAAAGCGAGCCAATTTTTCAGCCGTCAGACTGGCAAAAATGAAACAGGTTGATGATGTCCGAAACGGGTGAGCGTGTGGGGTCGGCACTTTCACGCACTCTTGGGGAGAGCAAGCTGGTCAGCAACAGCCAGTGAGATCTCAAGGATGCACACCCGGGGCCTGGCAAGGCCACTTCGAGTCATTTATTCTACAGAGACGTCTTGCCCTAGCACACTCCACAACGTACATGCAAGGATGCTGCAGCTACAGCAGCATTTGTAGGAGATCAGACACAACCAAATATTTGCCAGCAGGCAAAGGACGAAGTAACTGAAATTACGTATTCTCCAGCCATGTAAAGAAGTAAGAAGTCTGCAGGTGCTCATCTGGAGAGGCCTCCGGCGTATGCAAAAAACAAACAAACAAACAACGAAAAACAAGCAATACCCAGAACATCGTCTGACTAGACCTGAACGCCGCGGCACCTCCCTCTCCTGCCTTATTCCAGCTCTGGTCCCAGGTCAGGGATAACTCACTCACTCAATGACCTTGGGTAAGTCACTCAGTCTCTCTGTGCCTCAGTTTCCTCCCCCAGAGAATGGAGACCGTAACAGCGCCCCTGGCATAAGATGCAACGGGATAATGCACGGAAAGCACTTAAAAGAACTCACGGTACCTGGTAAACACTATCTAAATATCGGGCTTTTAAAAAATATTATCACAAAAGAAACGAGCAAGAAGGAGAACAGGGTTAGATAGCATGCTATATAGCTGCTGTCCTTCAGGGAAAGAAAAGTAACATACGCAAGTTTTAGTGTGCATGTGCATAAACTATCTGTGCCCGAAGGCAAGAAAACGGTGACTTTGGAAGGTAGCAGAGAGGCTGGGGGCAGGAGTGGGAGAGAGAAAAGCCCTTCTGAACGTTGAACCATTGTATATATATACATATATAGCACAAAGTCTCAGGAAAGCTGTACAAGAAATTGTTACCAGTGGTTACACCTGGGAGTGACGGGTAGAAGACTTTTGCTCTCATTTCTGCCTTCATACCGCTTAATTTTTTTTTAATGTTTATTTTTGAGAGAGAGAGTGTGTGAGCAGGCGAGGGGCACAGAGAGAGAGAGAGACAGACAGACAGAGAGAGAGAGAATGAATCCAAAGCTGGCTCCAGGCTCCGAGCTGTCAGCACAGAGCCCAAACCGGGGCTCGAACTCACAAACCACGAGATCATGACCTGGGATGAAGTCCAGACACGTAACCGACTGAGCCACCCAGGAGCCCTTCATGCCATTTAATTTTTTTACACTCAGATGCCTGTGTGAGCTTTATAGCAAAACAACAGGAAGCATACCCTAGCTAAAAAAGATAAGAAAAGAAAAAGGCTTCCTGTCCACCTCCCGTGTGAGGCTCATCTTCCCCAATAATCTGTTCTTTCAGCCGAGCAGCCGGCCATACTGGAAGCTGGCCCAGAAGCGGGGTGGGGTGGGCGGCCCTTGAATCCGACGGGCAGTCGTGGTTCCGGGTTGCAGTCCGGCACTGGGTGTTCCTCCAATCCATCTCCCATGGGTAATGGAATCAATGTCCACTTAAAAAACCTCTGCCTACAGGAGAGAGTCCAAACTCTGTAGCACAGCACGCAAAGTCCTTTGCGGTCCCCACACCTCTGCAGCTTCATCCTGTACGCCAGAGTCATACCAAGCAGTGCGCTGCCGGGGGAAAGTGGGCAGGTGGGGGTGGGGAGGAGACAGGCGGACCTGAGGGGAAATCTCAGTTCGCCACTCGTTAGTTGGCCTTGACCTTGGCCAAGCAATGCAGCATCTCCCAGCATCATCTGAAAAGCAGGGATAATACCAAGCTAGCACTTGAAGGATGCTGGAGAATTCAATGAGCTGATGGGCTTTAGAGCAGTCAGCATACAGGCATATAGAATTATCCAACGATGCTGTTTGATGGCTCCAGCAACTTGTCACGTCTTCTGGTCTAGGCAGAAGCTCTTCCTTCTGCCCCATAAGCTCCTTCCTCCTCTTCTGCCTGGCAAATGTCTCGTGAAGCCTTTCCTGACTCCCTCTTTGCATTCCCGGAATGTTAATTCACTTGCCTGTGGGGACACCACTTTGCGCTATAATCATGTTACAAGAGGGCACGCGTGGTGTCTTATTTATCACTTGCTACAGATCCAGGCAGACTAGGTGCTCAGTAAATGGTTTTTGAACAAATACACTTGCTCGCCGACCCTCAGTGAACCTCTGGGCACAAACTTTGTCGTGTTCATTTACAGAAGGGGGTTAACTGAGAAAAAAGAAAATATGCTTCCAATTCAAGGAAGCAGAAGAGGGCTGCAGTCAGCAACCAGAGGCTGGTCTTTTGTCTACAAGAAAGTCACACAGACCTTTGCCACTGGCTTCATAATGCTTTGCCATTTCTCACCGAGGAGACTTGCCTTTAACGCGTACCTGTTTGCATACAATGTAACCCCTGGGCACAATAATGCTGCCTTCTCTTTCAAATGAAATGTTTATGATGAAATGGAGAGGCAACAGGAACCATTTTGCTTTCCAATTACCGATGCACTAAGGCACCAGCACCTGAGAAATATCAACCTTGTTCTCTTCCTGTCTGCGACCCCGGAAAATGTCAGAACAGATGTTTCCAAATTGTGTATGAAAAAAAACCACAAACCATCGATAAAGGGCTCACTGCCCAGCCCCCATGTGCCTGGCGTCAGCCTGGAGTGCGATTTGATGGCGGTGGAGGGAAGCCCTTCAACGAGGGGTCCACATGGGAACAGCACTTCACTGTGTCCGGAACAGCCCAAAGGGCTGAAAGGGGAGGGAGGGGGACGCAGGGCCCTGAGCCTGCCTCGGAGGGAGGGAGGCTGGCGTGGCTGGATCTGGGTCCACGCCTGTCAGTGGGAGAATGGAGGAGCGTGGGGAGGAAGGAAGAAAGGGAAGGCACAGGACAAGAAGGAAGCCGCGTTTACTTAGCAGCTCCCATGTGCCTAGTGCTGTGCTGAGGGCTTTTGTGTATATGATGTCGTTTCATCCCGACATCCACTGTGGGAGGTGGGTGTTCCCATTTTGCAGATGAAACTGAGTCCAGAGAGGGACACACGTGCAGATGTGCAGCAAGTGGCAGTCGGAATTCCACCCAGCTCTGTGGGGGCCTCAAACCCAGCCGTTTCGACATCAACCCCAGCAGCAGACAAGGTGAAGCAGGACTTCACCCTAGGCAAGGAGGGGGCACTCTTCGGCTGTTCATGCATGCCTCTGCCCAGCAGCGCTAGTCTTCCTGGAGCCCGAGAAAAGCCATATCCGAAGGCAGGAGGAGGCGGTGCTGCCCCCTAGTGTCGGGCGGAACACACACACACACACACACACACACACACACACACACACACACTCACACACACCCTCCTCCTCCTCCTCCTCCTCCCTGTCTCAGGGCAGCTCTTCCCCTTGCAAGCTGCCTTAGATATCCATGCGGCATTAATCAGCATTTCGACTGCCTAATAACAGAGAGGCACTCTGTCATTCACCCTGTCTCAAAATGCTGGGGGTGGCCCTGGCCCAGGGTGCACATAAAGAGGCCAAGTGTGGATGTGCCCAGGGAAGTCCTTATATGTCCTGGGTTCTCAGAATTAGTGCAACTAGATTCCAGCGCCCTCTTTTTCTTTTTAAAAAAAATATGATGATCAACTTTATTAGAGCAGAAGCTCTGATCCCAAGCACATCTGTGCAGCAACACAGCATGCTGGGAAGCCCAACACTGCCCCCACCCCATCTTTAAAGACAGAATGACTCACCCACATAGCAGGGCAGGAGCTCTGTGTTTGCTTGGGGGAGGGGTGGGGGGGGCGGCTTTCTCTGATGGGGAAAAACCAAAGTTTATGTATAATTGATGCAAGATGGCATTTTTTGGATCAGATAAAAGATTTTCTGGTCTTCATCCTGCTAAAGAGACTTTCTATAAATTTCTTTTTATAGAATAAGTGCACAGTAATCAGAAAAGAATCCCACTCCAGATAAGCCCATGCTTTACCACAGAATCTTGGGCTTCCTCCTCTCCCTCAACAAGGGATGGATCCCACCTTCAGGACACTCTGAACGCTCTGCAACTTTCTGGAAATTTCCCTGAGCCTTGTTTGCTGCAGTTCCTCCTACCTGTAAAATGGAGCCATCATGGTAGGTACCACTCCTGAAGAGATTTCCAGGAAGTTTTAGGCTCTTAAGGGAAGCTTCCAAATATCCTGGACTTGGGATTCTCATTACAATAGCCTGTCTCACCTTCAAAGCACACTAGCATTAACTAGATCTGCCTAATTACACTGCAGAGCAATGGCTTGCATTTATGCTGCCTGCACGTGACGGAAATTGGGGTGGTCATTTGTCAAAAACGTTCCTGCGCCCGAGAGATAGATACATAAACTTTCAGTCTTTTCTGATTATCGGTGAAGGTTTTGTGCGTGTGATGTGTGTTTCAAAGGTCTAAATACCGGGTGCGTGACAAAAGAATGGTTCCTCTTTGCAATATGCCAGCTGTCATGGGTTTCTAGGCAAGATATTATCTCTGATAAATAGATATGGACAATAGATAATGTCTATATTAATATCACTAAAACGTGGTCCTCTCCTGCAGCTCACCCGAGACGAGGACAACAGTGTATAAAGAGGCAGATGCCAGACAAGAGACTTTTTTCTCGTGACAGTCTGAGCTCCCCTGCTGCAATTAACTTTTTCTCCCCTCCTTCTCCTTCATCTCATGCAATGTGGTTCAGAAAAAGGGGGCCTGCATTTTCCTCCTGCTGATGGAAGTTGATTAGCAGTCAGGTGGAGTGATGCTCAGGGGACAACACAGCGGATTAATTAAATCACTTCTACTGGCTAAGTGGTGACACTTTGATTTATAGCAGAACTCACTCAACCAGACAGCAGCTTTTCTTGCGTGCCGAAGGAAGGGGGCCAAAGTGGCCACTGGTTGGAGGCCGAGGGCTTTGCAAACTTTAAAGACAAGCATCCTAGTCATTAAAGCAGAGGCCCCCCGCTGGGCTCCTCTCTCTGGGGTGGGAAGGCCCGCAGGCTCGGGAGAGGAACCAGAGAGAAGGGAGCAGCTGAGACAGGCCCCTACGCTGACAAGGAGCCAGAGGACCCGGTTCAGAACACACAGAACTCTATTACGCCCCTGCACAAAAGCGGCCTTGAAATGGGTTGGCCCGATTTTCCAATTTTCTCCAGGCCTGTTGGTTTTGTTGTTTTTTGTTTTTTAAGTCATCTCTATGCCCAACGCCCAGCGTGGGGCTTGAACTCACGATCATGAGATCAAGAGTCTCACACTCCACTGACTGGGCCAGCCAGGCACCCCCACCCCGACCCGAGTCTGTTTTCACTGAACTGTTCCTTGGTATCACACCCTGGCTCACCCTCAAGAAACAGCCCCGTGACGGTCCTGTCAAACGGACTCGGGTGTCTGTGACTCTTTTCCATTACTGCACGGCGTCTTCTCAATGAGGAGCCCGCAGACCAAAATGCACGCAACAGCCGCGCTTCCGGTGGCACATTTTATGTGATGAGGTGGCTACATTTGTGGCGAATCCTATTTCGCTCTTTGCTTTGGCTGCTGAGCAGCTCAGAGCTGACCGTGCAGCCCAAACCGCATGCTCTCACACACGCCCCGTGTATGAACTCCTTATGGACATCTCTCCCAACTCTGCTTCATCTGGACAACTCCCGTTTCTCTGATCTTGAAATGTTTTGGTGGGGGTGGGGAGGTGGGGAGAGCTGTCTCCAATTCCCTTAGGGACGAGGATAAACAGGATGGCGGTCAAAACCCTGGATCGTAGAACATATTGAGCAAGTTCTGGTTCTCTGGTAACCTGTTCAGAGTAGGGTGCTTGTTAAGATACAAGTTCCCGAATCCCACTCCAGACCTTCTGAACCAAAAGAGCTCAAGACCGGGCCCGGCAATTTTCATTTTTAATAGATTCCCCTGAGCAATCCCGGAGCTCACCAACATTTGACAACCATCGTTTGTAGAGTCAGACAGCCCCAAAACCCAACCTCGGTTCCACTAATTAATAGCACATTAGGAGACACGACGTTCCTCACCTCCCCAGGCTTCCTTCCTCTCAACTCTAAGACGGCGCTGGTGAGAAGGAAGCTAGATGTCGGTTGGTAAGTAAACACCTGACATGGCTGACTGGCAACCTGTAAGATTTAATACGTGGCAGACAGCCCAGATGTCCGCGTAAACGTGGTGTGGTGTAGACGTAGGATGGGATGCCGTTCGGCCTTACAGGGGAAGGACGTTCTGACGCAAGCTACAGCACGGATGAACCTTGAGGACATCATGCCCGGTGAAAGAGACCAGACGCTGAAGGACAAAGACCGGATGATTCCAACTGCGTGAGGTACCCAGAGTCATCAAATCCAAGAGACGGGAAGTGAAACGGTACGTGCCCACGGCTGCAGGACACGGGGAGTCATGTTTCATGGGGACAGAGTTTGGGAAGATGACAAGTTCTGGAGATGGATGATGGTGACGACTGTGCAACACTGTGAGTGTGCTTAGTGCCGCTGCTCGTCTAAAAATGGCTAAGATGGTCAATTTTATGTTGAGCGTATTCTACCGCAATAAAAAATAAAAATTAAATGAAAATAAAAACCACCGCCACCTCTCACTTGCTCTCTCTCTCTCTCTCAAAAATAAATATGGTATTAAAAAATTAAAAATAAAATAGTTTTGGGGTGCCTGGGTGACTCAGTCGGTTGAGTGCCTGGCTCTTGATTTTGGCTCAGGTCATGATCTCTCGGTTCATGGGTTCGAGCCCTGGGTTGGGCTCTGTGCAGATGGTGCAGAGCTGCTTGGGATTCTCTCTCTCTCTCTCCCTTCCTCCCTCTCTGTTCTTCCCCTGCTTGTGCTCGCGCGCTCTCTCTCTCTCAAAACAAATAAACTTAAAAAAAAAAACACAAAAAATACCACCACTGCCAAATGGAATTAACGTGGGACACCCCCAACCCCCTTCCCCACTCGGCCCTCAACATCCTCCAGAGTCCATTTAGAACAGAGTGTGTGCTGAGGTGCAGGAGGAAGGGGCAAGGGAGGAGGGAGACAGAAATGACAGGAACTGGCCCTCTCCCGGTTCCTTCCTAACTCAGGAGTCCGAAAACTCCCCATGGCGCCACAGAACGCTTATCCCAACTGTGAAGGAAGCTGACGGAACATCAAATATTAAAAGGGTAGAGCAACCAGCATAGTTTTCCATATAAATGACTCTATGAACATATATGAAGATTGCTTTTAAAATTCAAATATAATTATTTTTTAAAAGGCATCCTGTGCGCACCGTCTCTCTCCCCACGCTGACACTTCTGGGCTGTTGTCATGCTCCAGTGAGGTGCCTGCTGGCAGCCAGCCCAAAGCACTTTGTAACATGCCCTCCAGATCCTAAGTGAAAACTGATCAAAGAATTGGCAGCAGCAAAGACATGACTGAAATCAGCTCTCAAAGGGGTGGGGCTGGGCTATTGTCCCTCTTTGTGGGAACAGCTGCTTAACGGGGAATTGGAGCGGCGTGATTATAATATGCATACGGACTGCTCTGTTAACAGAAGCCGGCTTAAAGTACTCCAGGGGCCTCCACCTTGCGTTTTGGCAAAGGGCTCTGCGAGGATGCTGTGTCAAACCTTTTTGAAAATGTCTCCTTGACACGCAGGGTGAGTAAGGGCGCCTGTGAATCTCATTACAGCCCCACACCTCCCTCTGCCGTTCTGCTCCCTTTTCTTGGCTGCCGAGAGGGAGCTCCACGAGGGTCATCCTGCCCCCAGATCAATCAGGACAGAGGCAACGCACGCAAGGTGAGCGGCCGGCTACCTGCGTGGACCCGGGAGCCGGCCCCTGAGCCCTTCGGGGAAGGACCATCTGATCGTCTGCAGGTGTGCAGACCCCCCAGGGGTGAGTGCAGTGTTCCCCCAAGTCCTGATGAATGATACCACACCTCTGAGCAATCAGTCCTCACTGTGCCTGCATGGCACTGGCAGTCCCCGAGTGGAAAAGGAAACAGGCCGTCCCGGCGCGGGGGGCCAGGAGGAGCCCCGTGGACACACCTGACCTCTGGCTCCCTAGCCCAGGGCAGGAGAGTGAACCGCCCCGGCCTCAGAGGCAGCGCCGGGCCCTCGCCCGTTCCTTAACAGGCATGATCCTTCACCAGTGGAGGAAACTGCTCATCAGGAAGATTAAAGCAATTTCACAGAGGTCTCCTAGCCAGAAGGTGGCGAGCCTGGGACCCGCCAGTCTGCCTCACTCCCCGGCCTTTTGTTTTGTGGGTGGGTTTTGTGTTTAACTGTACCCACCCAAAGGAAACGGATGTGTTCCTTTTTCTAGGGGGAGAAGCTGGCTGCTCCCTAAGCCCAGCCCTGCCCCAGTTCAGAACGATTTCGCTGCCTCCTCTGTCGGCTGGCAGCTAAAAGGCCCCCTGGCCTCCATCTCTAGTGACTGTGAGTAGACACGCAGGGAGAGGGGGAGGAGGGAACAGTTTTAAAAATGAATATATGCATGTGTCTCTCCTGCTAATCACCGGAATGCATTTTCAGGAGAGGTGAGCAGAGGGGATTAGCTGCAGGACTCCCATTAATGCTAACTTTATTTCAGTAATGAGGTGCCAAGGCATGGAACAATCACGGGGGCTAATACGGTGTAATCACAGTGATGAGATGCGCGTGCTGGGAAGGGAGGGAGAGGGGGTGAGAGTCAGGACGCCTGACACGGTGGAGGCAGCAGGAGCCAAAGGCAGGAGGCAGGTGAGTCAGGCCAGGGGCTGAGCCGGGGAAATGGGAACCCAGATAAAGGGGGAATAACTACTCCTCGTGATCACGGACAGCGGCCAGGCCAGGAGCGCTGTTCATTTCATTTCAATCCTCACAACGAAACAGAGAGGTAGGTATTACCCCCACTGGACAGATCAGCAAACTGAGTTTTAGGAAAGGTAACTTGCCCAAAGTCGTGCAGCTAGGGGAGGGACCTGTCTGAAGTCAGATTTCTCCTCATCACGGCGCTTGACCGTGAGTGCTCCACCTCCACCGGGGACAGAGGGCGGGGAGGGGGGGTAATGTGCAAACACCAGGGGCTATATCGGCAGCACGGGAGAGAGAAACAGCTGTGCGCACGCGCCCGGCCCATCGCACTGTGTGCGCCTGCGTTTCTGGGGCTCTGCACGCTACGTCACGGCTGACCCTTCGGAGGTCTGAGTAACACGGGAGAGGGGAATGAACTTGACCATCTTCATCGACCAGGTTCTAGATACCACTTGCAGCCACAAACGAAAGCTAGAGTGTTCTCTGAATCTCCAGACCTCCCCACCCTTCAGTTGGCAAATGCTTACAGGTCCGGGGTGACTCACTCTTAACAGAGCTTTGTGTCTCTGCAACTGTGCTCTGCAAGCTCATGTGGGCACCTGCGGAAAACAGGTAAGCGCGGAAAACAGGCAAGCATGGAACTGGGGAGGGCCCTGGGGCTGCCCTTTACCAAGACCCCTGGCCGAGGTTTCCAGAAGGTTTCTCTGTGCTTTAAAGATGCTTTTGCAGGCATCCAAGGCACAGAATTTCCATGTCTATGGCCAGCAAAACACACTCTGTAGGTCCAGTCTTGCCCAAAATCCATGAGGCCATTTGCCCCACTGGTTGTTTAGAAGGACAAAGTTCAGAGCATTCAACACATTTATTAAGTACCCACTGTGCACCAAGCTCTATTCTAGGCCCTGGAAATAACAGAAGGGGACAAATCGAAATCTCGGCTTTCATAAAGCTTGCCTTCCAGTGAAGAAGACAAATAGACTGGATGTCTTACCAGAGAGTGTGGTGAAGAAAAATAAAGCGGGAGGAGGAGAGCGGTGGTTCTCAACCAGGACGATGTTGCCCCTCAGAGGACACTGGCAATGTCTGGAGACCTTTTTCATTGTCGCAGTTGGGTGGGTGGGGTCTGTGCCACTGTGATCTGGGGCGGGGGTGGGGATGCTGCTGCACATCCCCCAATGCCCAGGACAGCCCCCACCACAGTCGTCCCACCCCAAATGTCACTAGTGCCGAGGCTGAGGACCCCTGACCCAGAGAGGACAGGTGTGCTCTTCAAGGTGGGGTCGGGGAAGGCCTCTAGAGAGGGACATCTGAGCAGAGAGCTGGGACGGCGAAGGACGTCTGTGGGCAGAGGGGACAGGTGCAGAGGCAAGGCAGGCACTCAGCGCACACCTAAGGTTGAGCAGGAGTTCCACCTAAGTGCCACGGTGCCGGGGGGTTCCCAGCAGGACCATGAGATCTCCCACTGACACTTCCGATGACTCCCTCTGGCCGCTGGGTGGAGAACAGTCTGTGGGGCGCAAAGGGGAGCAGGGCACCAGAGGGAGGCTAGTCACACAAGCGTGTCTATTCAAGACGCAGGGGCTTGAGGGGCGCCTGGGTGGCGCAGTCGGTTAAGCCTCCGACTTCAGCCAGGTCACGATCTCACGGTCCAGGAGTTCGAGCCCCGCGTCAGGCTCTGGGCTGATGGCTCAGAGCCTGGAGCCTGTTTCCGATTCTGTGTCTCCCTCTCTCTCTGCCCCTCCCCTGTTCATGCTCTGTCTCTCTCTGTCCCAAAAGTAAATAAAGATTGAAAAAAAATTTAAAAAAAAAGACTCAGGGGCTTGAACGAGAGTAGGAGGGGCTGGACAGCAAGAAGTGGTCAGTTCACAACATGCGGTCAAGGTAGGGCTGCCTTTGGGATCTGCTAATGGTTGACATGAGGGTGTGAGACACAGGGAAGAGGCAGGAGTGGCTTGTGGAGCCACTTTCCATTAGGGCCCTGCTCCAAGCGTCTCCCTGAAAAACAGGACTCCTAGCCCTCCCCTTAACCCAGGGCTTCTCGATGAGGGGCAGTTATCCCCTCAGGGGACATTAGGCCGTGTCTGGAGACAGTTTTTGGTCATCACCATGGGGAATGACAGCTGCTACCAGCATCTAGTGGGTAGAGGCCAGGGATGCTGGTCAGCATCCTACAAGGCACCGGACGGCCCTCTCCCCCCACAACACACATACACAGAACCATCTGATCCCAAAAGTCAACAGTGCAGAGGCTGGGGACCCCTGCCCTAAGCCCCACCCCCCCCCGGCTGCCTCCTCTTGCACGGGCGGCCCCCCCAGTTTGGCAAGGACTTCATCAGAGCCTGGAGCTTCCAAATCCATGCACGTCGGTGGCTAAGGTCCATAGTAACTACATCTCACTTGCTTCCGACGGTGACACAGGTCGGGTGCTGCTGCTGTGGCTGCTGCCACCGCATGAAACAGGAATGTTGGAGAGCACATTCATTACCCAGCTGTTAAGAGCATGCACACGTCTCTCCTGGACTGGGGTACCTGAGAGCCAGCCCTGCTCTGTGATTGAGTGACTGCCAGCCGCCTCCTCTCTGTAACCTTGACGCACCAGGGCAGGGCCTCTGGGGCACAAGCCAAAAAATCCAAAAGGCAACGTCGGCTGCAACACATGGATGGGTTAATTTGTTTCATGTCCCCGTCGCCACTGAGCTCTCTTAGGAAAAAAAGAAAAAAAAAACAAAAAAATCCAAAACCTCCATTTACGGGGTTTAATATCCCAGCTGCTAGGAACCAGATTAGGCAGAAGGAAGAAAATGTGACGTCGATGCAGAGATCCATTTATACTCAGTTATGTTTGCCGAAAAACCAGTTTTTGATCTGCAGGTTATTCTTGCTGGCTTGGACCTCGAGCAACAAAATATCACACTTCCAGGTGGTATCTTTAAGGAAAGCTAATTAGGATTCTTGGCACCTTGTAGCACGAAACATTTTACAATTTTCTTCAAAGCAATTTGCCAACATTAGCTAATTAAAACGCCCAGCCTTCCGTTGAGGGACAATGGGAAGACAGCAGAATCTTCATTTCTCAGCATCTGCTGTAGGTTTAAAACTCCAAATTCCTGTTGCTTCCACTCGGTTGAGGTCCTTCTCTCTGAAGGTGGCCTTTCATGGTATTTAGCAACATTTCCGGGAGCACGGAGGAAAACATTCCAGCTTTTCTAGCACTTCATCTCTAAAATAAGAGACAACATTCAGAAAGGAGTTGGAGCAATGAAGGTGGTTCGGTGAGCCAGAGGTCAGCAACCTAAGGCCTGCAGGCTGAATCCGGCCCTCTACCTGTGTCTTTAAATAAAGTTTTATTGCAACGCAGCCAGGCACACTGGTGTATATACTGTCTATTGCAACAACAGAGTTTAAGCAGTTGCAACAGAGATCATACAACCTCCAAAGCTGAAAATATTTACTCTCTTGTCCTTTATGGAAGAAGCCATCTCTTCACATCTGCCAAACCACGCTCATCCACCATGATGGTGCCTCTGTCCGTCCCCAGGTGTCTACACCATCAGTGGGACTTCCGTTGAAGTCCTCGACTCAGCACTCTCGGCCAAAACACAAGAACTAGCAAACCCACATAGGGAAGAAAACCTTGCGCACACTTCCACAGCAGACTCAGGGGCAGGGTTCAGCAGTGCCGTGCACATGTTGTCAGTAAAAGGTGGCTGAGGGCCCGAGAAAAAGCAGACTACCTTCATTTTAAGCCACTTCAGGCCTAACACCACTGCATCATGGTTTGAGGGGCCGTGTGGAAGAAGAGACCACGCAGGGGCTGGGGCTGGATTCCACTCCCCCCATAACCTCGTTACAGTTATGAGCATCAGCCCCCAGATGAAGGCCTTTGAGTAAGTTTGACAGTAGAAAAATTGTTAGGTTTATTTGCTTATTTTGAGAGACAAAGAGAAAGCATGAGAGGGGCAGGAGCAGAGACAGGGAGAGAGAGAATCGCAAGCAGGTTCTGCAGTGTCGGCACACGGAGCCTGATTTGGGGCTCGAGCCGGTGAGATCATGACCTGAGCCGAAATCAAGAGCCGGATGCTTAACAGCCAGAGCCGCCCAGGTGTCCCGAGCGAAGTTCTCTTTTAAAAAGGGAACCTGAATTTACTTCTCAATGTAAAAGTGAGAATTTGGAAATGTCAAAACCCAACAGAGTCCTTCTCCCTCTTTATTTCATTTTCCTAAGAACGGCAGGATGAGTCCTCCCCCTGCAATTTATCCCAAACATTTCTCTCTCCCCAGTCCCTGCGACCCAGTGTGAAAATT